>NC_079979.1:1722500-2335625 GCF_029852145.1 Microplitis mediator
GGTGGACCTGGTCCAGGTGACGCTGCGTGATAGAACTCAGCGGTGTCATTACTGGATGTATCAGAGCTGTTGTCGTGCCCTGGTCCACTGCTGCGTCTTCGTTTGTTGGCCTCACGTCTCTCGTTCTTCAGTGCCTGGAGTCTGTCAACATTGTGGGCGTCTGAGAGCCACAGTTGCATACGTATGAAAGGCTCACGGCCTTTGATACTCAGCATGTGCCAGGGCTTTGGTTTACTGAGTAACTCACTGACTGAGCCTTGAGACAGACCTAGTACGGCTTCACCAAAGATCTTCTGGCCAATATTATTAGCCAGCAACGCTTCCTTGATCTTGGTGGTGATGGTCTGTGTGTCCAGGTCCTGGGTAAGGGCTGCCATTTCGTAGACACTTGGAGATATGTGTGGATGAAGACTGCGTAGAGGTGAAGTCATTTGATGTGGCGAATGCAGACCCATTTGCTGTTGCTGCTGAGCCACTTGCTTTTTCTGCAGCTCCATAGTCAGCTGGACATGCGGATGATGACTCGTAGGTGTCAGCATCATTGGCGGAGGTGGTTGAGGATGCTGTTGATTTGGTGGTGGTCCTAGCTGCATCTGCTGTTCATGCTGAGCTGCCTGAGCTGCTGCTTGGGCTGCAGCTTGAGCCGCTGCCGCTGCCTGGGCCTTGGCAGCATTCTGCAGTTGTTCCTGCACCAGCTTGGTCGGTGGCATCGGCTTCATTGGCGTTCCACAAGCTGTAATATCAAATCATAAGTTAGTCACCTATTCCACAGTGAAGGAGTTGCGTTGAAAGTGATGAGAATGGAAATAAAAAAAATAAAACAATGACCTGAGTTAAACTTACGAGGCAGGCCGCCGTAGCCACCAGTCCTCATCAATTTCTCTGGTGCTATTTTGTATTGGCTTGCGACGAGCTTATGGACTGCCTGTTCATCTTCCAAAAACATCTTCATGCGTATAAAAGGCTCACGGCCTTTCTGGGTTAGCATGTGCCAGGGTTTTGGTCGAGCGAGAAGATCAGAGACTGATCCTTGACTGAGTCCTAAAACGGACTCGCCAAACAATCTCTGTGATATGGAATACTGTGAAAGTTGCTCCTTAACCTGGAATGCAATGAGGTACAAAGGTTAGGGAATGCCTGTACTGTTTAGTTTATTAAAATGAACTTACGTATTTCCTTACCCTCTTAACAATATCCTCGGTATTAAGATTATTGTAAAGATCAAATTGCTGCTGAGTTATTGGTGGCAAGACAGCCTTCAACGGCCGCTGGTTTGATGAATGGTGGGTCTGGGTGGACGGTTGGCTGATCAGGCTGTTGGTGATCGATGCCATTCGCTGTAGAGGACTCGCAGCTGCTGCACCAGCAAATTCCTCACTTGGATTGATTGCTGGTGGAAGAATAGAGTTGCCAAGTGGCGAGCTGGCACTAGAACCCCCAGGAGTTGATTGAGTCCCGGGTTCCTGTTTAGGTCGGACAAGAGAAAACGCGCTGCCCGCATGCCGCATTGCTTCCTCCATCTTTTCTTTCTCCTCCTCTGAGACTCCGTTCATCAGCTTGGTACGTGAGTCTACTTTACCAAGACTCAGGTCTTGGACTCCGGCTCCATTGGATGACAGGTGGTTTTGGTGAAGTGCTTGCTGGTGGAGAGCCAGAAGACCTGGGAGTGTTGGCAGACCAGGAATGCCCGTCAACGTGGCATTTTGACCAGGTGCGGCGTTGAGCTTCTGCAGCTCGCGGTGGTACGCATCCAAGGCCATTCTAATGTCATCTTGGGTGCGTTCCATACCCTGGAGACCCTGGTTCGCGCTGAAAAAATGCGAAAACATCGCACTACGATTAATTGCGTTACGATGCTGTCCTCATTGAATTTCGATCGGGCTGCTAAGGGAGTGATTATTTAAACCAACGACTCAGAAAGTTTAAGAACTGCGTTAAAGGGATTTAAAGATGATAATAACTGCTGATATTTTACCTGGGCGCGAAATCACGTGGTCCGCGCAGATCATCAACACGACGACCCATCAATTTAGCCAGTTCCTCTTGGTAAATCCTCACGACTTTTTCTTGGGGAATGTCATCATTTTCGTACTTTTTGATTCGACGATTCTGGCTGTCGTACCTGTCTTTGCCGAAGGGACTCGGACACCCTAATCGACTTGGACTCTTACTGTCAGCGTCATTCGAGGTATCGTGCTCTCGTGACAGATGCTGTAGATGCTGACTCGACTCATTGAGCATATGGGCAATTCGCTCGTCATTAATGTCCGTCGGCGCACCCTCCGTTGGCCCACGTGCGAATGCTGGGATTCCTTGTTCTTTCCCTGAAACATAATCTATAAGTAAGGCACAACTTGCGGTGTATTCTCATTGATTTTTGGTTTTCTTAATATTATTGATTGGATTTATAAGACTACAGGTTTTATGAAAAATGATCCCTAGTGATCCTAAAAAGTGATTTCATTACTAGCTGTCATTACTCTTGACTTCAAGTGAAAAATTGTTTTTTTTTACAATTCGCGGTCTAATGCCGCGTGCCCGTATCTCGAAAACCATTGGCCCGAGAAAAAAATTAAGTCAGACAAAAATTGTAGGGAATTAAATTTCCGTTGGAACTAGTACCGACAACTGACACTTTGTTTCAATATTTACCACAAAATTCGCGATGAACCATAGGAATAAAATCACCTAATTTTGAATATCTGCGCTCAGATAGTCCTCTTGAATGATTGAAAGACTATTTTATAAAATTGGTTGTTTTAAAAGTTATCATTAATCTCCGTTTTAATAAATAATAAATTACACAAAAGTTTGTTAATGATATCAATGATTTATGAGGTTGATTATTATGATAGTCGCTGATAAAATAGAGTAACAGTAAGTTGACTAAATAGCCGTCGTGTGTCGGAGTTTAACGACTAGAAGACAACCGCCCAAACTCTTCTCTTCTTAGTCATGGAGTGGAGCGAGAGTTTTAGAGTAAGGAGTGAGGCGAACTTGTCATTAAAGACTTCATTGTAAGCCAGGTCTTCTATCATCAGTCTTTCGCTTTACTTCCAACGTTTAGTAGTTTTTTTTATTTCCTTTGAACCATTTCCCCGAAATAGTCTTGGGATAAAAAATCATAAATGGGAGAGTTATATAAAGATGAATTATACATACATATATATGTGTATGGATATATATGTATACATACATATATGTTTTATTAAATAGTCGTTTCGGTCCGCGGCGATTGGCCTTGATCGTCGTCGCTGGGATCGAATTAAACAAACATCAGGGCCCTGGTTTTAAAAAGGAAAGAGATGTCCGTTCGACGAGGTCTGATTCACATTAATTACTTTCGAATTACGCTTAACTATAAAGGGGATAATGAAAAATACTTGCTAAGTCTTTTAAATACATGTATGGATATTTATTTTTGTATATACATATATATATATATATGTGTTGTGTGTGTGGATTGTAACTGCGTAATGACTACAATGAAATTAAACATCACGTTGGGCAATCAGTAACAAAAGACTCCTCGAGACACAAGAACTTTTTAAATAATAATGATAATGAGAATAATAAAGCAAGACTTATTTATGGTTATTGTTCAACGTGGGAAACTGAATACTAAAAAAAATTGCTTAAATATCTTGTGATTACGTTATTTTTTCGGTATTTTTTTAAATTTTGTAAAAAAAAATTTTTTAATATATCGATTTTTTCGATTTGATGTATCGATTTTGGTCGATTCGATATATTATGGAACTGATAACTACCGAGGATGATTGATTTTATAAATCGATTTTTTCTATTTATCGAAAACGCCACAATCGATATAGTGACTTTCGATACATCGAAGACGGCACAATCGATACATTGACTACTGATATATCAAAGACAGAATAATCAATATATCGAAGTTCATTATATCGATTTATTGCCTTCAATCTATCGATTATACTGCCTTCGATACATATTAAATGACAATATATCGAAGACAGTGCAATCGATATATCGATGACAGTACAATTGATATATTGACTTTCGATGCATCGAAGACAGCACAATCGATACGACTACTGATATATCGAAGACAGTATAATCAATATATCGAAGTTCAAGATATCGATTTACTACACTAATCTATCGATTATACTGTCTTCGATATATATTAAATGACGATATATCGAAGACAGTGTAATCGATATATCGATGACAGTACAATTAATATATTGACTTTCGATGCATCGAAGACAGTACAATCGATACGACTACTGATATATCGAAGACAGTATAATCAATATCTCGAAGTTCAAGATATCGATTTACTACCTTCACTCTATCGATTATACTGTCTTCGATACATATTAAATGACAATATATCGAAGACAGGGCAATCGATATATCGATGACAGTACAATTGATGTATTGACTTTCGATGCATCGAAGACGGCACAATCGATACATTGACTACTGATATATCGAAGACAGTATAATCAATATATCGAAGTTCAATATATCGATTTATTACCTTCAATCTATCGATTATACTGTCTTCGAGATATATTAAATGACATTATATTTGAGACAGTGCAATCGATGTATCGATTTTATATCAATCGATGTTTAAATTTAAACCATCATCGAATCAAACGAAAGTCTATTTTTGAATTAAAAATTCTATTTAATTACAAATCCAGTCATAAGATAAATTTTTTTTTTTAATTTAAAAATAATTAATAACGGTAATTATTTATAAATATATATTATAATTATATAAAATTTTATATCTTTCTCTGAGAATTGTATTGTTAAGAAAAAAAAAATTATATATAAAATAAAATTTCTCTGACAAATTAGTCTTAACGTAAGTCACAAATACAGTTGAGTTAATTAGCAACAAGATTTTATCATTTTACGAGTCTTGGTTTTTTATTTCATTACTATTATTATTATTTTTATTGTATGTATCTTATTCTTCTGAGCAGTGTTTGTGTAGACGTTATTATTGTACTGAATGATTGAAATAAGTTAGACGAAAATTAACAGAAGTTGATAATAATAATGATAATGACGATGATGATGATGATGATGATGATGTGCGCAACAATGCGCGGCGAACCGGCTCGCACGGATACTAAAACTCTATATTCTTCTATTACTGTATATTTATATTATTTATGTACCGATAGACAATCTCTTTAAGCTCGGTAACAATTGTATTTCTCAATAAATAATTCTTATTATTCACTCAACAAAATAAAAAAAAATTTATATATATATATAGGAAAATTCACACGAAAACAATTTGATGTTTTGTAATTTTTTTCATCACTTTTTTCACCTTTCTCACCTCAAAGATATTAGAAAAAAAAAAGAAAAATTTGTCAATTTCAAAAATTTGAATTTTCCCGCCAATTTTTAAACAAAAATACCGATATATCGAATGATAACAATCGATATATGGAATAGTAACAATCTATATATCGAATCACGATATTAATCTATCGATTCAATCCATCGACCTATCGAATAAGACCGATATCGACTTATCGAATCGAATATGATCGATATTGGATCACGATAATCGATGTATTGAATCGAACAAAATCGATGAATCGAATCGACCAAAACCGATGAATCGAATTGGTCATATCGATTTCATTCAAACACAATCGATATTAAAAATTTAAAAATAAAAATCGATGCTATGAAAATCTCAATAAAATTAAATAAAATTTAATCAATCGTCTAGGCGTTGACTTTAAAAAGAAAAAAAAGATCCTATTAATAAAAATAAATAAAAAAAAATAGAAAGCCGTTCAATCGCGATAAAGGGGCTCGTTAGCGCGCAAACAAACCGCAAACGATAAAAGGAAACTGAGTAAAGCAAAAAATAACAATAATAAAAAAAATTATTTGATATTGTAATTTATATATTCGAGTCTTTGTCTCATTGTCTTATGCTCGGTTAAACATTTTTTTTTTGAGTATTGTATTAATATTTCAATTATTATTTTTAACATTTCAAGGGTTTAAAGACAAAAGTTATTGAGATTTGTCACTCGACGATAATAGAAAACCACGAGCGGCTGCCTCTTATTCCCAATTCTGTGGCTCCTTGATTTCTGAGAGAGTTCTTGACTGCTATGAACTAACTCTCTACTCGACAAACTTTGTGGTGGCAATAACAACCAATCGATTGCTGATTCCTCGATATTTTATTGCCCAATCAAAATTAAAACACGTAATTTATCATTTACTTTTAATTAATGGCCATTTTTATTTCTTCCCGTTATTAATAAATGACAAAAAAATTATCAGTTACAGTCCAACGGAAACCGACAATCCATTGACGCACGACGATATGTACTCATTAGCTGTCCCGACTAATATTTGCCTCATATTTTAAACATTCCACCGGATATCAACAAGGACACTGATATTTTTTATTGTATCAAAGAATGTAGGGTATAATGAATCGTCAAAAAATATATTACGCAACATGTATGCTAATAAAAATTAATCTAAAGTGATTAGATACCAAAAACCCAAGTTTTCGCAATTCACGTTTTTATGACGATTACTAATATCCCGGAAACGGTTGGCCGTACGACTAAATTTATGAGGACTAAAGTTGTAGAGAGTTTAAAATCCTCTGGAAAGAGTACCCACAACTCATACTTATTTTCAATATAAACCGAGTAATGAGCAATTGACAAAAAATTGTAATATCGATATTTCAAATTACCGGTTGTTTTAGAATCTAAACTAGTTCGTAGCAGATATTTGAACTAAGCTCAGTAGTTTGTATTAATTTTAAAGGATTTAATTAAAAAATAATCGGCTCATCTTACCCCAGAACTTATTTACTCCCCTTCTTAATTTGAACCCAACAAGAGAGTAAGAGTAAGAATAACGTGAGATAGACATAGAAACCCTCAAACCCGTCAAACCCTCAACTACGTTCATCTCTTACTTCCTCACACCCTGCAGCCTATTCCCAGGAGCTATTAGTCTAAACAATATGGCTGCCAAAAGCAGAACAATCAATAGCGACCAGGTACCCAACTGGTTTGTATTAATTAAATCAACATCAATTAATCTCATCTACAATTATTTATTAAAATTATATATTATCTCGTATTAGATGATAAAATGCATGTGCTAAGTCATTGGCAAAGGTTGGATTAGTAAGCGTTGGGTTAATTATTAATAACTGTTAAATAATGAGTCATGACATGGCGCTTCAATTTTCACTATGCCCGAAATTGGCCCACTTTTCCAAAAAGTTTGCCGGGACCAATTTCGGCCTCTGTAGAATAATTTTTACTTCAATCAATTTAATACACCAGCCGAAATTGGCCCATTTCATTTTTTGCCCGAAATCTACCCAATTCATAATACCCCGAAATCAGTCCAGTGAAAATTAACGGGCTAATTGTAATTTAAAAGGTCAAGTGAGATACATTCCAAGAAAATCCAACCGCTGCCAAGGACTTGGGTAAGGGATCAATTTAGGTACAGGTTAGGTGATGTAACAAGATTAATAACTCACCTTTTTTGGGTATCAAGGACTTGAGTAGCAGTACGGCGTTCTCATCGCATGCCCATCCGTGCATTTTACGATAGCTGTCACGTCCCTTCTCCGTAAGTTTATCCCAAGGTTTAGGTTTACTCAGTAACTCACTGACAGTCCCTTGACTAAGACCCAGTACGTATTTGGCAAATAATCGCTGCCCAATATTGTGTATTGACAGCAATTCGCGCACTCGTCTTGCGATATGTAGAGTGTCCAAGTTTTGGCTGGCATATTTGTCCATATTGTATCTCAGCATCTCTTGGAGACGTGCCTCCATGGGATCGCCTTTTGGTATCAAAGATTCTCCAAGACGGCCAGCCATGCCTGCGGCACCAAACTCGTCGCCGAATCGGAACGGGTGGTTACGATCGTCAAACCTAAATGGTGACTTGAGTGTATCAAGGACACTCAGTCCAATACTGTTATTATTTGTCAGATGATGGCTGTTGTTATTGTTATTGTTGTGGCACTCATCGGGACTCTTGGGCGCCATGATCAGTGAGCCATTCATTTGACTGAGACTACTGATGCTGTTGCCTTCTAGGATTGCTGAAGGCTGCATAAGACTTGATGGAGATGTCAGTGCACCTGTTGAAGTGGGTGTCGGTGGAGCTGGAGTTTCATGGCCCGGAATGGGCGTTGGAGCTTTCTCAGACGCATCAATAACACAGCTGGTGATTGGAGTTACTGACTTAGCTGGCGCTGGGTTGATCGAGGTGGATGTTGACGTCGTTGATGCTGATGATACTGGATCTGTTGACGGAGACGGTAGATGATGATTTGATGATTGTATTGCTGCGTTATTAACTTGTGTAGATGCTATTGTAGCTATTGGTTGGGCGCCAATGGTGGATTGGGTACTCTGCTGAATATTTAAGGATTGTACGGCCACTGAGGTCGATGTGGTCGAGGTCAAGGTCGAGGAATTTGTCTGCTGGCTCATTATCGAACGTTCGAGAGATCGACGCCAATTGGCAACGATCTCTTCGCCCAAAAATGAACCAAAGGTCTCAACATTTTGAAGGGGTGGGGGAAATAGGATACTTTGGGCGCCAGTTGGCGTTGGAGTTAGGCGAGTTGATGTTGATGTGGTCGATGGATGGGTTCCAGTAATGGATGCAGGTGTTGTACTTCTTCCACCACTAACACTACCAATACCAACACCTCCCGTGACGTGGGGTGACGCGGTCGAGGCGCGATGCAGGGGCGAAGCGAGTCCACCTGCAACCACCAAATAGTTTTTCATTCACCGTCTCCCAATTTATACCCACGAAACCACCTCGAGCTTTTGTTGGGAATTTTATTTTTTATGTGATTTGAATTGAGTCTATTCTAATCCAGACTCTCCTTCAAATTTCGTTCTTGATATTATTATTTTTAAATTTCTAAGGGCACTGGCTATTTCTTTTGGAATCAAGAAACTGGAACTTTCAAGGACTAGGGACCCAAGGAGTCCAGGATCTCAGGATTTTTACGGACTAAGGAGTTGAGGAGCTCAAGAGTTAGGAATTCAAGGAAATTATCCAGCAGAGGTTAAAAAAAATAATAATCTCTTTGCTATCTACGCCCGATTCTTGAAATCGATTTCCAGGCAAAAGAATTAAAGTATAACATATCAATGGACTTTAAGGAAAAATTGGGATATTGCGGCCAGAGTTAGTGCATGAGCGTCATTACAGTGCCGATCATTTAATATAAAAAAAAGTAACGATAAAAATATAAAATAAATATGATTTTATTGAAATAAATGATTGGTACTGTAAATACATAATTTAAGTGTGGAATGAGAATGGATAAGCGATCAAGTGAGAATGACGTGGAGACAAAAATAGAGTTAAGTGACACAAGAGCAAGCAAGCCGAGTTATTTTTACGATTGCGTCTTCATTTTATTTATTAATAAATACTTTATTGCTATTTTTTTAAAATCAGCCCCTTTATTACCAGAAGAAAGAGAGTCAGGATTAGTAACAGCCATTTAATTATTATTTTAAACCTCAGTCTTTTGTATAAATAAGAAAAAAATAATAATAAAGATCTGTTTGCTTTAACGGAACGGTGGGTTCACGTGCGTGTCGCGGCATAAAAAAAAGTGGTCTATGAACAAAATGATTGAATGAATGTAGTCTTTAAATTATCTGCTAGTTCATTGAACTTTATTAATGTGTACGAGAGAGTTTATTTATTTTATTTATTTATCAACTTGTCTAGCATAAATAATAACATGTAAGGTAGAGAGTAATTTAATATATATCATCAAGTTGATCAATGATCGTGTTATTACATATTTATGTTGGGAGTCATGAATTGTTAGCTCGATAGTGAATCGTAGGCGATTAGAAAAATAATGAAAATGGATCTAAAAGTTTTGAACTTACCGACGGTATCGGGTGTAGTTGACGGCTTTAAGGTCTCGGCCTGCTGGAGAGCTTTGCTTCGCTCCATCAGCAAGTGTTCAAGACTCTTGCCCGGTTCCCCCGTGGGAATCTGTGAGAGATCAACCGATCGCAGAACACTTATTTCGCGCTTAAGATCATCGTAGTCACGCTGCCGGTCGAGCTTTGCTTCCAGTCGGTTGATTTGCTGTCGACGGGACTCAAGCTCTTCTTCGAGCCGTGCTGTGGTCGCGGCACTTGTTTCTTGAAGTCTTTGTAAGTTTTGTTGTAACCTCGTTACTTCTTCTACCAATTGGTTAATCTAAAATTGAGCAGAAAAAATTTTCCTGGTTAGAATAATTCCTAACATGGGCGCAATACGCTTATAGTTTTTTAATGTGGGTTAAAACGCCTTGTATCGATTATCGACAATAAGGTTTAATAAATTTATATATGTATAATATATACTTTACCTTCTAATACATACAATGTAAATTAAATCGATGTTAAGTAGAGCTTACAGCAAGTAACAATAAAGGAAACCACCGATCGATTGGAATAATATCATAAACCTAATTCTCACGTTATCGTGTATTAAAAAAACGTAATAACGTCATCGATGTGTGCATAGCGTGGTCTTTGATCGACGGGCCACGTCGTCTACTTATTTATACCTTCAAATCAACGGCCTGTATCGACTGTGTAATAAAAACTTCTGAATCGAAAAATTCGACTAGTTATTTACAAAAAAGTAATGGCTCGAAGGACCAAAAATTTTGTAATTTTAAACTATAACAGGCTCCCAAGTTTGTAAAGGCAAAAAGAAGGAAGAGAATTGAAAAATTGGGAATGTAGGTTAAAGTGTAATAGAGAGAATTGGATTTAAATGCTATCAATACGCAATATATTTGCACGAGTAATCACGAATGCGTTTAGCGTCCCGTGTGCGAATAGGTAACAGAGGGTTTGTGGGAGTTGGGAGGGGTGCAACAGAGGTTCGGGATCTAGTGGAAACAGGAGTCAGAAGTGAACGGTGAACGGGTTTCGGATGGTGGTAAATGCCGCGCTGGGGTAAACGATCGCGGCAATTGTTTTCTCCTATTATTCGCATTTCCGCGTTCAGTTTGGTTCGATGAGTTAATCGTGGACCTCAATTTTCTACCGATATTCAACATGTATCTTGATAAATTATTATTTAGTCGACTTATTATTTGGTCGAGTTGGTCAACTGATTGTTTATTTATTTATGTAGATTTTTTTTATTTGATCGATTGAATTTATTAGTGGTTAACACTGCAAGAGATCGATGAACCTTGACGCACGAACTTGTCTGTTTGTAGTTGGTTTATTTATCCGTTGGGCGCTTTAACAAACGGTAGTACATGAGAAATGAGGTAGCAGAATTATATATTACTGTGTGTGAGGGCTGTTTTATAGGAAAATGAGCTAGACAGAGACAGTATATTACGTGTCGATTGTCCTCAGTTTACAGAATCAATAATTTAACATTGCATGTTGGTTATTTTTTTTGCTTTCTATGTAATTGTCGTTGTCAACATCACAAATTAACGGCTGGGAATCAATAATGGTATTAGTTTTTGTATTACAAAAAAATTAGCCTGCCAAATTGTGAATTTTTAGGAACTCGGGCGGGTCGTTGTTGGACAGATGATTAATTTACGAGTTTTTAGAATTATTTTACTAAGTGGGCTAGTTTGGGTCAGTCTCAATGAAAATTAAATTTTATCCATTGGGGTAGGAAGGAGCGATTTGTCGAAATATTTATTTTGATAAATTATTAACTCGAGACTTTTCTAAGCTTGTTCCTAACTGAGTTGGAGCTTGAACAATGAGATGCGATATCAAGTGGATGAAATCTATATACAACTCGAATACAAATTTCGATCAAGTATTCCCGAGACAGAATTAATCCTACTGGGAAATAAACCCTTTTCATTGTCTGAAATCAATGATCATTTACAACACAAACTTTGAAATTCATCTAAAATAAAAAATTTATAAATCGATTCGAACCGATAATTAGAAAATGATATTGATAATCTTTGCAAATTGTTTCGGGGGAAGAGGTTGAGTGAAGATCGATCGTCTGGAGTGTTAATTTTCCACCTGTCCTTCCCTGAGGCTTCGAAAGCCTCCCTAATAACGCTTACTAATGACGAACACTATTAACGTGCGATCATAAGTGGCAAGTTTGTTGGAGTTGGACAACTCTTAGACGCTATCATGAACTTAAAGATAGATAAAAAAATAAAAAACATTAAATATCTAACAGACGGGACGGTGGCCCGCGTCGCCAGTGGTTTCAGATGACGAATATCAAGCCGCTAGCACATCGGCATCCCCCTTGGGTTAATCCCCAAGCGAAAATTTTTCATATCTGCATCGTGACCGGGCTTTTGTTTGCCCGTCCCTATTGATCACATTTTCTCTACTCTAGTATAATCAATCTCCGTTGCGCGCACACGCGTAACCCGAGAACGGCACCCCCTTACGATAGTCGCTCACGAACCCACGCAAGTTTGTATTTTATTCTCATATATATGTATACATAACAACGAGGTATATATTAATTTTATCTCTGTCTTACTCCCAAGTGATATTACAATCACGTCAGAACTCATTTATGCTTATATGATTCAAGATGGCTCTTGTTTATTATTTGTTTTAAAAAGTTTTAAATGATGATGCTATAAAATGGCTTTAAATTGTTATAGTGTCGTAATAAATTGTCCTAATATGGGCATAAATAATACTAACATGGTCTAAAGTATTTTAGACATGGGTACTATCAATCTTAGCACGGACTAAAGTGTCCTAACATGGACCGCTAAGTGTTTCAGTATGGGTATAAATAATCCTAACAAAGGCTGGAATGTCCTAATCTAGGCTAAAAATGTCCAAATGCGGGTTAAATTTAACGAATGAAACCAAAAATAAAAGTTTTATTTTCTATGATTCATTCTATCCTTACACGAAATATTTCATTCCCCTATTGTGATAAAAAAAATACTCAATTGTCCTCTCATTCTAATACCCACCACACACACACACACGCAAAAATATGTAGATATATATTTAAAACATTTATATACATTATTCCATCTCATTCATACTGCGCGTTATCTTTAGTATCGTATCTTTGTCATTCTCTTATTCTGTGTTGTGCATCGTCGGACGGGTTGGTATAGCTCGGTAGCTTTGAGGGTGATAGAGATGGAAGGAGAAAGAGTGAGTCGAAGGGTTGCCCGAAACTGGAAGTGGGAATTATGGGCAGGATTAATATGCAAGGACTGGATACGTTCGGCGGGTAGTTGAGAGTAGGAGGGTGATTTTGATGTGGAGTGAGGAAGAAGCTATGGAAGGAGTCGAAGGAACGGGTGAGAGTGAGGTAGTGGGTGCCGGTGGGCGCCAGCTAGTGGTATGAGGTATTTCGGGGTGGTTTTACTCGTACCGGGGCTAGTGTTGCTGCGAGATGGGTAGCGGTTGTATGGGAGATGGGAGATGCTAGAGGATTGAGAACGATACGAAGCATCAGTAGGTTGGTGGCGAGCTGGCACGTCGAGAGAAAGAGCTAAAGCAACCGGGAGACGAAGAGTAACAACTGATATCTCGTTGTGAGTGAAGGAGCTAGACAGATGAGTCTATACGACAATAGTAAGAATAAGAGCAGGGATGTCAGGGGGAGTGAGAGAAATAGAGAGCTCCCTTATGGGATACGGGTAACGGACACCCCTATCGATTTTACAACTCGATATATGTGAATACCCACTTGTCTAATGACTGATCGGGCTTCCAACCCTTTACCTTATACCACTCTGTACTGCCTCCGATTCTACCCCTCCCGGGCTACGGCTGTAACTTTTACCCCCTTCGGCTTATGCCGCCGATATCCAAACACCTCGATGGTTACGTACATCTAAAAAGGCCTACGGGCGGCTTCGAATATGTGTGTCTGTGTGTGTAAGCGTATAGCTGGGTTTATTGTTTATTCGATGCAATACTCATTATAATTTTGGTTCCTTGTTTTTTAATATAGTTTGTTTTATCAAGTTTGAGTTATGGGATGTAATTTATTTTAATTGTGTTATGTTGAATGGAGATACTGGATTCAAGTTACTTTTAATAATATTCCGTACTACGAAGGATAATTTTATCCTCACAATAGATTCGATACCATTTTTTTTTTGTTCAGAGTGTTAGCTTTCAAGTGAAATTATTGAGTTAGAGGTTTGAATTTGAGTTTAAAATTTTTAATGAGGGTCGACAAAATCGATGCCCTAGTATTTCTAATCAACATGCGCCAAAAAGTCTAAGCGAGGGCTAGAATGTACGAGTGGAGGCTCGAAGGCCCAAACACGGACTTATCGTCTGAATTTGAGCTACGAAATTTTTGCTTGGATATCAAAAATCTCAGGAGAGGTTACAAACTTTAGTAACGAAAACCAGAATAATCCCAAGCGTGGATGAAAAATTTAATTACTGGCTCGAACGTCCAAAAGTCGTGATTTTGATCTAAATTATTTCGTTGCATTGACTAAATAAGTCTAAGGATTAACAAAAATAATCGATTTTCATCATCTACGAGCGACTAATAACTAATTACCGTGAAAAAATAAAAACTACGAGTACTAATAATCTGAAAACACAGTGAGATCTCTTACCGCATATCCAAATCCTGGCAATTCAACTTCCATACCAGCGAAACTACCCATTCAATCTCCAATCGCATTCAATAGATCTCGCTCTCTATTACTCTTATTTCATACCCACGCAATCCAAATTACGAGTGGTTTATTTCTTTCCCAGATTTTATCCTTTTTTATCAGCTCCCTCCCCAGCATCACCACCTCCTGGTTTTTCAGTTTGTTTTTTTATATTTTTTAACTTTATTTTCATTTTTACCTTTTGCATCTCATTCTGGCTAACTAAAGCCCCCTGGACCACTACGTAGAGATCCACTTTATTCAAACTTATCAGAAAGCCGAGTAGCGAGGGAAAGAGTGGACGGACTCCCCAGAGACTCAGTATAGAACCAGTCGGAAGAGGTCCAAAAAAATGACCGCTCCCAGCTGAGGAGGGGAGTTTTTTTCAGTAAGGGGTTAGCGAACGCCTAGCCGAGTATGTGGCGTATCTACATAAGGGTAGTCTCCTTCGCATTGTGCGATCGTGCCGCTGGGGGTAGGGGCCAGGACCGTCTAAGGGGGAAAAGTGGTTGGGAAGGCTGTGATATTTTATTTTAGCGTTCTTCTGGGGGCGCGAGGCTAGATAAGCCCGCTGAGGATTTATGCTTATTACGAAGCACCTTGCCGATGGGGGTTGTTACGCGTTTGGACGCGTGTAACTTATCGTTATGTTTAAACTTACTAAAAAATATGTATATTCATAATAACAACCTCGGAATAATGGCCGCTTTATATATTACATTGTTAGGGTTTTTATTTACATTTTTTTTTCTTATACTCGTAGATAACGGATTTTAAAAATAATTGCAGCTGCCCGCCAATTTTTAACTTGGCGCCATCCTGAGTGCTACTGATGTCAATAAAAAACTTTTTGACCAAGGCGCTATGGTAAGTTGACGTCTTTTCATAATTGGGCGCCAATTCCAAATTGACCGCCGAGAATATTAAGTATTTATTTGAAATTTGATAACATGGGGTGCATTCGGAAATGATCTAGCTTTAGCTCTAGCCAATAGCGAGATCTAGAACTAGAAGATTTCCGAACGCAACCATGAATTTGAGTGGCAATAACAAATTTCAAGACCAAGGCGCTTCAGTATGTTGACGTCTTCTTAAAATTAGGCGCCAATTTCAAATTGACCGCCAAGAATGTTAAGTATTTACTTGAAATTTGGTAACATGAATTACTGGGTGGCAATTAAAAATTTTGAAATAAATGAAAACTGAACAGTAAATTGTAAATTAAAGTTATAAAATTAATATTGAACCACAAAGTCTCTGATTTGCATTATGGTCGCGGGGCGTTTATGAATACGTATCCAAGTGTGTATATATATATATGTGATATACATGGTTCGGCGAGTGCGTAGCACGGTAGAAACCATATATTAGCTTGGGATATTCGCCAGAGAGAAATATTGAACGGGTAAAGAGTACTGGGTATGAGAAAGACGTGAAAGAGGTGGAGGAGATGTAGATGGAGGTTGAGGAGGTGGTAGAGATGGAGTAAAGGAGGGAGTAGAAAAGCGAACGGTAGAATACGACGATGTAAAAGAGGTTGGTATAGGATAGTGGAAAGAGGTAAAAAGGCATATATGAGTGGTAGGTATGAGAAGTGGTAGGTTTGGACGTCAGGGGAGAAGACACCGGAGATGTCTGTTCTACCATACGTAATGCTCTATGAAATTCGCAATGTCCGCAACGTCCGATATATATATATATATATATATATATATATATATATATATAAAAAGAAGGAGCCAAAAAAGGATTGATAAAAAGAAAAGGGTAAAATGAAATAATAAAAGAATAATAATAATGATAATAATAATAACAGTAGTAGTTAAAAAAGAAGAGTTGAAATGAGTGGAAGGTATTATTGAGGAAAGAATATTCCGGACGTGAGTTTTAAAATTTATTGGCACATTCGACGAGTTGAGGAAAAGTATTTTATAATAAATCCTATATATGAATTAAATCGTTAATTTCTTTTTGCTTCTCATTACTCATTTATTAATTTTAATATTTTAATGCGCAGTAATCTAATTTGATATTTTATTAATGTATTTAAATTTATGACATTTCAATTATTTTTAGATTATTTCAATACTTATATTTCTGCAGCAGTCTAAGATCTGCGAATAAAGCTGGTGCTCGATTACTTGGACAACTTCAAATCATAATAGAATAATTTGAAAGAATCCGTGTAAAGTTATATGGGAATCCGTGGAAATCCTATAGGAAACTATGGGAATCCACATAAGAAAGGACAGATTTGCATAGAAATCCATGTAGGAAAGTATGGGTCCCTAAATTTCCCTACAGAAAATCCATGTAGGAACCTTAGGATACCTAGATCCCCATATAAGAAATTCCTAAGGGAAACTGGATGACTAAATTCCCATATAGGAAATCCATATGGAAAAGTATAAGATTCTAGTCTCTCCTACGGGGGTTCCGCATGGGTAACCGTACATCTGAATCCATATGGGAAACTGGGTACTTGTATTTCTCCATAGATTCGGCATGGTGTGGATTCCCTTGGAAATTCAATTGAAAATCTATATGATTCTATGCTAAATTCCTGCAGAAAACTGTATGGGAATCCATCAAAAATACCATGGAAGAATGCACATAGGAATCTATGCTGGATTCTTATAGAAATTCAGCACAGTGTGGATTCCATGGGAAACCATGTAAGAGTCTATATAGGAATCTATGGTGACTTTCACGAAAAAACCATATGGAAACCCATCTGAAAACGCCATGTGAAAATCTTTATAGGGATTTTCGATAGGGATCCCTGTAATAGAGTTCTAGGGAATTCGTTAGAACGCTAGGAATAGTTTAGATTTGAGAGTTAGATCGGTTCAAGGTTGACGTTAAGATATTTTTAATGCCCAAGTTATTATTTTAAAAATATAATAATTGTAGATAATATGTGTGCATATATATGTATTGGAATATGTATGTATAGCAAGGGGTATAAAACAATGAGAATCAGACACACGAGATCAGAGTGTATGTGAAAACGTCTCGCGTATATAAGCGCAAGAAGCGCGCATTAAATGTCAGAGATTAGCGGCTGAGCGTTTCGTATCGAGCTATTCTGTCAATAAGCGACTGGCAACAATGCCAACGATTCGAGAGCTGCTGATTGTGAAATAAATGCTACTGCTGGTACAGCTTCTCTGGCTCTTCTACTCAAACTCCAGCTTCTGGTACTGCTGCTGTTGCTGTTGCTTCTCTTTTCTGTATGATTCTCATTCACTTGATGGCCTTTTTGCGCGACCCTTTCCACCATTTTACCTATCACGCTCCTTCACAAACTTGCTGCCACTTTTCCACCAGCTAAACTCAAAGTTTTCATCAACAATACATCATTTTCACGCTATCTATTCATTGTTACTAATTTTCACTAATTAATTTACAAAAATTTTTAGTCTAGAGACGAACTTCTGGTGTCAGTCTAGTTCCAAAAATCTTCCAACCAGGACCTGTGGTCCGAACATCGTTCTGTACTGGTCCTAAGACCTCACAGGTACATTCTGAGCCATCACTACCCGTGTAAAAAAAACTCGTTCCAAAAAGATTCCAAAAAAGTTCCGCATATGGAACTTCTAAACATGAGACAGATTAGAACTTCGAATGGAACTTTTTTGGAACGTTAGTAATTTTGATGGTAAAAAAAAAGTTGTTATGAGCAAATTTAGAGTCAAAAAAGGACGTTCTTGGAACTTTTTTGGAATTTTTTATGGACGTTTTTTTTTAGTTCTATAAAAAATTCAAAAGTAGTGATTTTTGAACTATTTTGGCATGTTTCTGGAACGTCTTTATTCTACAAAAGATGCAAAAGAAGTGATTTTTGAAAGTTTTTGGAACGCCTTTTTTAGTCCATAAAAAGTCAAAAGTGGTGATTCTGGAACTTTTTTGGAATGTTTTTGGAACATCTACTTTAGTTCTATAATAGGTTGTAAAGTAACGATTTTTGAACCATTTTTGAATGTTTTTGGAACGTCTTTTTTAGCTTTCGAAAAAGGCCAAAAGTGGTGATTATGGAACTTTTTTTGAATGTCCATTTAAAATTCCAAAAATTTCTAAGAACGTTCTTTTTTGACTCTAAATTCACTCATAAAAACTTTTTATTTACCATCAAAATGACTAACGTTCCATAAAAGTTCCATTCGAAGTTCTAATCTGTCTCATGTTTAGAAGTTCCACATGCAGAACTTTTTTGGAATCTTTTTGGAACAAATTTTTTTTACACGGGTACTGTACTAACACGCTCCTAATAATCGCAATACGAATTAATAATTGCTTGGACGTGAAAAACTGATTCAGAAATGAGTAGGATGTCGTCTGATGGAGGCTAAAAACGGTCAGAAACAAAATAATCCTTTTAATAAAATTATAAAATTTTATCATGACTAATTTTTAGTCACAACCCTTTTTGACTTGGTGATTTAATATATATTCAAAGCACCTTCCCTTAGTTTCGCCAGGAGAGAAACTCGAGACAAATGACAGTACAATAAAAAAAAATATAAAAAATTGCATACGTGAGAATAACGTCCCCTTACGGTTACTCGAGTTTGTTGGTCGAAGCGTCGTGGTTACGCTTGGATATGATGAAGGGTATAGGTTCTGATATAGGGGTTTCTTTTTTTTATTTTTCTAAAAAAGGGTAAGAGAAGGAACAGTGGGAGGAGAAGGCGAAGGATATGGTAGTCATATGTGGGTAAGGGGGAGGGAGGACTAGGGCTAACGAGAGATGAGAAAAGAGGTGGAACC
Organism: Microplitis mediator; assembly: GCF_029852145.1. Classification (NCBI taxonomy): domain Eukaryota; kingdom Metazoa; phylum Arthropoda; class Insecta; order Hymenoptera; family Braconidae; genus Microplitis; species Microplitis mediator. The sequence continues at coordinate 1,741,945 of NC_079979.1, forward strand.
CTCGACGAGAATACCAATAATAAAGGGTGGAGGAATAGGGTGGTTTAAACTCTCGGGATATGTCGTCGTAGTTAGTGTCCTGGTCTCCCAGTGTCCTCATGACGTCATGCTATTCTCGGTAGCTTTGTTTTTTTTTAATGCCGCTATTAAAAGTAAAATGGAGGAATATACTGATGTGACAACAAGATAGAAAGTATAGAGTTTTTTATTATTCGATGTAACCACTCACGCACACGGTCATTAAATATTTATATTTATTTATTCGTTATCATTTTTAATCATTATTGATCAGTATAATCAATAGTTTACAATAAAATCGACACGCGAGGGTTTTTTTATATTTTTTTTCAACGATACTATCAGTTAGAGAAAATACAACTGCGCTGGCTATCGTGAGATCTACCCCCGGGTAAGAAATCAAATTTAAAAAAATAAAAAAGGGGACGGTCTAATGAACTTTCTCATTGATTGGCACAAATGTCGTTACGTAATATCACGAGAAAAATTTTTTATTTGCACGAGTTAGTTAGAAAATTTCAATCGCCATTTTAGTCTCAGATGTGTTTTTTTATTATTTATTTTTGGGTTATGTTTTTTTTTATTTCAGAGGTTATTTTTTCCGAGGGACTGTCTCTAATTTTAATATCTGTTCGCTTTGAGGCGCTCTTGCTCGTTACGAGGATAAAAAAGAGTACGTGTGTTGCTGCGGTTTCATTACTTGGTGTCCCTTTGGGTGCCCGGTCTGTATAATGAGCGGATAACTTTGATACGTATGAAGATTTTTTTATGGCGTTGCTAGAGGCATTAATATTTAAATAATTAATGAATTTATTTGTCTTAACAAAAACCCTTGATATAAATTGGGATGGACCTAGAGATGTTGAGATACGAAGAGACGTTAGAATAGATGAAAGGATTGGCATTCAGAGGTAATTTAGCGATTATCGATGCTACGATTGGGCTATTGCCATCGTCAATTTAAACCCTAGTCCTTTCACGTGAATCACAATTTACAGGAAGCGGATGTAAAATCAATTTGAGATCTGAAAGCAGCTCGAAGGAATGGATTAAGATTTTGACATCAAGGCAACCCTTTGTCAGGGGATATTTTTTTAGTTTTAAACTTTTGGTGACGTTAAATTGTAATTAGGCCAAGTAAACAAAACCTAGAAACGAGGAAAAAATATAAAGTCATGAATTTAATAAGAAAAATGACCAGAAATCGAATTCGGCCAAAAAGACGCTTTGAACCCTTTTCCCGGAGGACTTGTTAATTATTTCTTAGACTTCCGGTTTGCATATATACTGGATGGACATCACTGCGGAAGATTAGGGAACAAGAAAAAAATATATAAAGTCAAAATTATTAGAATGAAACACAAAAAAATTAAATTTGGCCAAAAAGACGCTTTGAACCTTTCTTCCGGGGAATTTGTTAATTATTTTTTAGACTTCCGGTTTGTTTTTATACTTAATAAGCATCAGTGTAACAGATTAGGGAACACGGAAAAAATATATAAAGTCAAAATTATTGGAATGAAACATCAAGAAATCAAATTTGGCCAAAAAACGCTTTGAACCCTTCTTCCGGGGGACTTGTCAATTATTATTCGGACTTCCGCTTCGTATATATTGTAAACAGGCATTACTGCGGAAGACCAGAGAATATGGGAAAATTATAAAAATTCAAAATAATTGAAATAGAACTCAAAAAAATCGACTTTCAGGAAAAATGCGATTTTAACCCTTTTGTGGGAGAAGTTCAAAAAATTTGTGTGTGTAAATTTTTAATAGGTCGCATAGCAGCATTTGATAGAACATGGGAAAAATATAAAACGACTAGAATATCTGAACAAAATAAAAAAAAACTTTAACCCTTTTACTATTGAAGCAAGAGAACGCGAATAAAAAGCACGCGAACCCTATTAGCTTGGTTTGACTCCATGACTATTGGCAGGAGATTTGATCCCCAATCCGGTCTCTATTTGAGCATAATTATTGATTATTGGACTTCAGAAGGCCAGCTCTTGCATCAGGTTCACCAGCGACTCGAGTATGGAAGCAGAAGGCGAGAAGGGCGTCAGTGTATGGGGGATGTAAAAGTGAGATACTCGCTCACTCATTCACTTGGTTTATCGGTTTGAGCTTTCTCCGTTGGAGGAGCTTTCTCACTGAGTAGGTACCAATACGGGTGGATTGCGCTTGGTCTAGAGACGAGGACTGGTGGGGCCGAGCGTAAAGGGTGAAGAAGAACTTGGGGGGTGATTAAGCTATACGCTAGATATATCCACCCTCACCCTACTCATTCTCAAAACCTCATCCTCATCCTCATCCTCTTCCTCATTCTGGTTCCCGTTCTGCTAACCTCATACTACCAGCCAACCTCTTGCTGCTTGGGTGTCCGCGCACCCTTCGATATATTTCCCACTTCCACCCTTTCCTCCCCAGCTACTCCCTCCCTCCCCCTTCTGCACCAGGGCCGTTTCTGTACTGACAATTAGACTGATAGGTATATCTTAGTCTGCTATCGATTTGATTCCATCCACCCTATCCCCTATATTGTACCCCCACATTTCGAAGAGTACAACATTAAGGGCTGCAGAGGACTAGGCGCCAAAGGGCTGGAGGGACGCCTTCATTTACAACTCACGATTTATACACTAAATCCAAACTAAATATTTTTTACTTTTTTTTCACTAAGAAAATTCAATAGTTAGATATTTAAGCCGGATTTCCGGGTAAATCGGTAATTGTAGGATTAATTATTAAATGGACTTCATATTCTACGCTTACCCGTGACCGCAAATTTAGTATTTGCACCTGTGATTTAGTTAGTGCACTCACCTGTAACAAAAAAATCATTTTAACGTTAGTTACTGGCTTAAATTATGAATGCGGTATTATGGTCACAAAGAAATTTTTATAGGAAATTTTATTCTCTACAAAATTATCTCTATACATTTTTACGCTATCTCCCATACTTTTACTGCAGTCGTTGTCCCACCACTCAAAAAAACAAAATCTTGAATATAGCTTCTACATTTTGATCTCTAGAGTCTAAACTATTGGTCCTATCGAAAAAATTTATATGACCAACTTTGTAGGAAATAAAATTACCTAAAAAAATGTCTTAGCTGATTTTACTCTATCTCTAATAGCAAAGTCTGAATTTTGTATTAAAAATAATAATAGTTAATTTTTTTCCTAAAAACCTAAAGTTGAAAATTTTTATGTACATACATATTGTAAATATATGTATATATATGTACATGTATATCTGTATGAGTGTACTGACAGCCAGTTGTAAACCCATAAAGAAATTTAATAATAAATAAAAAAGAATATAAGCTCTGGAGTTTTTATCAGCTACCGCGTCGTTTGCTCGGCAGGAGACGAACGCCCGGGGGTCCCTCAAGAGTGTATTGCTCAGATTTATATTATGTCTCATCGTAAAAAGTCAAATGTACATTTTTTTTCTTGACTATACCGGAAAGACTAAATAAATAAATAAAACAAAAAAAATATTTAAAATAATCCCAATACGACAATAAAGTTAAAAATATATAGTTAAAATTTTTATAAATTTACTATTTCGGTGACCTCGTAACGAACTCGTTCTTCAAGCGCAGGCTAAAAAAGTGCCGACGACATTCTACAAATGACACTAATCGTCTTCCCACGGTTTCGGGACCGATTGTGTCTTGTGTTTTAAAAAATAAGACAATAAAAGGAGACTGGCACCCCGCAATTCGATAATTGTACCATCCAAACGGAAAAACAACTTTAAAACAAAACTCGAGAGTTTGGGTATTGTTTTTTTTTAGAAAAAACGTATAACTTAAATAAATTATATTATTATCTATTGTTACTTCAACCCTCGGTAACGAGAATGAATAAAAAAAAATATATAAAAAGAGTTAAAACTTTTTTACAAATCGGTAAAGTTTACAGCGACTCAATTTCACGTTAACACGCAACCCACTGACACTCCACCTTTTTTCAGTCTATCAATTACAGGAAAATTATAAAATCAATGAAATAGAGACTGTTATTTTGCAAATTTTGTCAGCTACAAAAAATAACTGATACATTTTTTCGATATTTTTAATAGATAACCGGCAATTTTAATTTTTATAATGGAATAATTGGTTGGACGAGTAATCACCTCATGAGGACATTGTTTCACTTTTTACGGCTAAAATATTGATTCTAGAGAAAAAATGTACAGGACCATTTTTGTAGCTGATCAAATTTGCTGAAAAAAAGGTCGAATGCACTTTTTCGATATCTTGGATAAATAACCGGAAATTTCAATTTTTAACAAGAAGTGATTAGTCCGACGAGCAATCACCACATGAGGACACTGAGTTTCGACTAATACGGCTAAACTATTGATCCTGGAGAAAAAATGTATAGGACCTTTTTTGTAGAAAATAAAATTTCCTACAAAAAAGTCTTTGACTTATATATGCCGCGAGTTATATTTTAAAAGTTCTGTGCAATAAAAAGTCAAGTATTTTTACTACCAATTCAATTGATGGATAATTAAAGATAATATGAAATTATAATTATTATTATTATTATTTGAAATATTATTTGTTAGAAAGTATAAAAAGTACCGGATAAATCAATAAAAAATTAAGAGGTTAAAAAAGAAACGGATGGCTGCTAAAAAAAGGGTTTGTGCTGTCGATGAATAAATAACGAGGTAACGAGTTATGGGTAATTTTGTAGGTAAAAAATACAAAATAAAATAAAATATAAATGTGTTCGTTTTTTAAAACTTGTTATTTATTCATAAATATAAACTGGTGTGAACTCTGGTGGGTTTAAAATAATATTTCAGTCGATGGGCGAGTAAAGAATAAGAGGAAGCAGCCGGCAGTTGTCGATCGAGGTCAATGGACTCATTTGATTGACAACTACAACAGCTACTGTACTAAAAGACACCCACGAAAAAAAAATTAGATTCATGAGCTAAAGGATCTGTAATCTGTTGCCCGGGTCATTGTAATTAACGCCACCCGCATGGATTAATAATTATAAATTGACAGTTAATAATCGCTTATTTTTAAATTATCCATACCCCTATTTTTAGATTTCATTTTACGGGTTTAATTATCAAGGCGGCTTTTTCAGGTCAAAGACTTTTTTTTATAAAATTTTATCCTCTACAAAATTATCTCTATACATTTTTTTGATATCTTCAATAGTTAAGCTCCAATTTTAATTTGAAACCACTCATTATTAAAACCCATTATTTTTTATTAATGATTCAGAATTTTAGCTCTAGAACCCAAATTATCGATTCTAGATGAAAAACTTAAGAGATCAACTTTGTAGAGGATAAAATTTCCTACAAAAAAGTTCAGAGCATTTTTTCTCTATCTATAACAGTTTTAAATGAATAAAATAAAAAACGATTGAATATTTTCCGGGTTAGAGAAATTTCAATTTTCGCGTAAAAATAATTTTGAATATTGATACTTTTACCCTATTAGCAAAATTAAATCAGGGAGTATGAAAATGAGGTTTTAAAATACCCAGTACCTGTACTGAAGACGAAGACTAGAATGATATTTAATACACCCCATCGTGGACACTGGCAACGATTATTGAAGATTAGATTTTTAAATTGGAAGGTGGTAAGACTCCCCCGTAATTATTATATTTTTTTCAACCCTCATCGACTTTTAGAGCTCTTACTGCAGAGAAACTCTGAGCGAATTAGCATATCTCGGAAAGTGATCCCCGGTACCTAATTGAATTATTCTTAAATTCCCATAAAATCGTACGAAAATTACCGGCTACGATCCCAATCCCTAAAACCACCTCATTTATACTATATACTGATGTCTTTGAGCCCGCAGGCTTAATGTCTCCACGGTATATTGGACACGATTAATTTTCTGCAACGTTACACATCAGCTTAATATTTTATATTCCCTTCAAATCTTTAATTCGAATTATAAATAATTATTTTTATAAATTTACCGCCATCTCTATCTTCAACTCCCCGTAACTTGGAAAATATTAGTCGCGGCACTATGCTCTCAAAGTCAATTTTTTAGACAATTTTATACTCTACAAAAAAGGTCCTATACATTTTTTCTCTAGGATTAATAATTTAGACACTAGAGTTAGATTAATAATTGATTAATTGATGAACTGTTTTAATGCATTTTTATCACTAAGTCAATTAATTGGAAATTGCTGGTTATCTAACAGAGATAGCGTTTAAATGCATATGACCTTTTTTGTAGCTGACAAAATTTAGAAAAAAAAAGTCTTGGACATTTTTTTTATTAGACGAATATTTTAGCCGCTAGAGGCCGCCGAAAATAATGCGGATTATTAATAGCGTGAATTTTTTTATTGATTTGATTTATTAGGTCACACTCTAAAAAAAAATAAAAAATAATGACATTAATTCATAATTGAAGTGACAAGAGTATGCAATTAATTTATCCAATATTATTGACAATAACGTCGTACATATAAATTATTAATCCGTGAATTTTTATTAAACTTACAAGCCGTCAAACTGAATTTTTATTAATAGATTTGTTAAACGACAATATTTCAATGTAAAGAATAATTAAGTAATATATTAATTAAATAATATATCTTTATTTATCTTCCATATAATTTTGAATTTATGACAGGTTAAATTCTTTAAGAGCTGACGTTAAATTAATTATAAAAACCGGGCTTTCAATTTAAATTATTTGTCAATTATTTAATCGAAATTTAAAATAAAATCTATTCATTTTTATCATCAGCTTGTACGAAAATAAAAAAATATAAAACTGTAAAAGAACACTCGAGAAGTTTAAGGATCTTAAGAATTTAAAAATAAAAAAAAAATCTTTTTATTTCTTGGGTTCGATTCACCCTCGGAGGGTAAGTGAGACCTTACACCCAAAGTACACCCTACTTAACTACTTTTTTTCCGCAGCCCTCTTCGGAACTTGTCCGATGCCTCGATAAATTAGCGACAAATTAATTCACCATTTTAATTTGTTTATTTAAATGTCTTATGAATTTTTATTTGAATTTTGCTAAGCCAAGTATTTATTCGATTTCAAAAAAAACGAAGACTTTCTTAGGAAATTTTATAAGCTACAAAAAAGTTGTCATACATTTTTTCGATATTTTTGATAGATAATCGGCAATTTTAATTTTTTAAATGGAGTAATTGGTTGGACGCGTGATCACCACATGGGGGCACCGAGTTTCGACTTCCACGGCTGAAATATTGGTCCTAGAGAAAAAATGTATAGGACCTTTTTTGTAGCCCACTAAATTTGCTAAAAAAAAGTCCTTACATTTTGTCCGATATCTGCAACAGTGTCCGCGGTAGAGCCGAAAAAAAATCTTAACAACCATTTGAAAAAATTCAAGCAAATCACCCTGTTAATTAATTACTAAATTAAACTCTCGTGTCTAACCTATCGATCCTAGAAAAAAAATTTACAGGACCATTTTTGTAGCCCATTAAATTTGCTAAAAAAAAGTCTTAACATTTTTTCCGATATCTCCGATAGCTTGCCCAGTAGAGCCAAAAAAAAATCTTAAAATAATAACCGTTTCATAAAATCACCAAGATAAATATTTATAAAAAAAGTTTGATAGTGGTAAAAAAAATGAGAGGACAGGATGATCGGAAAGCTACTTGAGTAGAGTTTTTATAGTACATCGATTTTCCCCATTGTATCGGTACTCGACTAGCTCTCGGTCTCGAAGCACTATTATTCCCTTGATTTAAATTATACTTTTTTTCCATCGTGGTTCGTTCATTGCGAGTTCTCGCACCCTTGATACGAGTTGTAAAAAGTGTAGTTGTGGTGTAGGTGCCATGGAGGCAAGCGAATATGAGATTTTTGCTCTTACGGTAATCCGTCCCCTTTACTATAACGATAGCGGCTATCGATAATCGATAAACACCGCTATAAGAGTACCTCAGGGATAGTATTGTACGTGAGTACGTTAGTACATAGAGGCTCATGTGTGCCGGTTACTCGTGTTATACCCCCAAGGGGCTAATCTCTTTACATACCTATGCTCAGAAACGTGTCGCTTCTCAACAGGCTATATTACAAGCTATAATCTAAGATCAAACTAATTTCGTATGATTTGTTTGTTATTACAATTGCTTCATTATTATTATAAACTATAAATAGCAAAATCTTCAATTTTCATTTTTGGCGCCCACTTTCTTGCAAACTAAGCTTGCTAGCTGAAAATTACCAAGAACTTTTTTTTAGGAAATTTTCTTCCCTACAAAAAAGTTCTAGTGTATTTTCACTCTAGAATCATTAGTTTAGCCGTGGAAGGCGAAACTCAATGTCCTCGTGTGGTGCCTGCTGGTCGAACCTATCACTCCATGTTAAAAATGAAAATTTCTGGTTATCTATCAAAAATATCGAAGAAACTTATAAGCTCTTTTCTTTAGGAAATTTTCTCCCCTACAAAAAAGTTCTAGTACATTTTTACTCTAGAATCAATAGTTTAGCCGTGGAAGTCGAAACTCAATATCCTCGTCTGGTGACTGTTGGTCGAACCTGTCACTCCATGTTAAAAATGGAAATTTCTGGTTATCTTTCAAAAATTTCGAATAAACTTAAAAGCCCTTTTCTTTAGGAAATTTTATCCTCTACAAAAATGGTCTCATACATTTTTCCGATAATTTTGATAGATCATCAGCAATTTTAATTTTTTAAATGAAGTGTACCTGGGTGGAGGCGCAATCACCACATGCGGACATTGAGTTTCGGCTTCTACGGCTAAAATATTGATTCTAGAGGAAAAGTACATAGGACCTTTTTGGTAGCCCATTAAATTTTTTGAAGAAAAGGTCTCTTACATTTTTTCAATATTTTTGATAAATAACTAGTAATTCCAATTTTTTGAATGGAGTAATTGGTTGGAGGTGCGGATACCACATAAGAGCACTGAGTTTCGACTTTCACGGCTAAACTATTTATCCTATTGAAAAAATGTAAAGGACTATTTTTGTAGAGGAAGAAATTTTTTAGAAAAAAGTCTTTGTCTTTTCTAGTCTATCTATTATAGTTTACGCGTTATCGTAATTCACAGCAATGGTAGTAAGTATTGATTAATAAAAGATGGCATTGACGCATTGATGTCATCGGGTACGTAATTTAGCGGCTTACGTGGCCCGATCGCATTAGTTCATGTTTATTTAAGCGAGTTATAGGTTATAGCATTTGATACGTAAGGTCTTAGTCGACTTATTCGAACTTGTTCGATCACAGTTAATAAACTACTGCTTTCTCCCCCCTCTTATTCCGTGATACGTACACGTGTTCCTACCCAATGGGCTATTGTTCTTAGTTATAGAGTCTTAAATGTCTTACTTTAACCTAAAAATATTTATATTTTTTTTTAATAAAAAGCAAATCGAGAAACTCTGATAGATTTTAAGTAAAATAGCGATTTTACTTCGGCTCACGGCCAACGGACATTTATAGGTCGGCTAGAGTCAATTGCGTTCGACTATGTAAATAACCGCCCGGTCATTTCTCTCTCTGTCACGGCGAGACTTTAGTCACGCGACCTAATATACTTGATTTATTTTTTGCCGGATAATTTTAAAAAAATTTTATTGATTCTTATACTTCAGACTATCAACAGACTGGTAGAAATAATTAGATGTTTAAGGAGGTCTAGGGTTAGCAAATTTTCTGGGTTACAAAAAAGTATTAGAACTTTTTTTCCTCCGACTAATATTTTCATTAGAAAAAAATTCTGAATAAAAATAGAATTCTAATTTCGATGTATTGTCATTCCTACTTTTTAAAATTAATATTATAGTTAAACTATTAGAAATAATTAGACGTTCAAGGAGGTCTAGGGTTAGAAAATTTTCTGGGCTACAAAAAAGTGTTACAACTTTTTTTCCTCCGATAAATAGTTTCCTTAGAAAAAATTAATATAATTTTTTTAATGACAAAAAAATACTTACAAGTGATATAAATTCACTGTTATACAATTTATTGACAACTGATCGGTTACATTAACTACGGAACTCTAATCGTGACCCCAGCTCTCATCGAAGGCGATCGAATTACATCAAAGCGATAAATAATAATTCGACTAGTAAGTTAAATAATCAGAGAATTTAAATCCCGGTCATTGGCGCCAGTTTTATTTATCTGAATAAACAGAAATAAAACTGATCACTACCTACATATTTTCGTTGCGTAATAAAATTGATAGGGAATAAAAATAACATATTGTTTATTTACTTGTAAAAATAAATTATCAATAAAGTCAAGAGTTGGATTAGGACTTTGTCGAATAAAACGTAACCGGAAGTAACCGCAATCTGTCTGACCAATGTCCTTAGGCCAACAATCTTGAGCAAATAGAACCGGAATCCCGAGATACAGATAGGACACTTATACTGAGACTACAAATGGATTTAAGGGTTTGGGGTTTCGGCATTTGCGTTTGCGGATGCATATTGAGGTATCGGCGGTAGGAAAGGGTGTATGGGTTTTAGTAAATGGTTAGTGGTCCTTTGGTGTTTAGTCAAGCTCGAACCTCAGTCCGTTATCGGTTAAAACTGGACTACTGATGACTGGATCTCGTGGTACTCTTTTGCTGTTTGGACCACAATATCGTGACCAACTCACAGAGCTTATTGTGACCAAAATATTAATCGGAGGAAAAAAAGTTGTAATCCTTTTTTGTAGCCCAGAAAATTTCCTAACCCTAGACCTCCTCAAACGTCTAATTATTTCTAATAGTTTAATTAGAATATTCATTTTAAAAAGTAGGAATGACAACACACCGAAATCAGAAAAATTTTACTTTTATTCAGAAATTTTTTCTGAGGAAACTATTAATCGGAGGACAAAAAGTTTTAATACTTTTTTGTAGCCCAGAAAATTTGCTAACCCTAGACCTCCTTAAACGTCTAATTATTTCTAATAGTTCAATTAGAATATTCATTTTAAAAAGTAGGAATGACAATACACCGAAATCAGAAAAATTTTACTTTTATTCAGAAATTTTTCCTAAGGAAACTATTAATCGGAGGACAAAAAGTTTAAATACTTTTTTGTAGCCCAGAAAATTTCCTAACTCACAACCTCCTATGATGACAAATTACTCAAAAAAATGACCACGAATTGTGAGTCGAAAGTCGATAAAAAAAGGAGGCAAAAGATGATGCAAATAGATTTATATAAATGAAAATGAAATGTATAAAGTTAGGTTGCTAGTACCGGGGAAAACTAATAGGACGATTTTCAACGGCGAGCGTTTAATTAAATTAATTATATGCGCGCACCTTATAGCAGAGATGGGCTACGCTTCGGCGGCCCTGGTTGGCTGGTAATATAAATTGTGAGAGGGACCAAAGAGAGGACGCCGTTTGAGGAGGATGAACCAGGCGTTGGCAGTAACGGCATTGAGACTGTCTGAAAAGGTGGATGAGAATGAGCCGCTGGGGTGGGAGGGGAACAGGCAGGGGGTGAGAGAGGGGTAAAGATGAAATGGGCCGGGGTGGTTGATATTGGTCTGATGATGCCGCTCGCTACTGCTTGGGAAAATGCCACCATGGACGCTATGCGATTCCTAACTTTGATAGTTACATTTATATACATTATATACATCTATATATATATATTTATTTCATTTCTATGCTTCGCATTACTCTGATCTATCTCACGGATTATATTAACAGTTATTACGTTATTATTTTCAAAATAATTTTTTCAAATTTTTGAATAACTGACCAGTGATTTTTGTAGGAAATTGTCTGCTCTATAATTTTTAATTCCATGATTTTTTTCGAAAACTCAAAATTTAAAAAGTTATAGCCAAAAGAATGAAAAGCAACATTTCAAAATTTTGATTAAATATTTTTTAAAAATAAACTGATCGCCAGTTGGATAGGAAATTTCCTTCTCTACAATTTTGTACTGGAGGACTTTTGTCAAAAATTTGGTATTTTATAAGTTATTTCGCAAAAACAAAAAAAAAATTAAACAATTGGGTGAAAAGATTTCTATTGAATGAAATAAATATAAATAATTATTATTATTATAATGAATTGCCTGAAATAAAGGAATTTATCCGTATTAAATATAATATTAAGTACATAGAATATATATGTATATAATACATTAAATACGTATAACTTTTTTAAGCCTCTTGGACGTCTCGCTGAGCTTTTGGCCAGCGCAAGTATACGATATTTAAAATTAATCCTTCCTTTGTACCTCACTCATACCCCCAACCCACATCCTTCTATCTCTTACTGTCTGTCTTTTTTATTATTATTATAATGCCGATCCATATATACATATATATATAGAACGGGCGGTATAAATTTTAGTCTATTATATTAAATATAACGGCGGTGGTGGTGGCGCAAGAGAAAAGGCTGCGAAAGGGTGAAAAAGAGACTCCGAGTGTGAGACGTCTCATTGTCTTTATTCTATATTTCATATATATATATATATATATATATATACATATATATACGTAAGCTTTAGATTTTAAAATCGATTGATCATGATTGAGTTTAATTAAAATTTCTATTTCTTGAAAACTCTAGTTTTTTAAAATTTGAATTTCGCGGGAAAAATTCAAATTTTTGAATTTGGAAATTTATTGTATTTTTTTTTGTCTGAAAATTTAAAATTACTAAATTTGGCACAAAAAGGATCAATTTCAAAATTGTAAAGTAAAAAATTTAAATTACTAATTTTTTTAATTTGAATTTCGCGGGAAAAATTCAAATTTTTGAATTTGGAAATTTATTGTATTTTTTTTTGTCTGAAAATTAAAAATTACTATATTTGGCACAAAAAGGATCGATTTCAAAATTGTAAAGTAAAAAATTTTAATTACTAATTTTTTTAATTTGAATTTCGCGGGAAAAATTCAAATTTTTGAATTTGGAAATTTATTGTATTTTTTTTGGTCTGAAAATTTAAAATTACTAAATTTGGCACAAAAAGGATCAATTTCAAAATTGTAAAGTAAAAAATTTAAATTACTAATTTTTTTAATTTGAATTTCGCGGGAAAAATTCAAATTTTTGAATTTGGAAATTTATTGTATTTTTTTTTGTCCGAAAATTTAAAATTACTAAATTTGGAACAAAAAGGATCAATTGCAAAATTGTAAAGTAGAAAATTTTAAGTACTAATTTTTAAATTTGAATTTCGCGGGAAAATTTGATTTTTGAACTTCAGCTTAAAAATAAATTTTATTTGGTCTGGAAATTAAAAAATATTCAGTTTAGCATAAAAATTGTTCAAAAAAAATTTTAAGCCGAAAATCTGGTCAAGTGATAATTTTTTAAATTTTGAATTTCGCGGGAAAAGTTTGAATTTTTAAACAGTAGCTTAGAAATTAATTTGTTTGTTGATCTTAAAATTTGAATATGGAATTTTGTACGAAAGTTTTTCAATTCAAAATTTTAGAACAGAAATTTTTTTGTAAAATCTTCACGATTGTTAATTTATTGTAATTTCGCGGGAAAAATTGAAATTTTTGAAATTAGCTCAGTCTAAAATCCACTTTTTCGACTTGAAATTGAAAATTACCAATTTTGGGTAAAAATTAACAACAAATAAAATTGTAGAACCGAAAATTACCTACAAAATTTACCCCTTCTTTTATTTTTTAAATAAAAAATTCTCTTAATTAAAAAACATAATAATTTATTTTTTTGATAAATTAATAAATAAATAAAAAAAAAAATTTTGACTGAAATTTTATAAACTCAGTTTGCGGTAGGAAACATAAAACCCGAGTTTCAGTTGCAAAAAGTAAAAGTTGAGTTGACAAATAAACAAAAAAAAACGAGCGCTAGTGCTCGGTACGGAGACAGAGTAAATAAATTTTTAAATAAGAGTTTTTTGGCCTCGCAGATTCCGTCAGTATATCGGAAAGGGGGAATTATCCTTTGGTTTGTGCATTATCCTGAGGACGAAGGATGAGAGAGTAAAAAAGTAAAAAAATAGGGGATGAAACCCAGGACTGTCTCCCCCGAAAAATGAAAAGCATCAAAAGCTACGCAACAAAGACAGAAGACAGCAGACAAATTCGTCAGACTTTTGGGCAATCGCAAGTTAATACGGACAAACCAAAGGCATTTTCCTGCTCCTATTTCCCCTTATTTCGTTATTATTCGTTTTCCATCATCCCTAGTCACTCAAATATTTAAAACCCTTCCTTCCACTCATACATTTTATCGTCTTTTCCTTTAATGACATCTGCTACCAATGCTTTGATAAATTACCTACTCGACTCGCGCTTTTCATGCTTTTCCGCGGAAACTATTGATTTTACGATAAGATTAACGGAGACCTTTTTTGTAGACCAGACAATTTCCTACAAAAAAGATATCAGTAAAAATTTTCACAGGTCTGATAGTTTAGAAGTTATAGGTTTCAAAAAAAATTTTTGGAATGACTTTCAATCTAAAATCCAAAGGGATTTTTATTTTCAGCTTTTCCAACGAATCCATTGACTTTAGGTGAAAATTTAACTGAACTTTTTTTGTAGACCGGATGATTTCTTATAAAAAAGGTAAGAATGAAAATTTTCATAGGTCTAATAATTTATGAGTTATGGGGATTCAAAAAAATTATTTTTAAATGACCTTGTGAAATAGTAAAATCTGAAAGGCTGTTGATTTTCCGCTTTTCCGAAGAATCGATTGATTTTAGGTGAAAATGTAATGAGACCTTTTTTGTAGAGGAAAAATTTTCCTAAACAACAAGTTTTTGAAAATTCGGAAAAGCCTGAAAATTTATGAGTTGAGCTCAATGGAAGTTTTCAAAACGAAATGACGGAAATTTTATCAATTACTGTGAAACTTTTCGTGTAGAGGGAAAATTTGGAGGAAAATTTTAAGGAAAATTTCTGGAAAAATTAAGTCATTACTGGTAACTTTTCAAGAAGATTGAATTTTCTCTAGAAAATTAGGATAGGAGAAAATTTGAGCAATTCAGGCCCATGGAAAATCCTAAAGAAAATTTGTGGAAAATTCTTCAATTAGTATGAGACTTTTCGTGTAAGGAGAAAATTTCCTACAGGAAAATTTTAAGGAAAATTTCTGGAAAAATTAAGTAATTACTGGTAACCTTTCAAGAAAATTTAATTTTCTCTAGAAAATTAGTATAGGAAAAAATTCAAGCTCTTCAGACCCATGGAAAATCTTAAAGAAAATTTGTGTAAATTTTTTAAATTATTATGAGACTTTTCGTGTAAGGAGAAAATTTCCTATAGGAAAATTTTAAGAAACTTAAGAAGTTAGACTTCAAGGACGATTTCGAGGAAAATTTTGAGGAAAATTAGTCAATTACTGATACTTTTTCAAGTAGAAAATAAAATTTTCTCTAGAAAATAAGAATAGGAGAAAATTTAAGAAATCCGGGTCCATGGAAAATTCCAAAGAAAATTCGTGGAAAATTCTTCCATTATTATGAGACTTTTCATGTAAAGAGAAAATTTCCTCCGGGAAACGTTTAAGAAACTTGAGAAGTTAGACTTCAAGGACAATTTCGATTAAAAATTTGAGGAAAATTTCTAGGAAAATTTCTAGGAAAAGTAATTAATTACTGATACTTTTTCAAGTAGAAGATAAAATTTTCTCTAGAAAATAAGAATAGGAGAAAATTTAAGAAATGCGGGTCCTTGGAAAATCCTAAAGAAAATTTGTGGAAAATTCGTGATTTTTTCAATCTTAACAAAACTAAAAAATTGATGGATCTAAATATTTTAATAAATTTTAAAATTAAAAAAAAAAACAAATAACATGAAATTAAAAAACTAACAATAAAAAATTGATGTTGCGTAAAGATATCTTTATCTTTATTATTATCATTAAATCTTCATATCAGTGTAAACATAATAAATACCATTAAAAACTGATACAAAATGGCCGACGATAATTATGAGTTTAAACTTTGAATAGTAATAAAACAATTAATACGGTGTAATAACAAATTATAAATATCGTATATCAACAATATATATGTAAGAATGTAGGTATGTACTTGTTTTAGTGTACAGAGTACATTAACATGTTTAAAACCGTATTTTAAAACAACGTTTGATGTTTTATTTACATTGGCATCAGCTCGCCATCGTCTATCGTCATTTAAAGTGTGTGTAATGATAGTTTAATACTCGTACATTATTCTCAGATGTCTTATTTGTTTAACAACAAAATTTCGTTCCTCTTATTAATTTCTTTTTTTTCAAAATTCCAATTTTTTAACAAAAACTCCTAAAATTTTTTTTTAAATGCTCATTACTCTGAGACAATTAACGCTGGGACAAAAAAAGTTATATGTTTTTTTAAGAAAATTTAATTCCCTACAAAATCGAACTCTTAAGTTTTATCGATAAAATCGATAGTTTATGAGCTAGAGTCATTTTAATAATTTTAGAATCTATTGATTCAAATTTTAGACGTTTAGATTTAAAAGTACTGATATCTCGAAAGATATTCGAGATATCGACAAAATGTATTAAACCTTTTTTGTAGAAAATTTATTTTCCTACAAAATCGAATCAATACGTTTTTTCCAAAAAATCGATAGTTTACGATCTAGAGCCATTTGAATTATTTCAAAATCGATTAATCCAAATTTCAATCATTTCTCAGTTCCTCGGCTTTCGAATATCGATATCTCGAAAAGTCGTCGAGATATCGAAAAAATTCACGGGACCTTTTTTGTAGGGAATCAAATTTCCTGTAAGGTAGTTTATAGACTTGAAAAAATGATCGATATTTCCGGCTCAAGCGGCGATTAAACATAAAAATAAATAATTATCGCGATTTCAGCCGCGTAATTAATTTGTGTGCGTGTAATTAATAGACGATTGATCGCGGCACATATCGATCAAAGAGTTTTACACAGCAAATAAAATTTAAAAAAAAAAGTTCCTGAGCAGTGATGACGTATTTCGTATAGTTTAGGAGAAAAAGCTCATTAACTGTTGATATATATATGAAAAAAAGTGTGTTAGTAGCAGAGTAAAATATATCTCGTTTTTAGATGGGTAATAATTACGCGGTTTCTGGATTTTTTTCTACTTGAAACTTACGAAATGAATATCTAACGATATTGGCTCTTTTTTTTGTTCTCTTTATTTATCTCTCTCTCTCTATCTCTAAAACCTCAATCTGTATTTCATCTGTGGTAAGTACTCGTCCATATTTCGTCTACTATCAACAGATCCAGGCACATTACCCACGAAATTTTCACTCGAGTGCAAATATTCCCAGTTTTTTTTTTATTTTTTTATTTTTTTTGAGCCAGACAGAAAACCCTTATACGCTATCTCTCAAGCACAGAATCCTTTCGATTAGTCTCAACTCTACATGTTACTGTTTAACTCTACCTAAATAACTATTTTATTAAAAAATATTTTTACCACCCTCTAGCTCATCAGATTCTCATCGCGGCATCTATCGGTCAAAGAAATTTTTTCAGGAAATTTTATTTCCTACAAAAAAGTTCCTTTGCACTTTTCCTCTAGCTCACATATTTTTCGATTCTTTTTCTTGTTGGAAAATCTCTAAAGTAACTAATTTTTTATTTTCATCTCTAGCGTCTTAACGGTCAGTTTTATGGAAAAAGTTTATAGGACCAATTTTGTAGGGAATTTAATTTCCTACAAAAAACGTTTTGACACTTTTCCTCTAGCTCCTATATTTTAGGCAGAAAATAAATTTTCTTTACAAAAAATTGAGTCATTAAATTTTTCCGTTGATTCCAAAGTATCAAAGTTTAAATCGCTGCAACTCAAAAACTACTGAAGTTACGGTTTCAAAGTACTAGACCTTTTTTGTTGGTAATTGAATTTTCTGTAAAAAAGTCTTTGGCGAACTTATGCCGCGGTAATTATTTTCCGAGCTAGAGAGCGTCAAAAATAAAAAGTAGCATTTTTGGAAAAACGAGTTGAGAAATGAATTTCAAGTGAAACAATGAATTGTAATTGATATTAAGGTTGTAATTTATGTGAATATATGAAAAATGTTAGTAATGATAATAATAACGATAAAAAAAAAATGTACCGCAATAGCGTGTGTAGGCTGTGGCCACGAACAAAAGTCATGACGATACGCCATCGTCGGCGGTTTCTATAAATCTTTTGTGACCCGATAAGAAAAGATTGCCTACTATATCGATGAGTGTATAAAGTTGGGCTGTACAACAAACCCGACCCCGTCTCAGTAGGTGGTACGCGACATAGACCTCGCGTGTTTCTTGAAATACATTTAAAACAGTAATTACGATATAATCAACAGGCCGTGACCAGATACGCATCTGGCAATACCCGGCTCAACTTTTCTTCAAAAGCTTTCAGGATATTGCGCAAAAAAAAAATAATAATAATAAGTTTTAATATCAACTGCAATCGAAGTTAATAAAAATATTTTTTAAGAAATTTTGCTGATTCTTTTGTTCGAAGCTCGGGTACTTCGATTATAAGGGTTGGATTTTTGAATCGTTGATAGATTTTCGTAGCTGGGAAAATTTGCTAACTCTAGACCACCTTGGATGCATAATTATTTTGACTGGTTTGATTAGAATCTTTAGTTCAAATTTAGAAAATTTTGGACTTTGGAAAACGATAAAAATTGGGAGACAATTTTTTGTTGGTTTTAAACTTCGATATCTCGAAAACTAATTGTCGGAAGCCGATAGTGTCAAAGTATAAATTGTAGCTGGGGGTCTAAGCTTTGAAATGAGACCAAGAAGACTCGAAAATTTTGATTAGTTTAGAAGTTATAAATTTTTTAAGTTAAAAAAAAAGAATTTTTTTAATTAATTGAATTTGAGATTATTTTTAAAAATTCATAACTACTAAACTAATTAAAATTAAGCTACCGGATTGGTCGAGTTTTAAAGCTTAGACCCTTAGCTTCAATTTTCATAAATACTAGATTGACTTCCGGTGATTAGTTTGCAAGATATCGCGTTATATAGACAGGGGTAGATTTTAATGGAAATCGAAATTTTGATTTTTGATTTTCAAACTTAAAAAATTCATAACTTCCAAACTAATTAAGATTAAGGCTCGTTCTTGGTCTCATTTCAAAGCTTACACTTCCAGCAACAATTTTCATTTTTGTTTAATTGATCCACGACCAATAGCTTCTGAGATATAAATTTTTGAAGCCGATGCCCGAAAACCAGAATTCAAAATTTCAGTTCCCGATTTCTACTTTCCAGCTTCAAAAATTTCTCACTTCCGGTCTAATACTAATTAAGGCCCCTAATTAGTCCCATTCTAAAGATCAGATCTCCAGCTACAATTTTCACAACTCAGTCATCAAAATCCCTCTATTAGTTCCCGAGATACCGAACTCAAAAGTTCGGTTGTAAATTCAAACGCGAATCAACAAAATAAAAAAAATCAATTAAATGCGGTAGGGTAAAAAAAACTAGTAACGTATTTAAATAGCACTCAACACGCGATTGTTCGTAAGCGGAAGAGCCAGTGTCCGAGCACTTAAAAAAAATGAAGGGTAAATTTTTTTTTTTCGCCTTTTTATGTTTCAATTATTAACTTGAATATAATATTCCATTTTATCACCTCCCCCTTCTCCCCTAGCCCTTAAAGTGAAGAATAAAAGGAGGTTGGAACAAAAAAAAATATAAAATGTCTATCGACACCTCGATTGTTTGTGCTAGCGATCTATAGAAAAAAAAGAAAAAAATTCACGGCTTTTTTCCGCGATGATAACAGAGAAAAAAAATAATAAAGCTGGTACTTGAAGGGGAATCGACGATTATCGGCGTGGGATTACAGAAAAAAAAATAATAATAATAAAGAATTTAAGTTGAAGCGAACGAGAGTCTCTTTGACGGAATCGAGAACTCTTCGAACTGATTGTCTGTTTATCATTATATTATTGGTTTTTACTGGAATAAATCAAAGATAAGTACCCGGGTGTCATTTTTATTACGCCATTTATTTTTATTTTTTCTCTGGCGCGATTAATTGATTTTTTTTATTTTCTTCAAATTTACAACCGAACTTTTGAGTTCAGTATCTCGGGAACTAATAGAGGGATTTTGATGACTGAGTTGTGAAAATTGTAGCTGGGGATCTGATCTTTGGAATGGGACTAATTAGAAGCCTTAATTAGTATTAGACCGGAAGTGAGAAATTTTTGAAGCTGGAAAGTAGAAATCGGGAACCGAAATTTTGAATTCCGGTTTTCGGGCATCGGCTTCAAAAATTTATATCTCAGAAGCTATTGGTCGTGGATCAATTGAACAAAAATGAAAATTGTAGCTGGAAGTGTAAGCTTTGAAATGAGACCAAGAACGAGCCTTAATCTTAATTAGTTTGGAAGTTATGAATTTTTTAAGTTTGAAAATCAAAAATCAAAATTTCGATTTCCATTAAAATCTACCCCTGTCTATATAAGGCGATATCTTGCAAACTAATGACCGGAAGTCAATCTTGTATGTATGAAAATTGAAGCTAAGGGTCTAAGCTTTAAAACTGGACCAATCCGGTAGCTTAATTTTAATTAGTTTAGTAGTTATGAATTTTTCCAATAATCTCATATTCAATTAATTAAAAAAATCTTTTTTTTTTAACTTAAAAAATTCATAACTTCTAAACTAATCAAAATTTTCGAACCTTCTTGGTCTCATTTCAAAGCTTAGACCTCCAGCTACAATTTATTCTTTGACACTATCGACTTCCGACAATTAGTTTCCGAGATATCGATCCTCAAATATTTTATTCACAGCAAAGTCATAACTATGCGATTTTTTCTTTGCAGAATCAAAACTCAATAATTTTCTCTAATTAACCAAATAATTATCTCACAAATTGTCATGACGATTATTAACGATCATAGAATCAAAAATAAAATAAAAAATGGCATAGTCGCGAGTTAATAATCCGCGATCATTAAAATATTCAGTACCCGCGAGTTGATTCGCGTCCGCGATTTAACTCGCGGCTTCAATCCAAGTATTTTTAATTGACATATTTATAAGTATGTCGAGTATTTATTCTCTGTATGGACTATTTAGATGATTGGAAAAACGGAAAGAAAAAATTTGAAAAATTTTTCGAAATTAAAAAATTAAAAAAAAAAAAATTACCTCTTTTTCTTTGGCCTGTAGCTCGTTATCCAGGTTGCTCGGTGATCTCCTTGGATTACTCTCAGTGGAATTATGCTCAGTACTGGGTAATGCATTTTGGGGCAACTGTCCCTCAGTCTTTGAATTATCACTCGCCGCGTACTTTTCTTTTAACGCTGTTAATTCTTTTTCTGCTAATGTCGCCCTCTGTAATCATAAACAACCGTAATAATTAATGACTTTTGCCAAAATAACAAATTAATCATTTTTATTTAAAAAGAATAGAAAATTTGATTTTTGATTTTTGGTAAATTTTTGCTGTAACTCTTAAAAAATTGAATTTTTGGTTAAAATTCACTGGACTTGAATTGTAGAGCGGAAAATTTTAAGAAGGATAAGTATTTTTGTTCATTTTTCCGATAAAATTTCCCACAATCCGAAATTATGCAAAAAAAATTTCGAAATTAGTGATTTTTTAATTCCAATTTATGAATAACGAGTGTCTTTGAAAATATTGACCTGACGTTAAAAATGCAAAGATACGAAATTGTAGAGCGTAAAATTTTCTAAAAGATACGTATTTTTATTTATTTTTTCGATGTAAAATTTTCTGGAAATCGAAATTTAGAAAAGAAAATTTCGAAATTAGTGATTTTTTAATTCCAATTTATTTAAAGCGAGATATCATTGAAAATATCGATCTGAGGGTAAAAATGCTCAGATGCGAAATTGTAGAGCGTAAAATTTCCTAAAAGATACGTATTTTTATTTATTTTTTCGATGTAAAATTTTCTGGAAATCGAAATTTAGAAAAGAAAATTTCGAAATTTGTGATTTTTTAATTCCAATTTATATATAACGAGATATCTTTGAAAATATTGACCTGGCGTAAAAAATGCTTTGATACAAAATTGTAAAGCGTAAAATTTCCTATAAGACACGTATTTTTATTCATTTTTTCGGTGTAAAATTTTCCGCAAATCGAAATTTAGAAAACAAAATTTCGAAATTTGTTTTTTTTAATTCTAATTTATTTAAAGCAGGATATCATTGAAAATATCGATCTGAGGGTAAAAATGCTCAGATGCAAAATTGTAGAGCGCAAAATTTCCTAAAAGATACGCATTTTTATTTATTTTTTCGATGCAAAATTTTCTGGAAATCGAAATTTTGAAAACGAAATTTCGAAATTTGTGATTTTTTAATTCTAATTTATTTAAAGCAGGATATCATTGAAAATATCGATCTAAGGGTAAAAATGCTCAGATACAAAATTGTAGAGCGCAAAATTTCCTATACTATGTGTACTTTTGTTTATTTTTTCCATGTGAAGTTTCTCGCAAATCAAAATTTTGAAAACAAAATTTCGAAATTAGTGATTTTTTAATTCTAATTTATTTAAAGCAGGATATCATTGAAAATATCGATCTGAGGGTAAAAATGCTCAGATACAAAATTGTAGAGCGCAAAATTTCCTATACGATGTGTACTTTTGTTTATTTTTTCCATTTGAAGTTTCCCGCAAATCAAAATTTTGAAAACAAAATTTCGAAATTAGTGATTTTTCAATTCTAATTTATTTAAAGCAGGATATCATTGAAAATATCGATCTGAGGGTAAAAATGCTAAGATACAAAATTGTAGAGCGCAAAATTTCCTATACGGTAGATACAGTCGCCTATTTTTAAATTTGTAAATTCGATAGCAAAAATACAAACAAAAAAAAATGGATAAATAATTTAAATATAAAGAATCTCGATTAAAGGAATGTTGAGCTTGACAGGGCGAGATAGTTGGCGATCCTCGCCAGCTGTTGCGTGTGTACACAACTAAAGAGCAAGTGAGTGAGAGTTGAGAGTTTAGAGAGAGAAAGGGAGTATGTTTGATACCTAAATACCCTCTTGAGAGTAGGGTATCCCGTGTGAACTGAAGATACATATATATATATATATATATATATATATATATATAGACACACACGCACACTGAGAAATATTTAAGCACCTAACGACTTACAAGTACTAACTTACTTTTAATACACACAAATATAACGGAGATTGTGAGCTATAGAAACACATGATCAACACAGGATCAATGCTACTGATGAGCATCTGTAGAAATAGTTTGTCTGGCTCTTATTATCCGTCTTTTTCTCCTTTTACGATTTCTTAAACTCCATCCGTTTCTTTTTGTTCTCATATCAGCTTCAGGTTTTTTATATTTTTTGCGCTGCTAAAAAGATCTTTATGGTGGGAAAGTACCGCGAGACGGCTATAATTTACAATCGGCTTCAAATTGTTGACTAACTATTTGTTTATATTTTTATTGACGCATAACTTCTAAACCAAAGGACTTATGATAAAAGTTGTGGTGACCTTTTTTGTAGAGGGTTTCATGCAGAAAAGAATGAGACCAAGAACGAGAAAATCGGTCCCTTAGTTCCGGAGATATGGCCCGGGAAAAATTACATTGTTTTTCAAGGTCATTGATTAGAAATTTTTGGGCCCAGTTTTAGACGCCAGGATCTTGGAAACTAAAGATTTTATGAAAAAATGTATAGAGGGCTTTTTTGTAGTGTATAGATTGCAGAAGAATATAAGCCCAAGAACGAGTAAATCGGTTGGTTAGTTTCGGAGATATTGATTTTTGAAAAAAAAAATTGAATTAGCATCAAAAAATTTCGATCCAGTTCCATCTCAATTAATATCTTTGGTAATAAAAAATTTCGAATGAAACGAATAAACGCAAGAACAGCAATACAATAAACCGTACAATGGCCGTTGAAGAAAATGCAAATGAGTTTCCAGTTTTCGTTACCCACACTCTTTCCGAGTGAAAAAAAAGAAATCGCTACCTGAGTAGCCGTACAATGCCGGTATATTTTTATGGCCCGCCGCGGGGATCTAATGGCACCCCGTGGACAAAAAAGACTCGAGCCCAAAACAAAAGAATAGATTCAGAGTAGACGTCATTGTTTTCCGTATATTCCGCACCCTTCATACATTTATTTCCTTTCCCTCCTTCCTCGCTTCTCTTCCTTACCCGCGAACTTCTAACATTATTTAAAAAAAAATATAAAAATAAACTAAATATCGCAACATTTCTCACTTCTTGGGCCCCATATACATAGATTACAATATTGGGGGTGGTCCCCTTATGAGGCGGAGGGTGACTCCCTGCAGATACGTTTCGAGCCTCCCCTATGTTCATGGATCACTCGTGTCAGAGCGTGTTTATTTATAAACATAAATTTTAATGATGATCCTGATGAAAATATAAGAACATTTACGTTATTTATTACCTTGTCATTTTTTTACGCTTTCATACCTCATAGATTTTAATATTCAGGGTATAGTTTACAGGAAGGGAGAAAAATATTTAAGCGGCTTAATTTTTCATTACGAGATCAAAGGAGTTTTCAAAGATTTTTATACAAAAAAGACTAAATACGATTTTTTTAGTCTGATAGCTTCACTTAGCTTATTGGAAATTTTATGCTCTACAAATTTGGTCCTTTGTAATTTTTTTCTAAACCCAATACTTCCGGATTTATCTGCAGGAATCTGATCCAGAAGCAAATCCCCATTCATTTTCCCGATTTTCCTCCGAGAGAAAATTTTTGAAAAATAGTTTGCGGATATGATTTTGTAGGAAATTTCCCGCCCTACAAGTTAATTTATAAAGACTTTAGAGCCAAAATTAAAATTTTGTAAGTTATTTTAAAAAAACAAATTTCAGATAACCAGAGTAATAAACTCTTGTATATCTCGTACGCGAAAATCCTTTGATTTAAAATAGACGGTGGTTTGATGTCATTGACATCTTTAGCGTTTAGTGCGTTAGTATTGTGCGTTAGTTAGACGTGCGGGCGGTGAAAGCAAAAAGGGCTAGAAGCACAAGGGTTTCTTCCGATTTTCTCTTCCAACGGGGGACTAAGCCTACTGATTGGGGACGATAAACCGGGTGGCTCGATCCAGGAAGGAGTTGAGGAGGTGCGCCGGGGAAAGGAGTAAAGGAAGGGGTAAAACACTAATTAGTTATCAAAGGGCGAAGAAGGGTTTGGTGACAAAATAGTATAGAAGTCTCTTTGGATCTCGCCCTACTCAAATTTTCCCTCATTTTAGGCCGGTTCCTTACCCTCCTATCCCCTGACAATATTCCCCTCCCTCTTTGTAGGCTCATTCGGTCTCTTATTCACTCGCTCCTTTATCTCGAGTGTCTTAATACCACTGGGAACACCGTGTATTGATTTTCGAATCATTAATTCTACGTCTAATCAGAACTTACGCTGATATTTTCCGAGGGTGATGATGGGGCGTTAAATTAAAAAAAAACAATTCTTTTTTGTTATCAGATAAGAAATATTTATTAGTATCATTTTTTTTAACACCAGAGCTCGTTTATTTCAAAAGAAATTGAATATTTATGATTTTCGTCGCTTTTTTTTATCAACTTTCAAAGGCTGATTACTCAGAATCTATGAGGGTTATAAAGAAGTTTATTGTCGGTTGCCTTAGAGCATTTGATGGAGAAAAAAATGAGACCAAGAACGAATCATTTGGATCATTAGATTAGGAGAAATCGCCATTGCGAAATCATCGTTTTTCAAGGTCATTGATAAGGAATTTTTGGGTTCATTTTTAGACGTCAGTAACTTGGAAACCAAAGAGTTTTTTAAAAAGGGTAAGGAATACTTTTTTATAGAGTATGGATTGCTGAAAAATATAAGCCCAAAAACGAGTAAATTGGATGAATAGAAACGGAGATATGAATTTTTAAAAAAAACGTAAAAATAGTAATTATTTGAAATTTCTAAACGAGACGAATTTTTTAGTAAAATAAAAAAAAGGTCGTACAGAGGACGTCTTTTCGGTTGAATGAATTTAACAGAACTGCGTGTAATTATAATTGTAAAGTAATTTGATGACGGGTGATGGTTTGATCCTAAAAGCTAGTAGAGCCAGAAAAGGGTGAGGAGAGGAGTAAAGAGAGACAGCAGGACTAGACAATGGGAAAATGGATAAAAGTTGATAATGCGACGAAACAATAGAAGATTCGATGTGTCGGATCGCCAGACCGCCCGAGGACCATATGAATTCTGGGAGGGGAAATATGATGTGTAGGACAGAATGAGAACGCATTGTCACAATTTACATTGAATCGATGGCAATACCACATGCTAAGTGGAAGGTAGTGAAAGCGGGTGGGAGAGTTGGGCGCCAGAGGGAGGAGGGAACCAAGAGCTTGAATGGTTTAGTTGTTGGCAATATGTTCAAAACGGGATATTTAATTTACAATTTAACTTGGTCTACTGAGTAACAATGCTTTGATCTTTGATGATGCGAATTTTGAATTATAAATATTTTCAAATTGTTTCGCTCTCCCTAAAAATTTAAACCGCAACAAAAATTTTGGTAACACATCAATTTTTTGGGTTCCACAAACTTTTTAGGCTTCGTATCAGTACACACACGAAACTAGTGACCCCAAGCTTTCAAATGAATTTTTTCTCGTTTTTTTCCGACCATTTTTCCCAAAGATATCGGAAATTGAAGTTTATACGAAAATCGTTTTTCCGAATCCTCCTCAGTATTTTATAAAAATGCCCATAACTTTGAAACTGAAGGACTTACAGAAAAATTTATAGACATGAAAATTGTAGCCAGTAAAATTTCCTATCCACCGAACTGCAATGATAATTAAATATGTTTATTCGCTCTTGAGTTTCGTCCAAAGAAAGGGGAGATCACTGCGCGGTTTTTAAATATTTTTTTGTTTTTATTAAAAAAAAGTAAATTAAGTACTGAAGGTACGGAAAAAAAGTATTTTATCCACTGGTGTATTATTGAAATAACGAATAAAAAAAAATGATAGCAAGTACGGAGCAGAATAGACGTAAAATAATGAAACTAAAAAAGGTGGTAACAATAGAGTTGCGGCAATTTTTTATTATATTATATTATTTTATATATATATCTTTGTTATTATTCGTATCTAAATTTAGAATGGACGTTTGATTTTAAAATAAAGGGTGAATGAAGTGAAGGGTGAGTGAAGCAAAGACACCGGGAAAAACAGGAAACGAATAAAGAAAAAAATAGCCGTCACGAGAGCATACAAGTAAGCGGGAGAGAAAAAAAACTGAGTGGCTATCGATTTTATTCGTGTTTTAAATTATTACCACTCATTGTTAAGGTTTTGCATACGAGAAATAGTAACGAGGGGTTTGCTTTTTATTTTCCGTATCGTCCGGTCGATCCAAGAGGCGCGAGAAGGGTGCGGACACGCGAAAGTCAAAAAATCTATTGTTTCCTTGGGGGTTGCGGGGAAACTTACTTTTGAATTTTGAATTTCGCGGGCAAGAACAACAGTGGGGGACTGGGTTTTATGGGTAGGGTGAATTCCAAGGGTTGCTGGAGATGTCAATGCTGGAGTTGGACGAGAAAAGCGAAATGACGTGAACGATGACTGGGATGCTTGAGGATTTTATCATAAATTGGCAGGTTTCGATTGGGAATTTCAAAGATTTGTTTTTAATTAGAAGCTTTGACTGAGGAATTCAAGAATTTCATGAAGAAATAGCAGATGCTAATTAGAAATTCTTGGATTCTATCAAAAATTCGCAGGATCCAATGAAGAATTCAAGGATTTTATCAAAAATTATCAGCATTCAATAACGAATTTGAGGATTTTATCAAAAATTATCGGCATTCAATAGAGAGATTGACGATTTTATTAAAAATTGGAAGATTCTGATAAGAGGTTTTAGGATTCTATCAAAAGTTGGTAGCAATGGATCAGTGATTATTGGATTCTATCATAAATTAGCAGGTTCTGATAAAGAATTTGAGGATTCTATCAAAAATTAGCAGGATCTAATGAATAATTCAAGGAATTTATCAAAAATTAGCAGGATATAGTAAATAATTTAAGGATTCTATTAATAATTAGCAGGATCCGATGAAGAATTTAAGGATTCTATCAACAATTAGCAGGATCCAGTGAAGAATTTAAGGATTCTATCAACAATTAGCAGGATCCAATGGAGAATTTAAGGATTTTATCGAAATTTAGCAGGATGTAGTAAATAATTTAAGGATTCGATCAACAATTAGCAGGATCCGATGAAGAATTTAAGGATTCTATCAAAAATTAGCAGGATATAGTAAATAATTTAAGGATTCGATCAACAATTAGCAGGATCCGATGAAGAATTTAAAGATTCGATCAACAATTAGCAAGATCCGATGAAGAATTTAAGGATTCTATCAAAAATTAGCAGGATCCAATGAAGAATTCAAGGATTCTATCAAAAATTAGCAGGATCCAATGAAGAATTTAAGGATTCTATCAAAAATTAGCAGGATGCAGTGGAGAATTTAAGGATTCTATCAAAGATTAGCAGGATTCAATAAAGAATTTCAGGATTTTATCAAAATTTAGCAGAATGCAGGAAAGAATTTAAGGATTCTATCAATAATTATCAGGTTCCAACAAGAAATTTTTGAATTTTATCAGTGTTTGCAGATGCAGATCAATCATACTAGGACTTCCTCAATAATCATAGAGCTCCTCTTCAGAATTTAAGGATCCTATGATAAATTACGGGCTACAAATCATGGATTTCAGGATTTCGCTAGAAATGATCACAATCTAACAAAAAAATTAAGGATTCTAACAAAAATTAATGGCTACTGAAGAGGAATAGCAGAATTTTATCAACAACAACTAGGTACTAAGTGGGAATTTCATGATTCTATCAAAAATTAGTATACTGTCTTAAAATGTTGAGATGGCATTAAATCCTCAAGTTGAAAATTTATAATAGATAATATTTTTTTTACGATTTTAATCATCGGCCTTTAAATCTCACCCTCGAACCCCTTGACTTTTTTTTTAAACACCATTTTTAATCTCAATTTCATCCTTCCACCTTCCCCACATTTTTATTCATATTTTCCAGCCCCTCTATTTTCTTTGAAACCCGTCAATGAATCAGAACGTCAAAGTGACATAAAAAAACATAAAAAAGCATAAAAAAAACAAAAAAACACCTCGCAAAGCATAGAATCTGAAACACGACTCGGAAACACGAGGATTAACGCTCAACACATTCAAATTGGCTCCGACCTTTTTATTTATTTTCACACACGCTTCCAAAAGAAAGGAAAGAATTTACCCCCTATAAAAACACTGTTTTGCATTAAACGTAAACGCATCCGCTCTTTACTCTATTCTTGTTTAAAAATACATTAAGCTAATTAAATCTATTAAAAATTACATTTCTCGTTAAATTATCACGCGTTACTTTGATCGGGTATATCTCTGTCATTTTTTTATATTTTCAGAACTTCAGGCAGTGCATTGGAAAGCTTATTCATTTCTCTACAACTTTGGTCCTACAAATTATTTATGTAAAATCAATAATTTTGGAGTTATGGCCTTACAAATGATGCAAAGTCTACTAAAGGTCCTTTAGCAGATCTCCGAGTCCTCTAGTAAGGTTTGATGACCTTAAATCAGGTTCAAAAACCTTATGGTATGCCTATGAAACCTTTATTTGGGTTGATAATTTTTTTAGGAATTCCTAAGACCTTACACAAGTTTAGAGATCTGCAAAAAGGTCTATATGTCCTTTAATGAGATTTTATTGACCTTAAAAGGTTTTGAGACCTTTACCGAGGACCGCATGACCTTAAATGCATCTGAAAGATATCTGACGACTATCGTGACCTTGAGGTTCAGAGACCTAACTTGGCTTTTATGACCTGAAATGAGGACCTTAAAGCCTTAAATAACCGTTTTTTAAATAAGGGCTTGAAGATCTTGGATCTTTTAAGACCTTTATGCCTTAAATAAGGTTCAAAACTTATTTTTATTCTAAAGGTCACATCTCTAAGGTCATTGTGACCTTAATTAAGCTTAAATATTACAATGGACGTGTTTTAGACCTTTGGATGGATCAACTGATCTAATTAAGTGCTGAAGACCTTCAATAAGAGCTTAGGGCCCTCAATAAGGACCCAGGACCTTCAATAAGGGCTTAGAGCCCTCAATAAGGGCCCAGAACCTTTAGTAAGGACCTTATATACTAAGTTAAGGATTCGGGACTTCAAAAAAAAACTAGATTAAGTAAGTAAGGTTCAAATGTCACTCTTAAGGTCAAAAGTCCTTAAAAAAGGTCAAAAAAAAAATTTTTTTTCTAGAAATAGGTTTTTTTTACTGACGTTAAAGTAAATATTGAAAATATAATTGTTAATATTAAGCACTTACATCGGATGGTAGACACCAAAAAAAAGGAAAATACAAAAAGCAGATGGATAGAAGCTCGAATGATAAAGTTGGGAAAAGGGGTTTGAAAATGAGTGATAATGCCACGGCTTTACTTAGCTAATTAGGACTCTCTACCAAATACGTTCCGCTTTCTGATCCTCTTCTCATCCTCCCCCCTTCCTCTCATCTCCCTTCAGACTCCAGCCTCCTCCCTGATCGTCATCTCTCTCAACATTTCTCTCATTTGCTTTTCATTTGGTAACCGTCTCTTTTCGAAATGTCTACATCCCTCTTTCTCACTATCTCTTTCTCTCCCTTACTCCCACCCACTTCCACCCACTCTATGCGGACAAAACTACGTCCTTGTATCAATCGCACAATTTTAACTCTTCCAGCACAGTCTCATTCTCATTCGTTTAACTTTTATCTCATCTAGTTTCTCTTCTCTTTCATCCACCGTACGGTTTTCCTTTAGTTCTCTGCTCCTCTCACCCCACTCACCACCTCCACCTTCTCCTTTTGGACCTTACTCAGCTTTAACTATTTTATCATCTCATTATTATTATATTAAATTCATTTAATATATATATTGTTATTATTATTATCCTTTCCCAGAGCTACATTTACATTTTCAATCAGATTAATTTAATTATTTTTACTCTCTCATTTTTTTATTTATTCATACACTCAGAGGGGTAACATGGAACCTAATATCCTCCAAAAATATTCATTTACTAAAAGGAATCCATTTTAAATAATTTTGGCCTTAACGATTTCTGATCTCAGTTTTTAAAATTTATAACTTGGAAACTAATGAGAATAAGTTATCGGCATTGATCTCATTTGAAAGCTTCGTTCTTTGGGTACAATTTTCTTTTTTTGAAGATTTTATTCCGACAATTAGTTTTCGAGATATCGCCTTGTAAAGACAGGGGATTAAAAAAATCATTTTTCGATCTTGGTATTACGAATGCCGATATCTCGGAAAGTATTCACGATAATTAAACATCATAGCAGGTTTTTGGAAAGGAAATTTACTGGAGAATACAATAGTTCTCAAAAAAATTACAGCCAAGCGCAAACAAGGCTGGAAATTTGATGTGGTAACATGAAGTCCGGGTTAGGAAGATAACGTTTTAACTATTGGGTTTAGAAAAATTTTCGTAAGGGCTACAACTGTAGGAAATTAAATTTCTCTGAGACTAATTACTATTAAGGGTCTTCATTAGTCTCATTTCAAAAGTCAGTTATAATTTTCACTATTCAGTCGTTGAATTTCCCTGATAAATTTTCAAGATATCGAATTCTGAAGTCAGCAATAAAAAATAAAAAATTGTATAAAATGATTCCATAGATTATTGAATAAACATAATATCAATTACCGACTCATTACCACATTCATTAAAATAAAAAATTCAATTGAAAATGTATCAATTTAACTGCGTACTTGTACGATAAATTACATAACCACTCAATACACCGATACGTATCGTCGTCGAGTACCCACTTGACTGCGTCTCATCTCGCCCCCACTCCTCACTATTTAGTCCCTTCCTCTACCTCCCAGCTCCTTCTACAGTCCCCGCGACCCCCCACTACAGCCACTGCTACCCCTTCCACTCTTCTTTCCACAATATCGAGAATTCTCTTGCATACTTATTACCATGATATTGTGGTACAGATAGAAAAAAATGTATGAGGTGATAAAAGAAGAAAAAATAATATTGAAAGTAATATTCGTTAACGATTTCTCAACCCCAACTACTCAATATACCTCTAGGTACTTGACTAGTAGACTAAAGAGGATACAGCACACAACACACACAACCACCTTTTATATCCTCTATCGATTATTCAACATGCTATGTAATTTAATCAGTGACGATACTTTTTATTTATCTTCTTCAAACCTGTATGCTGTTATTATTTTACTCTACCAGAAATTATCCGGATTAAAGAAAATAATTTTTTTAATTTTCGTATTTTGAATGCTGATATTTCGAAAAGTTTTCTCGATAATTGAACATCATACCAGGGTTTTGGAAAGGAAATTTACTGGAAAATACAATAGTACTTGAACAAATGACATCCGAATTCGAAGAAGTTCACAAATTCGATGTGGTAACATCAAATCCGAGTTCGGAAATTGGGTCATTGTTAAAGTGGCGATAACTTTTGAACTATTGGGCTTAGAAAAATTTTGATAAGGACCAAAATTGCAGGAAATGAAATTTCCTATGCGGTAGGGTCCTTAAATGTGGTAACTAAACATGTGGTGAGCAAAAAAACTCATGTGGTAACATGGGTAATTTTTTTTTTAGGGATATTTTGATAAAAGAGTTTCTAATTTGGTACCAGCAGGTCCTAGGGAATTTTTTATAAGGACTAAATTTGTAGATGAGAAAATTGGCTATCCAAAAATGTGGTATGATAAGTAGTTATCTCTGATAGACAAAAAGAAAAGAATAAAAGTATAGATTGTTTTTATTTAAAAGTGAGTTTTACGAATGAGAAAATTAGAGGAAGTAATTAAAAGGTGGATAGACAAAAGGATCCCAGTGGACCTTAAGGCCAGTAAAAAAATAAACAGACACAAGTAAGCATGAAAGAGGGTTTAAAAGATAAAAAGATGCTGGGGAAGGAAACCAGAGAAGGGGAAGGGGAAGAGAAGGGGTAGGGGATAGGGAAGAGGTGGAGAGTTTGATAGCCGATCCAAAGAAAAACAGAGAAGTTGATCAAAGTAAAACGTATTGCAGGCATGTGGGTAATTATCCACGACCTTTAACCCCTTATTTTTACTTTCTTTTGTTTTTCTGATTGTCTTTTTTATTCTTTACCCCTTTTCTTTTCCAAAGATCTTGTTTTTGACGTGAGACCCACGAGGACTCTTCAAATTAATTAGTTTCAGAGTTATGAATTTTTAAAGAAGGGAATAAAAATCTAGGAATTGAAATTTTGAATTTTCAGGTTCAAGGTCATACTCAAAATTCGATATCTCGTAAACTTGTCATAGAAAGTTGGTCTTGCATAAATGAAAATTGTTTCAGCAGGTATCAGGTTTGAAATGAAACCAAGAACGAGCCTTAATCTCAATTAGTCCAAAAGTTATGAATTTATAAAAGAAAAATACAAAAATCTGAGAAAATATTTTTCAAACCGTAGGCGTCAATACCACTTCCGGTAGAAAAATATATTGATAATGAATATCTGTATTGATAAAGAACCTACGAGTGAAT
Source organism: Microplitis mediator (assembly GCF_029852145.1). NCBI lineage: Eukaryota > Metazoa > Arthropoda > Insecta > Hymenoptera > Braconidae > Microplitis > Microplitis mediator. Next base: position 1,775,570 of record NC_079979.1, read on the forward strand.
GGAAAAAAAAATAATTTGAATAAATAAATTAGACATAAAATCGAAAAAAAAAATTAAAAAAGGGGAAAAAAAATTTAATTGTCTTATAGGGTGACAAGTCAGGCTAGACGTTGACGTGTCATGTAAATGGTTTTATTTTACAAGTAGGATGTAATTATAGTACTATTCAAATCGACTAGTATATTATAATAATAATAATAGTCACGGCTGAGTTGGCTATTCATGAAATTATAATGAACAATTCGGGCCAGAAAATAATAAAAAAAAAAAAAAATTAAGGAATTTTAAGTGTAATTTGAACCTTGTGAACATACGTCTTATTGATCCTTAAATTTTTTTTATTTATTTATTATTCTTATTATTTTAATTAATTTTTTTAAATTTAGTTCTCACGTTCTCAAACTTCTGGACTTTGAATTACGATATCTCGAGCAGTTTTTGAGTTAAATAGACATTTGGGGAGGGTTTTGGAAAGTAAATATTCTAAGGAACAAAAAAGTATTGATTGAAATTTTTTGGATTTTCAATAGTTTTTGAGTTACAGGCAAAAATACCGTGTGGTAACTTAGAAAAATTGAAAAGTTGGAAAAATAAAATCGAGTGAACTTTGGAAGTCGATTTATTGAAGAGTAATCGATATTAATTGATATCATAGCAGTGTTTTGGATAGAAAATTTTGTGAGGAATAAAAAAGTATTGATTGAAATTTTGTATATTTTTGATAGTTTTTGAGCTACAGGTAAAAATACCGTGTGGTAACTTTGAAAAATTAAAAACTTGGAAAAATAAAATCGAGTGAACTTTAAAAATCGATTTATCGAAAAGAAATTGATATTAATCGATGTCATAGCAGTGTTTTGGATAGAAAATTTTGTAAGAGACAAAAAAGTATTGATTAAAATTCTTCATATTTTTGATAGTTTTCGAGAAAAAAATATGGACAAAAAAAATTGATAAATTCGTTTTATTTTTTTTTTTTTCTGATTCATTTATTATTATTGTTATCGTAGTATTGTATGCAAATGAATGACAAATAACGTACGTAAATATATATATGTATATTGTATAGATATCAAATAAAAAACAAAGGCCTCCATTTGACATTTAATTAACGAATTAATCCGGACTCTGTACGTTAATAATTAAACACTAAATTATTATTATGATTTTTTTTTTATTGTGATAACAATAAATTCAATCCAATAGATTTTTTTATTCAAATTTAAACCCGATCATTCTTTAGAATTTTTTTATTTTTAAATCCCAAATTCGCGCTTTATGTGCGCACGTTCGCGTTCGCGCGCTTATTGTTCTTGTCACAGCGATTATTATCTTATTATTATTATTGAGAGAACCGGAAACGGATGCGTGAAAGAATAACGCACGCTTTCTTAATAAGTAATAGAAAAAAAATAGAAGTAAAAAATTATTTACTTAAGAATTTGTAAATTGAAAAAAAAAAAAATTTGAGGAATTTTTGGTTTTTGAGGGTTTGTAGAAAATGTTATGGATTATAAGGGAAAGTTTTAGAGTTTTTTTGGTAAAGGACAAAATTTAGAGAAGAAAAGTTTTGAGGAAAATTTTAATTGGGTCAATAGTTCAAAAGTTAGGCAGTGGAAAATTTGATAGGAGAAAATTGATAATTATAATTTCTAATTGTATTTTTAGGAATTACTCGTAAAATATGAAATTTACGAGAAAATTTAATCAATACTTTTTTGTAGGAAATTAAATTTCCTAAAGAAAAGTGGTCGGGAAAATTTTGATAGGGTCAATAGGTTAAGAGTTAGAGACAATAGAAAATTAAATACATAAATTAAGAAAATAAATTTTCGATTACTAATTACACTTTTCGTAATTACTCTTAAAATGATAAATTTACGGAAAAATTCAACCAATAATTTTTCGTTGGAAAATAAATTTCCTAAAGAAAAGTTCTGAGTAAAATTTTCATAGGGTCAATAAGTCATAAGTTACAGGCGATGGAAACTCAAATACATAAATGAGGAAAATTAATTTCCAATTCCTAATTATATTTTTAGTAATTACTCTTAAAATATTGAATTTAAGGAAAAATTTAATCAATTCTTTTTTGTTGGAAAATAAATTTCCTAAAGGAAACATTCTGAAAAAATTTTGATAGGGTCAAGAGGTCAAGAGTTAGAGACAATAGAAAATTAAATACATAAATTAGGAAAATCAATTTTCGATTACTAATTACATTTTCCGTAATTACTCTTAAAATATTGAATTTACGAGAAAATTTAATCAATACTTTTTTGTAGAAAATTAAATTTCCTAAAGAAAAGTTTTGTGTAAAATTTTGATAGGATCAATAGGTCAAGAGTTTGAGACAATAGAAAATTAAATACATAAATTAGGAAAATAAATTTTCGATTACTAATTACATTTCTCGTAATTACTCTTAAAATATTATATTTACGGAAAAATTTAATCAATACTTTTTTGTAGGAAATTATATTTCCCAAAGAAAAGTATTTGACCGAATTCAAATCATACCATAACTTCCAAAGTTACAAGTCAGTAACCAAAAAAAAACTCATAAAATGCGTGTTAAGTAAAAAAGTTTTAAAAAATAAATATTAATTACCCCGCGAATCAAATTACTTGATACGATATTTATTGTAAGAATCCAATTACCAAACTAACTATTTATTTATTTATATTTATTACTACAAATATAATAGTCCAAGAGGTTGTATGTTTATGAATATCTAACCGATAATAACTCGTATGTTTTTCAACCGGAAGAACAATCACGATTGATTACTCGGAATGAGATTATCGTTATTGAGGACAATCAACACTACGGAAGTTTCAAAAAAAAAAATAAAAAAAAAAATTCACTATAATTATTTTCTCATTACTTTTAAAATCAATTTAACCGACGAAAAAATGACCTCCAAATTTTAAATAATAATTTGTTTTTTTTTTCTATATTTTATCTTTTATTTGATCAAGAATTTATTTAAGCAATGGAATTTTTGAACATGATTCAATATTAATAATTATTAGTTATTTTTTGATGATATAAGAAATCAAATTTCAAATAACCAACGAGATAAAGAAAGTGGGTTTATGATCTTGTCATTAAAATTTACTGCTTTATGTATTTGTTTATTGAATTTATATCATTGTCATATTTTTTAACCGTTATATATATCTTGTTTGTATCGTGTGTAAGTTAAATAATTACTAATTGCTGATAATGATGATGATGGTAATTATTATTATTAATAGTAATTGGAAATTATTACAGAGATTATTTTTGTTTTTATCTCAAGTGGCTGTAACTTTTTAAGTTATGACTCAATTCAAAGTTTGTGTAGCAGTTTTTTGACGGGAATTTACTCCTCTACACAAAAGTATTGATTGGATTTTTTCGTAAATTTAATATTTTGAGAGTAATTACGAAAAATGTAATCAGTAATCGAAATTTTTTTTCATAATTTATGTATTTAATTTTCCACTGTCTCTAACTCTTGACCTATTGACTTCATTAAAATTTTTCCTAAAACTTCCCTTTAGGAAATTTAATTTCCAACAAAAAAGTATCGATTGAAATTTTCCGTAAATTCAATATTTTAAGAGTAATTACTAAAAATGTAATTAGTAATTGGAAATTAATTTTCCTAATTTATGTATTTAATTTTCCACTGTCTCTAACTCTTGACGTATTGACCCTATCAAAATTTTCCCTCAACCTTTTTTTTAGGAAATTGAATTTCCAACAAAAAAGTATCAATTGAAATTTTCCGTAAATTCAATAGTTTAAGAGTAATTACGAAAAATGTAATTAGTAATTGGAAATTAATGTTCCTCATTTATGTATTTGAGTTTCCATCGCATGTAACTTATGACCTATTGATCCTACGCAAATTTTCCGAAGAAGTTTTCTTTAGGAAATTGAATTCCCTACAAAAAAGTATTGATTAAATTTTCTCATAAAATCAATATTTTAACAGTAATTACGAAAAATGTAATTAGTAATTGTAAATTAATTTTCCTAAATTATGTATTTAATTTTCCATTGCCTGTAACTCATGACCTATTAATCCTATCGAAATTTTCTACCAAACTTTTCTTTAGAAAATTTAATTCCCTACAAAAAAGTATTGATTAAATTTTCTAATAAACTCGATATTTTAAGAGTAATTACTAAAAATATAATTAGTAATTGGAAATTAATTTCCACAATTTTCCTTTAGAATTTCCTCATCTCCTTTTTAAAATTTTCCTCCATCACCCCTTCCCCTTTCTAAATAACTCTACCACTTTTCCAAAATCTGTACCAATTTTCCCAAAATTTCAAATTTTACTCCATTTTCTAACCCCCTTCTAAATTACCCCTCCTCAATTAACTTTTCCAAACTTTTCTTAGCAAATTTTCCTTTTCAAAAAAAGAGTTTTCCTCAATTTTCCTCTGATAAATAATTTTCCCACAAACATTAAAAAAGAAATTCAACCTCTTGCGTCTCTGTCAATTTTTAACGAAATTAATGACTAGTAATTATTTAAATAATTTTAAAAAAATATGAGGGTCTAATATATACATAGGGGCACTATATATATGTTTATATATAGACATATAGTATGAGACACATCCAGATGTTTGAGATCCCTGTTTGTCAAGGCGTGACTCGGCACTTGCGCTTATATGTTACGCGGACTCCAATAGTGTCTTTATTTTCTACTCTAACTTCAATACAAATGTCTATATATATATATATATTGATATATCTATATATATTTATAAGGGTTGATTTTAGTAACTAGATAAAAAAATAATACATTTATTTCTATTGTAATAAAAAAAGAGAAACGATTTATTTCTTCCTCTTATGATTTTTTTCCTTTATATTTATATAAATATATCATATATATCATTTATGTTCGATTGAGCGTGTCATTCGTAAACAATTGAATCAATTTATACAATCAATATTATTATTATCATTATTTCAATAAAAATAATAATAAATTCATTACTTTTCAATTTTATATACATTTTATAATTCATATATATGAGGTTAGAATTTATGAAAAATTACATTTAAGGACATTTCTGGTTAGGAAATTTTCTGGGCTACAATTTTGTATCGATTGAAAATTTTGAAAAAATCAATAGTTTTTGAGAAATTTGTTCTCAAACGTTTTATTATAAATTTTTGACTATAAAGAATGAGTTCTTTGTCTCCATTATTTTTTTAATTACCAATAACTTCCGGTCTAGTAGATAAAAGTTGACATAAAACCACATTTCCGGTTAGGAAATTTTCTGGGCTACAATTTAGTAAAGATAAAAAAATTCAAAAAAATTGATTGTTTTCGAGATATCGGTAGTAGAAGTGAAACAAGTTGGGTTTTGAGAAAATAGGATTTAAATGATTTTTAAAAAGCTGTTATATTATTTTAAAAATAAATATGTTTAATATTGATAATAAAATTTAACATATGAGGAGTATAGTATCGAGTGTGTGTCAAACACACATGATGCCTGTGGGTATGAAAGAGGAAATCGCAGCGGGGGCGCCATAAAAATATTTTTAGACGTGAGAAGAAGATCTTTGGAGTCTGTCGGACTTGTGGAAAGGATGGGAATTAAAAAAAATATATATATGTATATATCTATATATGTATTTGTAAAAAATAAAAGAGACAGAATAAAAGTAAAAAGGTCATAAGAAAAAGAGGAAACGGCTTAGACGAATGATCGGAAGACTTCAGGCCACGTGCAACCGATACAGCTGCACTTTTTTTTATTTCGTCTTTGTTTTACCCGATATTTTTTTTTTACCTTCTCTAGAGGTTTAACATACTGCCAACCGTCATTATAATTATTATTTACCATTTGCTGATTTTTTAAATTCGTTATTTTAATTATTTAGCCGCCGATTTTCAAGTCTCTGTCTTCAGAGACCGATATCTCGCGAACAATCGATTTTTTCAGAATTTTTAATCAATACAAAAATGTACAGCAGGACATTTCCGATCAAAATTGTCTTTGGAAATCTAGTTATTTTAATCACATAATGATTAATCGAAAATTGTTATTTTAATTAACCTTGAAAATTCGTATAATTGGGGCGGAGTACCAAAATCGATCATATCTCGAAAACTATCGACTTTTAAGAAATTTTTCACAGGAACAAAATTGTAGAGCAGAAAATTTCCTAACCTATAAGCGGCTTGAAGTCAATTTTGGGTAATTAGAACCTGAGTTATGAGTATTTAAAAATTAGCATGGGGCATTTTCGCAAAAAAAATTAATATGCCGATTCCTTGAAAACTATTGATTTAAATAAAAAATTGTAAGGATAAAAAACGATAGATAAGAAAATTAGCTAACCGGAAACGTGGTTAAATGATAGATTACCTACAATAGAATAATAGATACATAAGTTTTAATACGAGCAAGTAGGAGATCAGGGTAAAAAATAGGCAATTAAAGTAAAATTACCAATAATTACGTTACAATGATACATTATTTATTGTTATCGTGTGTTTAACATTACATTGTGATACAATAGATTGCAACAAAGTGTGGGCGTGGTTGTGAGCCAGTGGGCGGAGTTTTTTGTTCAAGATTCGCGTGTCATCGCGCATGTCTTTTTTTTACAATTCAATGTCCATTATCTCAATGACTTTATTTTAAAACAAAATGTTTTATTGCATTGTCTGATAGGAAATTTAATGAGCTTTAAAATTTACTCTTCAAAATTTTAATATTCTCATTACTTATTACCCTATTTACATTATTTTGTAACAAAAAGTTCAAGGAAAAATTTATTTTTTATTCAAATCGATCTCGATTACCGATTTATAGAAATCGGTCTGTTGGCAAATTTTCTGGGCTACAAAAAAGATTCAGTGACTTTTTTCTGTCAAATCGATAGTTTTCGAGAAATCGATTTTCAAAGTCTCCCTAAAATTTTAATTTTCAAGGTCGAATTATATAAGACTTTTTAATGACTCATTACTCATTATCTAATCAAGATGATTTGACTTTCATACGTTAGTTGGATAGGAAATTTTCTGCTCTACAAAAAAGTATTCTTTGAAATTTTTCCTACAATCGATACTTTCTGATCTATGATCGATTTTAGTTCTCCCACTCAAAAATCAAAATTTCCTCCATTTCGATCGTCACCACAATTTCAATTACTGATTACTCATTATAAATTTGTCAGAATTGATGACCATAGTACCGATTTGGTTAGGAAATTTCCCGGACTACAAAAAAGGTCGAGTGACATTTTACTCCCAACTGAATAGTTTCTGAGATATGGCGACTTTTAATACTCTCCCTAATTTTCATTTTCAAGGTCCCGTCTCATTGTTTCAAATTACCGATATCTCAATACAAATAAAAATAATTACAGACATCAGGGCTGGTTTTGATAGGAAATTTACTGCTCTACAATAAAGTTCCTTATGATCATATCGATATATCGCTTCCTTAAGACAATAAATGGGAAAATGAAATAAAAAATTTACAAAGTAACACATGAGTAATTACATTATTGTTTTAAACGGCAGTAAAAAAAAAAAATAATAAAAATAAAATTAAAGACTGCAGTAATGGCGGGTGTGCAGTGAAGCGTATATCCTTTAGTGCAATAATCACACGTCAGCAAGCCACTTAATGATTTATAAGAAATAAAAATTCGATCTTGCTACGAGTGATTTCTTTACGGATTTTATCCACTTGGCCGCCTCTTAACTCCCTTATTTTCTTACGGGGTGAATATTGATGGAGTTTACTTTTTAAATTAGGGTGAATTTACATTTGGAGACACTAAACTTGGGTAATTTTTATAATCTCAATGTCTCAATTGATTTTACTGGTTTTTTATATTTTTTTTTATCCAGTAAAACATAACCGTAATTTTTTATCTACTCAGTTACCAGTCGGTGATAAGAGTCGATATAATTACTCGCACGTGCTGACACTCGTTATCGACGTCGATTCTTTTTTAACCGATTGAAAAGTTATAACTTTGCTTTTTTCAAGATAACTTTTTAAATTACTTATCAATCGGAACAGAAGGGTTTGGAATAGATTAAGCAGATGCTGGCATTTTCGAAAACGTGGTCAAAAAAGTATGTGGGGTAATTTGGTCCAAAGCTATCATAATTGAAATTTTTGAAAGGAGGAGTTTTGGATGGGAGAATTTTCGAGGAGGAATTACTCAAATTGTCATATCTCAGAAGTTTATTACGCGAATTACTCGTTTTTGGGCTCATTTTTTTCGTTAATTCAAGGGCTACAAAAAAGTGTTCTTTAGTTTTTTTTTAAATGCTTTAGTTTCTAAGTTATCGGCACTCAAACAAAAATACATAAATTCCGAAAAACGTTTCCTCAAAAATCGGCATTACTTTCAAAAATTCATAAGTCTGGATGTAATTATCCGATTTGGTCGTACTTGGGCTCAATTTATTCCTTAATTCAAGGGCTAAAAATATTGTTCGAACGATTTTTCTCTAGTTTGTTAAACAAGGTCCCAAAATGTCGATGAAAAATAAAAAGATGCGTTAATTGATAAATTTTAAAAGAAACGTGATAGGATTTAATAAACAGACAAATAAAATTACCTCAGTGTAGGTGATCTCAAATGATGATGACATATTAACGTATATATGTGCTCGAAAGCTTCTAAGTGATGACGTAACCTTAAACGGGACCCCAATAGGTCGAGATGAGAGCCATTGTATAGCAATCTTATAATTTAGACAATCACCGATCAATTGAATGGGCTACTACTGCCTATACACGCATCAGCCTTCATTTAATATGTATACATATCTTATATATATATAGATATATAGATATATGTGGACAAATGAATGATGAATGAATGAAGGGACAGACGAATAGAATGAATGGACAGATAGTGTTGGCTCTAAAGCTGATGCTGATGCTGATGCTGTTGCTGATGCTCCTGCTTATAAAACGTTATTCCATTCCATTCGTAAATAACCCGTCCGCTTCATTCAATTACTTTCAATCGCTTCGGACCAATAGATATAATTTATAAATCCCTCAAAGATATTCTTTTATTACAATATTATTCTTGGATTTTGGGGATTGTTCTCTTTTACCCGCGATAACTTTCAAGCAAACTGACTTATGACTAAATAGTCAAGACGTTTTTTGTTCCATATGAAATGAGGAAACAAATGAGTCCAAGATCGAGCAAATCGGATAATTAGAACCGTAGTTATGAATTTTTGAAACTCGCGCCGATTTTTCGGAAATTGTATAATTTTGTTCGACTGCCGATAACTTGGAAACTAAAGCATTGAGAAAAAAAACTAAAGAAACCTTTTTGGTAGCCGATAAAATTTCCTTCAAAAATCACTACTTGAAGTGTAAAAATAAATATATAGATATGAAGATAATAAGTTTTGAAAGTTAACAAAATTGGATAAAATTGGTAAGTAACAAATGACGTTTTTCTTTGATGAACATAACGTGTGTTGAGTGGATGTGAGAGCACGTATGCTTACATGCTATCATTTTACGGATGTAAATTCGTCCGGACGTGACGTGACAAGTACGGGCACACAGGGCATCTGTACCAATCGTTGTCTATTATAGCCGACGGTTCGAGGGCGTCCTTTTACGTTTCCCTCCTGTTTATTATTCTTTACCATTTAATATTTTACATTTTTTACTCTACTGAAATTTCATTATTCAATTTAACACTCGGATTTTCTCTCTGAGATCTATAACTCGCGGGCTATCGGTGGTGAAAAAAAATTACCAAAGCAATCGAGAGCAATTTTAATTTTTTACGACAATAAGAATAATTAAATTAAAAGATTCTGGAGTTTCCGTAATGAAAATCCTGGAATCCGGTTAAAGAAAAGACAGTAAGCCAATTTAAAGTTGATTACAATCCAGTATCCTGAACATGTACGAGATTCCTAATGGACAACTGGCAGACTAATGGACAAATGGAGTCACACAAAATGGATCTTAGTCTGTTAGCGCGAGTGGTCAAGCTTTTGGTTTATGTTTGTCTGTGCGTAATTGTAATACTAGATTAATTACCGAGTTTATTAAACTCTTTAACTTGATTCACTTGGCGCTAAGTCTATTTAGACACATTACGCTCTACATGCTCCGTTTATTTTATTCTAAAGTCGAATCAGATTTTTGTTATTTTTTCCTCGGAATGAATTTCGTGGCAAAGGATTGGATAGAGCGGACGCTGGCATTTCCGAAAATGTGGTTTAAAAAGTATGTGGGGTAATTTGGGCCGGAGTTATTATTATGGGAATTTTTGAATGGAAGAGTTGCAATGGGAGAGTTTTTTGAAAAGGAGGAGTTACTTAAGTTGTTATATCTCAGAAGTTTACTGCTCGAATTACTCGTTTTTGGGCTCATTTTTTTTGTTGATTCAAGGGCTACAAAAAAGTGCTCTTTAGTTTTTTTCCTAAATGCTTTAGTTTCTAAGTTATCGGTACTCAAAAACCAGTAGATAAATTCCAAAAAACATTTCCTGAAATATCGGCATGAATTTCAAAAATTTATAACTCCGGATCTAATTATCCGATTGACTCGTTCTTGGGCTCGTTTGGTTTCTTGATTTAACGGCTACAAAAAATGTCTCTTTGGTATTTTTCATAAATCCACAAATTCCAAAGTTATAGAGCCTCGAACCCATAAAAATAAAAATCCCTCGATTTTTGACGATAAAAAAAAGTATAGAAAAATACTTTTAAGAGTACTCTGGTACTTGAAACTCTCAACTATACATGTACGAAGAGTAAGAGTATAAAAAAAATCTATAACCGATGTAATATCCTCGAAAAATGGGACTGTATCGGCGATAGAGCGGAGACCCGTTAGTGACGCTTGGTCGCGGTTTGCATCCGGCTGCTTATCAACGTGCGTTCTTTCCTATATTTTTATATTTATAATAATAATAATAGCATTGCTTTTGTGAGATAGTTTTCGGTACTTTAATTACCGACAATTCCAATACAAACGAGTTTATTTATTCACGAGGATTTTATCGGTATTTTTTATATTTATTTTTTTTTTTTATTATTTTATCGTTAAATCATTATCAGTGTTTGAGTGGCTATAAATCTGGCCATAAGCTCTATACTACACGAGTCTCTTTCTGAGGTTTATTACTTTTTTCTCAGAATATTCGATAAAAAAAACAAAATCACTTTACAATAAGAGTTTTTTGTTTAAACTAATTCGAGGCCTGATTACTCGGAATCTAAGGCCCTTATCAAAAAAATTAATCAGACCTTTTTTGTAGCTCCTTTGATAAAGAAAAAAACAAGACCAAGAACGAACCAATCGGATAGTAAGTTTCTGAGATATGGCGTTAGGAATACAAAAAATAGTTTTTAAGTTTTGAAAAAATTCAAATTTCCCGCGAAAAATTTAAAATTGGCGGGAAAAAATTTTAAATCTATAGAACGGGTGAGGAAGAGTGTGGGAGGTTAAAATTAATGCAAAGGAAGCATAAATAAAAATAAATGGGTATTGAAAACGTTAAAATCATGAATAGTCATCGTATCAGCAATTAGCGGTCTAGTGAATGAATATTAACGTAATACTGGTATGAGTGTAAATACTCGGTATGTAAGAGAAGTAAAATAAGAGAGAAAATATTTAGAAACGGTTACAAGGGGTTTTTATGTGTGTTGTCACGCGAACGCACAACCTGACAGCTGTTCACCGGCCCTCGACTATTCTCCTCCTCTTTCCTCCACTTCTGCCTGCATTTATGTCTACACATCTATCTATATATATCCATATACATATATATGGACTTACATTGTTGCATTTAAGTGACATATATTGCATTTTTGCTTGCCCAACCGAATTTCAAATGAACGAGCCATTTACGAAAGTTTTTTATTTTATCCATAGACTTATAACCACTTCCCCAATTGGATCTTGTGCTCGATTATTAAAAGTCTTAAATTTCACGTTTCACAAACTGACCCTTGATTCATAAGTCGGTTGAATAGAACCTAAGAATTGGAAATTTAAAAAAATCATTTTAGAAAAACCCGAAATTGGAACCGTGTTTTTGATTTTTCATTAGATTCCCTTTAAATTCTGATGAATTTCCTCATCAGTTACACATGATTCCCACGGAAATCGTCTGAATTTTCTGATGGTGGTGTCTAAATTTCTCTAAATAAACTTTTTCCCCATAAATCGATGTGGGTAAAAAAAACGGAAATACTCATACTTCAAATTAGTTTACTTGTACCCCCATAACTTTGTCGCAAATAAATATTCTTGAAAAAGACCGCCGGAATTTGAAAGCTGGTTCTTTTCCGAAGCCAGCGAGCCCTCAGCGATCTAAATCCGACAAATAGAACCTGAGATATGGACCCCGGAATTTTGATTCCCATAAATCAGTGCTCAATCCGCGGCGCTCGATATCTCGATCTAAATATATGAATCCCAAAGAGATTTGCTCATAATTCAGTAGCTAAAGGCCTAAATATTACTCCCTATTTGTGTGAATTCAATCCACCAGTTTCTTGGTCCCCAAACCGGGTCTTCATGTGCCAAAAAAAAAATGACCAAATTTCGTTAAATCAATTAATGGATTTTTTACATGAAAAATATTATTACAAAGTTTTTATTGTTATTACGAGTAAATATATAATTGAGTACGAGGTATACGTGATTATATTCTAGACATTAAATGTAAAAGTAATTTAAAAGTGATCAAAGGTCGTTTGGACGGTTTCCAAAAAATTTAAAACAGCACATAGTTTTCACCACGCTCATGTATATATAAGTATATATTTCTATAGATATATAAAGAAGGAAAAGATATAGCATGAGGATGTATTGCGATTCTAGTAGCGATTCGGCACGAGTGAATTCAAAGTGAGCCGTTAACTCTCGAGCTAAATAAACTTATAGTTTAGTCCGAGGGATATATATCTATAGTAATATAGTTTGTTTGAGAGTATAAACGCACTTGCGGTGATTTACAACGAGTTTAGAAGTCTGAAAACCTGAGGACGTTCGTTCATCGAACTTACGAGCTACTTGTCCTCATCACCTTAAACCCACTCTGACTACTCTGACATATATAATAGATCACAAATTCTCTACTTTTGTACCAATAACCATTACTGTAAGTTTAAATATACTTATATCATTAACTCCTTATTTAACTGACTATGTCCAAGCTATTAATTTGACAATAAGGATTTACTTTTACCGATTTTTTACATTCGCTTAAAAAATCCTGATGAACCTAATTTCGAACAACCGTCAGAACTTGGAAACTAATGGATTTATCAAAAAAACTTCCAATACCTTTTTTGTCACCCCAACTTCAAGGACAATAATGAGACCAAGAACGAGCCAATCGGACAATTAGATTCTAACTTATGAATTTTTAAAATAAAAATTTACCAGTGGTCGTGTTGGATCCTCTGAGAATTCAAAATTTCTTAGGACTAAAATGCCCGTAACTTTGAAACAATTGAATTTATCAAAAAGTTCATGGAATACTTTTTTAAAGCCCTTGAGTTACTGAAAAAAATGAGCCCTTATTGGTACAAATCGGATGATAACTTTCTGAGATACGGCATAGTAAGTAACTCCTCCTAGTCAAAATTTAGGGGAATCCGAAAAACAAATTCCTCCTTTATAAAAATTTCGTTACGATTCGCGAAGTTTACAATATGAAACATATATTTACAAGATTAAACACATTAACAAAGTTAATTCGTAAGTTTATCGAACGCAAATTGGCACTGACCACACGCACGTTAAATACTCTCTCCCCCCTTCCTCATCTTCCTTCTACACACTCGTACACAAACATGCCCAGACACACATACATGAATATATAGACACCCAAGTGTAAATAAGTATATGAGAAACTATATATGTGTGCGTGTGTGTTGCGTGTGCGCAACAGATGCGGCAAACACGCGAACCCGTGGCTTCATGGGACATTAGGGTCGCGAACTTCGGACCTTCCGGCTCGTATACTTGTAGTTTGTCTAATATTACTATTAAATAGTATATGTATGTCTAGATGTATATACATATGTTTATATTTATTTATTTATTTTATTTAAATAAAATAAATTAAGAACAAGAAAATTTTTGGTTAATTTTTCATGTTTATTTAGATTAAATGCCAGCATTCATATACGTCGCTACGCTATGCATACGTTAATTAGATTATAACTCACATGAGGTATTTGAGTTGTTGATAAGGAATTTATTTACTTGTTATTTTTGGAATAATAAAACTATTTTCATTTTTTTGAATTTTTTTATTTGGAGTAAGTTTTTGGTTTTTGACCTATAACTTTAGATGTATTCGAATTAGAGGAAAATTGAAAGAGTACTTTTTTGTAGAGAATTTTTCAACGAAGAAAATGAGCACTGATGGAATTTTCTAGAAAAATTAGCAGGGAAGTTATAGAAGTTTAAAGTTTGGAAAATTGAATTGTGAGATCCAGGAAAAATTAGTGGGAATTTTGGGAAATTTACTACGGGGAAAGTATGGAAATTAGAGGAAAATTGAAAGAGTACTTTTTTGTAGAGAATTTTTCAACGAAGAAAATGAGCACTGACGGAATTTTCTAGAAAAATTAGGAGGGAAGTTATGGAAGTTTAAAGTTTGGAAAATTGAATTGTGAGATCCAGGAAAAATTAGTGGGAATTTTGGGAAATTTATTACGGGGAAAGTATGGAAATTAGAGGAAAATTGAAAGAGTACTTTTTTGTAGAGAATTTTTCAACGAAGAAAATGAGCACTGACGGAATTTTCTAGAAAAATTAGAAGGGAAGTTATAGAAGTTTAAAATTTGGAAAATTGAATTGTGAGATTCAAGAAAATTTAGTGAGAATTTTGGGAAATTTATTACGGGGAAAGTATGGAAATTAGAGGAAAATTGAAAGAGTACTTTTTTGTATAGAAATTTTCAACGAAGAAAATGAGCACAGACGGAATTTTCTGGGAAAATTAGAAGGGAAGTTATAGAAGTTTAAAGTTTGGAAAATTAAATTGTGAGATCCAGGAAAAATTAGTGGGAATTTCGGGAAATTTATTACGGGGAAAGTATGGAAATTAGAGGAAAATTGAAAGAGTACTTTTTTGTAGAGAAATTTTCAATAAAGAAAATGAGCACTGACGGAATTTTCTAGGAAAATTATAAGGGAACTTACAGAAGTTTAAAGTTTGGAAAATTAAATTGTGAGATCCAGGAAAAATTAGTGGGAATTTTGGGAAATTTATTACGGGGAAAGTATGGAAATTAGAGGAAAATTGAAAGAGTACTTTTTTGTAGAGAATTTTTTAACGAAGAAAATGAGCACTGACGGAATTTTCTAGAAAAATTAGAAGGGAAGTTATGGAAGTTTAAAGTTTGGAAAATTGAATTGTGAGATCCAGGAAAAATTAGTGGGAATTTTGGGAAATTTATTACGGGGAAAGTATGGAAATTAGAGGAAAATTGAAAGAGTACTTTTTTGTAGAGAATTTTTCAACGAAAAAAAATGAGCACTGACGGAATTTTCTAAAAAAATTAGGAGGGAAGTTATGGAAGTTTAAAGTTGGGAAAATTAAATTGTGAGATCCAAGAAAAATTAGTGGGAATTTTGGGAAATTTATTACGGGGAAAGTATGGAAATTAGAGGAAAATTGAAAGAGTACTTTTTTGTAGAGAATTTTTCAACGAAGAAAATGAGCACTGACGGAATTTTCTAGAAAAATTAGAAGGGAAGTTATGGAGATTCGAAGTTTGGAAAATTGAATTGTGAGATCCAGGAAAAATTAGTGGGAATTTTGGGAAATTTATTACGGGGAAAGTATGGAAATTAGAGGAAAATTGAAGGAGTACTTTTTTGTAGAGAATTTTTCAAAGAACAAAATGAACAGTAATGGAATTTTCTAGGACAATTCCAACGGAAGTTATGAATTTTTAAAAGCCCGCCAAATTCAAAATCAGATTTTGGTATTCAAATTTCACTGACATTAAAATAATTAATTACTCAAAAAATATCAGTCCTACAAAAAAATTTAATGAATACTTTTTTATAGAGTATTTGATACCAAAAATTTTGAGCGCTTCCAAAAGTCTCTAGGCCAATTACAAGCCGAGTTATCGAATTTCAAAGTTTGAAACTCAAATTTCACTGAAATTTTTTCGATAATTTTTCTAGATCTGTAAATAACAAATAACTTCTAATCTATCAGCCCTACGAAAAACTTTATGAATACCTTTTTTGTAGAGAATTTTCCGGGAAATAAAATGAGCTGAGACAGAATTTTCTAGGTCTACTAGATCCCGAGATATGAATTAATAAAGATTAATATATGAAGTAGTTATTATTAAAAATCAATTTATATTTTTTAAGTTAAATGTACAGTAGTTATGGAATGTGTCTCAGTGTTTGAGTATATTTTTGGAATTAGGATGAATCATTGGCCGACAGTGAGAGCCAAACACACAGAGTATAACTCCCTCGACTACATTAAATCACTCATATCAGAAATAACGCTTTTAAATTAATAATCTCACAGTTAAATTTCACAGTTACTGACTAGGGCCAACGTTTATTTCAAATTTAATTTATTACATC
Source organism: Microplitis mediator (assembly GCF_029852145.1). Lineage (NCBI taxonomy): Eukaryota > Metazoa > Arthropoda > Insecta > Hymenoptera > Braconidae > Microplitis > Microplitis mediator. The sequence continues at coordinate 1,792,200 of NC_079979.1, forward strand.
TACTCTTACGCTACTTAAAACCTACAGCCTAAATATATATAATCATTTTTCAATTTTAATAAATAAATCTAACATCTAAAGTCAATTTTTATGTTTTTTACTTGCCAATAAAATCGCATGTTTATAAATAAACGCGAGTTAACTCGACACGTGTCATAACTTTGTTTTTATTTTTAAAATCAATAACTCGCTTTGTATGTAATCAAATTTTTTAAAAAGTTGTACGACGATAATTTGTAATTTTATTCCACTCGATTTTTATTTCTACGAATTTTGGGCTAAAGTTCACGTTTTTTTTTCTTTAAAAATTCGTAACTTCTGTTCTAATTGTTCTAAAAAATTCTGCTAGTATTCACTTTATTTGTTGTTTAATTTTCTACGAAAAAGTGTTGATTGACATTTTTGATAAAATTGATAGTTTTCCAGATATTTAATTTTTTAAGTCTAGTGACATTTTAGAAAAAAATCTTTGACTTTTGACTTTCAAACTTTGAATACCGATAACTCGGCTTGTAATTACTCTAGAGACTTCGGCAAGCGCTCAAAATTTTTGGTATTAAATTCTCTACAAAAAAGTATTTCATGAATTTTTTCATAGGACTGATATTTTTTGAGTAATTAATTAATTTAATGTCAGGGAAATTTGAACACCGAAATTTTGAATTTGGCGGGCTGAGTTTCAAAAATTCATAACTTTCGTTCTAATTGTTCTAGAAAATTCTGTTACTGTTCATTTTTTTTGTTGTTAAATTTGCTACAAAAAAGTGCTGATTGATATTTTTGATAAAATTGATAATTTTCCAGATATTCAATTTTTTAAGTCTAGTGACATTTTCGAAAAAAATCTATGACTTTTGACTTTCAAACTTTGAATATCGATAACTCGGCTTGTAATTATTCTAGAGACTTCGGAAAGCGCTCAAAATTTTTGGCATTGAATTCTCTACAAAAAAGTATTTAGTGAATTTTTTCATAGGACTGATAATTTTTGAGTAATTAATTAATTTAATGTCAGGGAAATTTGAACACCGAAATTTTGAATTTGGCGGGCTGAGTTTCAAAAATTCATAACTTCTGTTCTAATTATCCTAGAAAATTCTGTTGGTGTTCATTTTCTTTGTTAAAAAATTGTCTAAAAAAAAGTACTGATTGAAATTTCTATAAAATTGATTAGTTTTAAAGTTAGAGCTCTGTATAGATTGAAATACAATAGTCCCGTATGTGTAATATAAATAATTGCTTATTATTGATATATATTATCATTATTATTGTTATTAATAGCCCGTATTGACACGATTATTAGCTGATACGATTATTATAAATGTACTTCCTAAGAAACTAATGAATCTACATGTTTAAAGATGACTCATCTCCAACTCTGTATTTCTCCCATTCGTTCAATTCCTTTTTTATTTTATTTTTTATTTTTTTACGTCTCTATATTCTTTTTCTCTTCTTGTACTCATACATCCAGACTTGACAATGAGAACAAAGAATTTTAAAAATTTATTTATTAATTTTTATTTCGAATAAAAGAATTTTTTCTTGTGAAAAAATTTTCCTGTCAAATTTTTTTGGTTTATAATTTTTTTCTCAAAAACTATTGAGTTTATGAAAAAATTCAAAGAATACTTTTTTGTAGAGAATAAAAAAATAAAAAAAATTATGTACTCGAAAATTTCTTAATTTCGATTCGGAGCCGAGTTATGAATTATCAAAGTCAAGGAATTTTTTTTCAGACGAAAAAAATAAAAATATCAATATATATATATATATATATATATGTATATATGTATGACTCATCAACTGGATTCTTTGGAATACTCTCTCCTTATTTAGCATACATAATATATACAGTCTTTCTCAATTACTCTAGTCTACTCCGGTCTGATCCGCGATCTCGCTCGCGCGGGTCTCGTCGACGCACAAAACTTTGATCCGCGGAAAGTGTCGCCACCAGATGGGAATTTCGCCAACTCACCAGATTCAACTCACTCTCTCTATAGTAGTGGGGAAAGGGGTAGGGGGTCGGAATCCGCGCATGGGCGGGGGAGGGGGAACGTCGCGAAGAAGGAGAACAAGACAAAGGAGAGGGAAAAGGGAGAAATTTACAATTTAAACTTTTAAAATTCATGTCTCGACTTATTACAATACATCATTTTTTATTACTTTGTATTAAAGATCAAATTTTATTAAAATAAAAATCAATTATTTGGAAATTTAAATTAATTTTAAAAATTCCAATCACTCAATTTTCATTCAAAACTTGATAACTCTCTCCCTAATTGTGATAATTTTTCAAACTTGGCGGCAATTTTTCCATCGGAATTTCCGCGACAATTTTCATTTATTAGTCGATTTGATCCGATAATTAGAACCCGAGCAATTTAAATTTGAAAATTGAAACATTGGAACTGAAAATTGAAAATTTCTCTTGTCGCGATTTTCAAAAATTAATTACTCAGCAGATAATTATCGCGGACAAAAACTCAATGCACCATTTGAAAGAGCAGTAAATTTCCTATCCAAAACCCTCCGATGAGTTTGAATTTTTTAAAAAATTTCCCGAGTAATCGCCAGAAGAAAATCCGGCCCGAGAATGGGAGGGTTAAAAAATGTAAAATAATTATTTTTATTGCAATTACTGGATACTGAGGCTTCAAATTCAATAGAATCGTTGGTAGAGAGACAGAAGAATGTGAAAATTCAAAGAAAATTGCATAGAAAAATGGCGAAATCTATAAATGAAATAATGAAAATTCTCCCACTATTTCTAGGGTGCGAGGGGGAGGCAGGAGGGGGAGGAATAAAAAGAAAGGTCGAAAGGCGCAGTGCACTTTGAAACGGGCCAATCAGTGCCGAATAATAATAATCTTAAGCTTTTATTTATTTTATGTCCGCGCACTCTCCGTTTTCTCATTTCACTCCCACTTTTATCCTCCCCCTCGTCCTCTTACCTAGACCCTGCACCCCTCGAACCCTCTCGAGGTCTCTGTGACATTTTGTTTGCCAAGAAATAAAATATTTTTATTTTATCTGCCGATTTATTGGAAATTCATCTGAGGGGAAACTTTAAGTTTGAAATTTCGCGCGAAAAACTTGCAGGTTCAAAATTATTGGACACTTCAGAGGTTTCTATAATCGGACAATTTTTCCGATTGTTTTTTTGTGGAAAATTCACTATTTGAACTGGTGGAAATACTGACCTTTGAACTTTGAAAATTCATAACTTGAAAAGTTGCAGAAATTAAGGACTCGGGTTGCCGGCATTTTTAAGAGGAGACTCTGAGCCACAATTTTGTTTTTTTGCTCATTGAGTTCCGACAATTAGGGGCTGAGATATCCGGTGTCGAAACTGAGGATCAGTAAGGAATTTTCAAATATTTTTGTTTTTGGGAAACTTTGGAAATTCATAACTAGAAAACTTTCAGAGATTAAGGACTCGGATTGCCGGCATTTGAAAGAGGGAAATCTGAGCTACAAATTCCCTTTTGTGGTGATCGAGTTCCGACGTCTAGATTTCGAGATATCGAAACTTGAAATTACAGCCATGAGTCAAAGATTATAATTTTTGGAAATTTTTTTTTTTTTTGTAATTTTTTGGTTTTCTGGACCTCAGAAAATTGAGGGGTGGAAATATAAGTACAAGTCACAACTCGCGGACCGCGAAAACTGTCAGAAATTTTTTGTCTAAAATTAAAAAAATTCATTACTTGGAAAGAAATTGTGATAAAAAAATTTAATTAGCGGCATTTTTTTAATTAGAAAATTTCCTAACCAAAACACACCCATGATATTGAATTTTCTCGATAAATTTTCCGACGATTATCAATTTTTTGTGTAATTTTACGAAAATCTTAAATTTTCAACTTTGAAAATTTATAACCCGCGAACTTGCAACGACAGACACGACCGCGATCCGGCGTCTGAAAGATCAGACATTTTCCTCCACTTTTCATTCTTGTAACTTCTCAATCGGAAAATTACAGCCTGAGTAATCAAAATTTAAATTCGCACTTCTTTTCCAACTTTTACCGCAACTTTAAAAATTAATTACTGCCGCCTTAATTACCACAGTGTCACAAACTCAGCGGCATTATCTCGCCCGGGAAATTTCTCAACTCAAACTCTCCCATGACTAAAATTTTCTTATCAACTTCCATCTTCACAAATTTTACACCAAAATTCTCTACTTTTTTATTTCAAAAATTAATTACCGCGATTCAAGTGACGATAACCCGCGAAACTTGGCGGCAATTTTCGACCCGTTAAATTTACTAACCGAAAACCCCCAACAAGTTCAATTTCGCCTTACAACTTCCTGAGATATCCGTAATTATGCTGCCCCCCCCTGTGCCGGTTTCAGAGTTTTCAACCGTATTTCGATAAAAAATGAAAAAGGGACTCACCTGTTGCCAGAATTGAGCCAGTAGATAAATCCTCTCCTTCTTAAACAACCAGTCCATAGACTGCATCGCTTGTAGATCCAAAGAATTGGCCTCTGCAGCCGAGGCCTGCATCGTTCCGGGCTTAAATCCCGCCGGATTTGAAGATTTACCACCACAATTACCACTATTACCACTATTGCTACTATTATTACTATTTTGTAATGTCGCTACAATGGTATTATTAACACCAGTCAATAAATTACCGTGATAACTCGGTATAATATCATCATCGCAGTTAATCAACGAATTGGTCAAATTGCTTGTTGAGGCCGCGGACGCAGATGATGCCAATAATTGGGCACCGATAGGCGCTGACGGCCCCTGTAGACCCAGTGACGAAGCCACTTTGACGGCCTTTATAACGCCGTAGCCATTAAATATTATAATAATTACAATAAATCAATAACAAACTAATAATAAATGAATTTATTGTCCACTTAGAACCACTATTCAGACACTTTAAAACGCCGACGTACTCGATGACGTAGCATTTTACCACTGTCTGATCACAACACACACTGTTTATAACACCATCACTCGTAATCCTCTATTTGATGACGATAAAACACGTCAAAAGTACTATTTCCAACCTGTTCAGACACTGGACTCGGTTCCTAGCACAAACCCTCGTTGGAACAATCGTTTTGTTCGCTTCCTACCACGGGACGAACTTGGTTCCAGGTGTAGGTAAACTTGGACGTTTCAAATTCCTGATAATCATCAATCGACACTAGGTGATTTGATGGATTCCAATGATGCCTTGATGGGGGATGATTGGAACCATGGAACCATCTATATCACTGGGTTCGGTAGCACATTAGCTAACTTTTGATGAAGTTATCCGCGTGTTCCAATGGAATTTGGGTGGTACGAGTCCTGATTTTAAGTTGATGATCGACTTTGACGATCAGATTTTTGCTTGCCATGAACTTGGGACGCTTTATTATGACGATTCCTTGGGTAGAACACTTGGAATTTGTGGTAATTAGTATCCTCGTTCAGAAGGGCTCCTTATTGTTTAAGGTAATCATCAGGTTAATTGATGACAGCTAGCTGATTGATTTGTTAAATCACTTGGGATTTGTCTTGGGCACTAGCACAGCACGATTTGAATGTAATTCCAGTTCAAATGGTTCGAATAAACTGATAACTGATAATGACCGATAACCGATAACCAATAAACTGGATAACTGGATAACTTGATAACTGGATAACGGCTGCGTGACCCGTACGGACAGGCATCTAACCTGAAACTAAGAGCCAGTCAACGGTTTGATGCACATCAAGTAGGCGGTGCCAGTGAAAGTGGTGGGGAGGAGGAGGGGTCGGATGTCCCGGTAGGGGTTACCAGGAGGTTCGGATCGGCCAATGAACGTCTCGCCGCGATCCCCACCCATCTGTGGGGGATCCGCCTCCACTCAGTGAGAGAAAGTCTGCAGGGGGCGCATCGATACCGCGGCCGCGGGATTCTCCCAGTAGAGTGGGGAGAGATTGAACGGGTTGGCATTATAAAGGATCGGGGTAAAGACGTTACATTGGGACGGTGAATCGGAGGCTGGTTCCTTTTCTGTATCTCGATATATTTCCTCCCCCACTCGACTTATTATTTCCCCCTCCTTTTTTCTAACCCCTTTTTTTAGGAGGGAGGTGATTATTCTTTCTTCGGATACCAGCGAGTACAGGAGAGGGGGCGATCAACCATCGGGAGCCAGGAGGGGGACAGGGATAGGAAAACTACGGGGCAAAGAGGTAAAAAGTCTAAAGATCTACCCGCCTCCGACCTTCTCCTTCTTCTACCAATCGCTATTAGATGTTTTTTGTTTTACTTTTTTTTATCATGGAAATGATGGAAAGGGCCAGAGATTCTGATGATGGAAATGGATTTATTTATTGAAGCTTCTCGCTTTTAGTTATTACTTTTTTTTTTTCAAGAAAATTTATACAGAAATAAGGGAAATTTTTTTCATTTTTCGTGGAAAAAAATTTTTTTTAACGAAATGATTTTTCATGATGGAAAATATTTTCTCATAAAGTATTGGGAAAAAATTTGGAGGTTTCAGGGATTTTGGAAAATTTAAGATGGAAAATTTTCGATAGTATTTTTTTTGAAAATTTTCATATACTTTTAGATTATTGAGAAAATAGACGACAGAAAAACAGAAATAATTTTCTATTTATTTCTGAGGAGATTTCAATCGAAATCAAGAAAATTCCGAAAATTTTTCCGCAATTCGATCGAAAAAAAAAATAAAAAAGTTTTTTTATAAATTTCAGAAAATTTTCTAGAATTGAGACCGCGAATTTTTCCACACAATAAAATTTTCACTGGAGATTTTTCCACGAACTTTTCTTGCGTTTCCGATCGAATTTTTAATTAAAAATTCCACTGACCGGAAAACTTAATTTTCCAGAATTCAAAGTAATTTTCCATGTTTTAAAAAAAAGTCGCGCACAGAAAATTTAATTTTGAAAATCTTTTAAGCGATTGGTAGAAATTTCGACACTTTCATTACGTTTTTTTCGGACACTTAGAACTATTTTAAGAAAAATCGTAATTATTGTGACGTTGCATTGATTAAATTTCACATATATCTATACATATATATTTATGTATATATACGGAATTTGATGATAAAAAAAAATGATAATATTTGTTATAATTAAATGAAAAATTGTGTTTTTTTCCGGGTTATTTATAAGTACGTAAGTTTATTTATTTATTTTATATATATTTTTTTTTACGTAACCGAATCGTAAATTGGCACGCACTTTCAATGTTTCGATACGTTTATTTTGTAAATTAAATTAATAATAATAATATTGTGTAATTTCTGGCAATAAGATATTGAGAAATATTTATTATATATAAATATATATAACAGAAAAAAAAGATTTTTTGACGCAAAAAATTTTTACTTGAATTAAGAAATTTTTTCTCGTATCAAGAAAAATTTTTTTTATTTCATTCAAAAATTTTTCTGTGCGAATAAAAATTTAAGAGAATTTTTTTTTCTGTAAGTATATATATTTTATTCATATATTTATTGAACTAAGACACGTACTAATATATAAATTTTTTTACGTGATTTTATTTGAATAAATTTCAATTAAAAAATTTTACATCAAAATTTCTATAACTTGAGGCCACGAAATTAATAACGGACTTATATTTTGCGGTCATATATATAGGAGGTAGATAAATATATGTTGAAATTTTCTAACTCAACCCACTATATACACAGAAAAAAAAAAATTTCTTGGCGCTAAAAATTCTCACTCTGTAGAAAATTTTATTTTCTTTCAATCCCTGATTTTTTGCTCCTAAATTTTTTTTTTTCGAAATTTCACTTTTTTGTTACTATCGAAATTTCGTCGTTTTTAATGACAGCGGAATGTAAAAAATGATTTTTTTTTCTTAGTAAAAAAATTTTGAGTCCGATAATTTTTCACGTGGAATTTTGAAATTGCAGAAAATGAGTTTGAAAAATTGATTACTTGGTACTGAGTAATGAGAGCTAGAACTTTGTTGCCGCAAGTGAAAGATCAGAAAATTTCCTAACTCAAACACACACATGAGATGAATTTTGCAGGATAACTTTTCGAGATATCGATAATTAAAAACACACTTTTAATTTATGATGAAAAAAACCGAAAACAGGAAATCGGAAAAATTGAAAATTTTTTAACGAAAGGTCACGAGCTGACTACGGCATAAAAAGAAAATTTTTCTAAGTCCACAAAACACGCGGCTCAGTTTTATTTTATCTCAAATAATTCAATTTTCGAAAGATTCAAAATTTTTCGAGAAAAATTTTTTGTGGTAAATTTGAAATATAATTTTTATACGATAATGAAAAATTAAAACGAAAAAAAAATCGAGTTTTTTGTCGTGTCAAAAATTCAATTTCGCAAAATTATTTATTTTATTTCTCACAAAATTTTTCTTTTACCGAAAATATGAATTTTTACGAAAACTTAAATTTTTCACTTTTTTAATAAAATTCTAATTTTTCAACAAAAATTTCAAATGAAAAATTTTTAACTTCTCCATAAAAAATTAGTCACTTATTTTTCACAAAATTTGATTTATTTTCCGACACTCGACATTTTTCTTTGAAACTGACACCTACTTTCTAATTTTCTCCAAATAAAAAAAAATTAATATTTTTTTTTAAATTGAAAATTTCTTCACTAAAAATAAAAACCTCACTAATTTTTACTCACAAATTTGCTCTTTTTTTTTTGTCTAGACCGTTGACGTTTGACTTTTCTAAGAAAACTGAAACCCTTTATTTTTTTTTTCAACTCACTTATAATTTTTCTACTAAAAAAATTAAATTCTTTCTCCATATTTTTCTTTTTTTCTAAGAATTCACTTTCAAGTTTATTTCCAACACAGACTTTAAATTTCTCTTCCAAATGTTATTTGTTCCTCGAAACTTCAAACCTGTCAATTTTTTTTTTGTTGATGAAAAAAAAAATTCAATTTTTCATAAATAAAAACCAAAATTGAAAATTCCCCGCGATACTCAAGTTTTTTCGTTAAATTTTTTTCACTTATCGCATCAACTGTCACCTGATTTTCTCGTATTAAAAAATTCAATTTTCATCCAAAATTAAAAACTTCAATTTTTCCGTGAAAATATAAATTTTCCTAAAAATCCATGAACTTTTTTCTAAAATTTCCAGTCCTCATTTTTTTCAACTTCGAATTCGAATTTTCTCAAAAATTACAAAATTAAAATTTTTAAGAAAATTCAATTTTTCACGAAATTACAAATTTTCCTGTTCCTCCATTTTCCTCTAATCACCTCAACTTTTTTTTCCACCCCAAATTCTTCATTTTTCACAAAAAATTTATTTTTCCGAGATACCAAATTTTTCTCAAAAATAAAAACTAATTTTTCCCAAAAATTTTCCTCATCCCCTAAAATCTAATTTTCACACTTCCTAAAAATCTACACCTTCAATTTCCCTCAATTTTCCATTTCGTTGATTTTTCCCAACACTCCAACTTCCATTTCCTTCTCATATTTCCTGTCACTTTTTCTTTACCAACTCTAAATTTTCCCACAATTACAAAATTTTCCTTGTTCCGTAAAATTTTCCATTTTCCTAAAAATTTCCATTTTCCGAAAAATTTTCAAATTTTCTTTTTTTTTCTATTTTTCCACTAAAATCACTTCACTTACGTCCCATAAAACTTAAAAATTTTCTAATCAATTAAAAAAAATTCTCAAATAAAAAAAAAAATAAACCGCTCAAGTAACGAATAAATTACGCGGAATAAATACTCCGTACTCATCATTTTCTTTGGTCACACGGTACTCAATAGCTCTCTTCTCTTCTACCTCTTTCTCTACCTCTGATTCTTCTCCATATCCATAACCCGCGATAAAAAAATATTAAATACCAGCCAACAAACTCATCACGAAAAAAAATAAAGACAGAAATTTATCCGCGACAACTTTATTCTCTATACGAATAAAAAAAAAAAAATAAAACAAATAAATAAAATAACAACTCATGACAATACGAGCCGACGATTGTAACAATAAACCATCTTACTGTTAAAACTATCACATTAATTATTTTAATCTAAGATATTATAATAATAAAAAAAAAAAAATTAAAGATGGTCAAGAACCGCATGAATGTCTCGGATTTGAATCTCAAGCAAACTCATCGAAAAGACAATAAATAAACAATGAGACAATCTAATAAGTAACTCGGTATGATAAATTATCATATAGATATTCAATGAGTAAGCTTATAATTTTACAACAACGTAATTTTTATATTTTTTTATTTTATCTTTGGAATTTTTGAGAGTGATCGTAAAATTACGAAGCTTTGATCGAAGATTTCAAAGGGTTGGGATAAGATTTTTCCAACTTTAGAGGCAGGGTTGGAAAGCTTATTTCATAAGCTTGAATTTTGGTCTCATAACATTTTTTTGTGGGAGTGATAGTTTTTGAGATACCGCCGATTTTTGAAAGAGTGTCTGAAATTTGAGGAAAAATTTAAGAGTTTAAGTCGGGGGACGATAACTCGGAAAATTTTCGGTTTAGAGAAAAATTCAAAGAGATGAAAATTGTGGGGAATTGAATTTCGAAGGGGGTAGAGTGATTCCAGAAAAGATTAAGGTTGCTGGTGAAAAGCTTAAGACTTTTTTTGAGAAAAACTGACGATGGGAAAATTTTGTGGGTGGTCATGACTTTTTTCTGGGTTCGCGAGCTGTAACTCGGAACATTTGGGTGAAAATAATTTCCATGAGGGTGGAAATTGAAGAATATGAAATTTGGAAAAGAAAATTGTTGTTTTATTTTTGGGATACGAGAGTTCGTTGCCGAGATATCGGACTCGGAAAATAAACCAGAGAATTTTTTTAAAATGAAATTTTTTCATTTTCTATGAAATATTTCCGAGAAAAATTTTTTTGACAGTTGTCATTGGAAAGAAAATTTCCCACAGATGTCAATGGATTTTCACAGAACTTTAACTTGCAGAATTTTTAATTTTCACTAAATTTTTTTTTGCCATAATTTCAAAAATACAAATTTTCCGAAAATTTTCCTCAGGACTTAAGTTACCGTCTCTAAATTTCCTATAAATTTTCTTTTAGCCGCAATAAAATTTTCACATTTTTCCAAGATAACAATCATTAAATTTTCAATCATTTTCTGTCAGAACAAAGTTTTCTTTTATTTTCCGTCCTAACTACGAAAATACTCATTTCCCAAAAATTTTCCGTGAACAAAAATTTTAGCTCTCAAAATTTCCTACAAAAAGTTTCCTATCACTTTAACCGAAAAACACACCCGTTTTCCGCTTTTCAACGTCTCAACAGAACTCGAATTTCCCTCAAAAATTAAAAATTCAAAAAAACCGCCATAACTTTTTTTCTGTCAAAGTTATCAAAATTTTATCTCTTACAAAAATTGTAGCCCATTAAATTCCCTATCCGCGGATGTTTTTTCCCCCCAAAAATTTCCATAATTTCCCCTTTAATTTTACGAATTTTCCCTAAAACTCCAAAACTCAAAACACAATTTTTCATTTTTTTTCTTTTAAATAAAACAAATAAACACAACACGTCACAATAATCACAAAATAAATAAATAATCACCTTTAATCACTCGTAAAATAATCACAGTCATAAAAATAATAAAAAAAAATTTTTTCTTAAAAATAATTTTTTTTGAAAAATTTAAATAATTTTTTTTTTTTTTTTAAATAAACGTAAGAGCGTTTAGCTTTAGCTCTTACACGGCCTGCGTTCTGGCCAAGACTAACGCTTACCGCGAGGCGTGTTGTCAGCCCCCTCATCCTGGGTCATCCCTCTTACGCACAATTCCTACCGCATTATTATTGTCCTTATTTTTATTTAAAAATTCAAAATTCCCGCCATTGAAAAAAAATTTAAGAAAAAAATGTGGTTATAAAATTTATTCAAATTCAAATTTTTAAAAAAGAGGCGGGATTTTTTTCACTGGTGGGAGAGAAGAGTGAACGTCTAAGAGGGAAGAGTAGAGTTCAGGTCTGGACAATAATTTTACTGCCGCCTGCTGGTGAGAGAGAGCTAAAGTATTTACTGGAGTCCGTGCGATGGCGCCAACTGGTGAGAAATTCGGGAACTGAGGTAGTAAAATAGGGGTGTCATTTCTGGAGATAGAGGGGAGGGGAGAGGGTTATTTATTTGGATTATATTTATTTTTAAGGGAGGACAGGTGGGAGAGGGGAAGAAAGTGGAAAGGGAGGGAGAATTTTTTTTAGTGGAATTGGATAATTTTTTAAAATTTTTTAGGGAATGATTTAGACGCTGGCGCATGCGTGGGTTATTTATTGGAGACTTTAAGGATATTGGAGACGAGTTATCGGGAATATTGGTGAGTTCAATAGGTGATCGGAAAGGTGCGATTCGATGAAAAAATTTTTTGGAGGGAATTTTTTGGAAGGGAGTAAAAAGAGGGAGGAGAGGATTAGGAAGGAATTGATTTTCTTTTCGGGAAAAAATTTATTTGGAAAATTTCTCTTAATTTTTTGGTAATTGAAAGTTTTTGGAGGAGTCGATTGGGAAGAGGGAATGGAGGAGTCGGAAGTTATAAAATTTTGATTTATTTTTTTGCGGGGAGAAAAATTTTTTTTTTAGGGAAATTAAAAAATTTTTTTTAGATCAGGAATTTGGGTAAAAAGTTTACAGTAAATTGAGAGGAGGGATTTCAAAAGAGCGGAAGTAAAAAAAAATTTTATGAGGAATTTGATTGAAAAAAATTTTTAGAGATTTTTGTGAAAAATTGCTATAAACTCGAAAACTATTACTTCTATCAAAATTTATGTGAGAACCAAAATTGTAGTGCATAAAATTTTCTACAAAATTTTATGAATTAAAATTTTTCCTAAATCGATTATTTTCCAAGTTACAGCCATTTTAATTCAAAAACTTGAAATTTTCCCAAAATTTGCGTTACTTATTTCAATAATTTTTTTAAAGCCTCATTACTCCCAAACTATCACTCCTATCAAAATTTACCAAATGACCAATTTTATGGCTTATAAAATTTGCTACAAATTTTTATATATTAAAATTTTTCTTAAATTAATTATTTTCCGAGTTACGTCCATTTTAAAAAAAGAACTCGAGTTTTTCCTAAAATTTTCGAAACTTTAATTGTTCCTAAAAAATTCCCATAACTCCTAAACTATCACTCTTATCAAATTTTACCTCATGACCAAACTTGTAGTCCATAAAATTTCCTAAAATTTTTTATTGATAAAAATTTTTCCTAGACCCATTAATTTCCGAGCTATGACGTCTTTAATTGCGCAGAAATTACAGGAGTAAATTTGTTGAAAAAAAAGTTAATTATTAAATGTATTAAATAAAATATATATATAAATATGTAATGTAATGTAATGTTACAACTTAAAAAAGGTATTTAATAGAGGCGTTACATAACAGAAAAAGTAATTTATTCATCCATTATAACCGCGTTTCCTCACGTTTCATTTTAGTCTCTATATTACACTGGATATCTAACACAACCCAATTGTTTTGTAATGCCCAAGAAAATAATTGCTGTTAAAGAATTGCAACTCTATGATGACTTAAGAGATCTGCTGATGCTGATGCTGTTAATAATAATTATAAACAACGGTTTCAAGTCACATCACGATTTAATATTTAAAAACATCCATGTTTTCTAAATCCTCTTAGCTGAGCTATTACTCTTACTCTTTAAATTATTTTACATCGAAATATTTACTTATCATAACAAATTTACCAACAATTTAATCCTTCGTAAGATTTCATTATTTATTTTTACAGACTAAAAATTTTATTAAACGTCTATTTTTATTTTTTGGCCCAGTGGTTTTTTATCATTAAGAGTTTTTTAGTTTTTGAGAAAAATAATGGGCTTGGGAAAATTTTTAATCAATAGAAAATTGTGGGAAATTTCATTCCCTACAAAAAACGTTCGTGGTTGATGAGAAAATTTTCAGTAGTTTTCGAGATATCGAATTTTGGAGAAAAGTATTTTGAAATTTTGAAAAAAAAGGATTTTGAGATTTTTTGGCCATAACTCGGAAAATAGTCGATTTAGGAAAATTTTTAATTTATAGAAAATTGTGGGAAATTAAATTTCCGACAAAAAACACTCATGGTTGATAAGAAAACTTTCAATAGTTTTCGAGATATCGAATTTTGAAAGGAAGTATTTTGAAATTTGGAAAAAATAAAAGGAATTTTGAGATTTTTTGTTCATAACTCGGAAAATAATGGATTTAGAAAAATTTTTAATCAGATGAAAATTGTGGGAAATTTAATTTCCTACAAAAAACATTTGTGGTTGATGAGAAAATTTTCAGCAGTTTTCGAGATATGGAATTTCGAAGGGAAGTATTTTGAAATTTTGAAAAAAATAACAGGAATTTTGGGATTTTTTGGCCATAACTCGGAAAATAATGGATTTAGGAAAATTTCTAATCAGATGAAAACTGTGGGAAATTTAATTCCCTACAAAAAACATTTATGGTTGATGAGAAAATTTTCATTAGTTTCCGAGATATCGAATTTTGAAGGGAAGTATTTTGAAATTTTGAAAAAAAAAGGAATTTTGAGATTTTTTGGCCATAACTTGGAAAATAATGGATTTAGGAAAATTTCTAATCCGATGAAAACTGTGGGAAATTTAATTCCCTACAAAAAACATTTATGGTTGATGAGAAAATTTTCATTAGTTTCCGAGATATCGAATTTTGAAGGGAAGTATTTTGAAATTTTGAAAAATAAAGGGATTTTGAGATTTTTTTGGCCATAACTCGGAAAATAATGGATTTGGGAAAATTTATACTCAATAGAAAATTGTGGGAAATTCAATTTTCTACAAAAAAACATATATGGTTGTTAAGAAAATATTCATTAGTTTTCGAGATATCGAATTTTGAAAAGAAGTATTTTAAAATTTGGAAAAAGAAGGGTTTTTAAGATTTTTTGGTCATAACTCGGAAAATAATGGATTTAGGAAAATTTCTAATCAGATGGAAACTGTGGGAAATTTAATTTCCTACAAAAAACGTTTGTGGCTGAAACGAAAATTTTTAGTATTTGTCGAGATATCGAATTTTGAAGGGAAGAATTTTGAAATTTGGAAAAAATAAACGGGATTTTGAGATTTTTTGTCCATAACTCGGAAAATAATGAATTTGGGAAAATTTATAATCAATAGAAAATTGTGGGAAATTTAATTTTCTACAAAAAACGTTTATGGTTGATAGGAAAATTTTCAGTAGTTTTCGAGTTATCGAATTTTGGAGGAAAGTATTTGGAAATTTTGAAAAAAAAAAAGAATGTAGAGATTTTTTTGGCCACAACTCAGAAAATAATGGATTTAGGAAAATTTTTAATCAGATGAAAATTATGCAAAATTTAATTCCCTACAAAAAACATTCGCGGTTGATGAGAAAATTTTCAGCAGTTTTCGAGATATGGAATTTCGAAAGGAAGTATTTTGAAATTTTGACAAAAATAAAAGGAATTTTGGGATTTTTTGGCCATAACTCGGAAAATAATGGATTTAGGAAAATATTTATTCTATAGAAAATTGTGGGAAATTTAATTTTCTACAAAAAACGTTTTTGATAGAAAGTAAAATTTCCAGTCGTTTTCGAGATATCGAAATATGAAGGAAAATATTTAGAAGTTTGTGAAAAAAAAAGGAATTTTTTGATTTTCCTGGCTCTAACTCAAAAAATAAGGGATTTATGAAAATTTTCAATCAATAAGAAACTGTCGGAAATAAAATTCCCTACTCAAAACATTCTCTTTCATTCTCAAAATTTCTAAAATTTCCCAAAATTTCGATTTCCAAATTTTCCAATCTGGAATTTAAAAAAATACTCCTACTTTTATTCAAAAAATTGCTCATAACTCAAAATCTACCAACTCCACAAAAATTATCACTGATTCCAAAATTGTAGCTTACAAAATTTCCTACAAAAAACTTCGGCAAATTTTTCCAAAATTTTTATTTCCTACCAAGTTACAAGCTTACAGAATTTAAGAAACAAAAATTATATTAAAATATTTAAAAATTTTCCTGTTTTCTTTTCCGGGAAACAAAGAAACTTAACCGTGAACTTAAGCTGTTACTGTTATACAACAATAATAACAATAATAGCAAGGGATTCAAGAAAAAGGACTAAGGTCTAGACTAATTTAAACGGTCGGGTATCCGGAAACGTGTTGAGTTTTAGAGAAAAGGGAGAGAAAAAACTAGTAAAGTGACGTAAACTCTACTTGAGTTGTAAAAATAATAGACGAGGGCAGAGGCTGAGGACCTCAAAGGATATTCTATTGAGTTCTTTAAGAAAAAAAAAGGATCGAGTAGGGATTTAAACTGCGGGTTCTTTGTATTGGAGAGCTGACACCACATGACACTTAACTGACCATTAAATCTCTCAAAGTTGCACTACATTTTTGGAAATTATTATTTATGGCCACAGTAGCCAAAGAAACAAGATTTATATTTTATCTGTCAAAAAAATATTTTTTGCTCTAAATATGCATTTTTTTTTTTTTTTTTTATGGAATTTTTTTTCCTACACTCAGAAAATTAAGTAATAGAAACTACTGTAGTTATGGTAAAATTTCTACCATCGATCCCCCGTGTAAAAAAAATTCGTTCAAAAAAGATTCCAAAAAAGTTCCGCATGTGGAACTTCTAAACATGAGACAGATTAGAACTTCGAATGGAACTTTTTTGGAACGTTAGTAATTTTGATGGAAAAAGAAAAGTTTTTATGAGCAAATTTAGAGTCAAAAAAGGACGTTCTTGAAAGTTCTTGGAATTTTATGGACGTTTTTTTTTAGTTCTATAAAAAATTCAAAAGTAGTGATTTTTGAACTATTTTGGAATGTTTTTAGAACGTCTTTAGTCTACAAAAGATGCAAAATTAGTGATTTTGGAATGCCTTTTTTAGTCCATAAAAAAGTCAAAAGTGGTAATTCTGGAACTTTTTTGGAATGTTTTTGGAACGTCTATTTTAGTTCTAAAACAGGTTGTAAAGTAACGATTTTTGGACCATTTTTGAATGTTTTTGGAACGTCTTTTTTAACTTCCGAAAAATGTCAAAAGTGGTGATTATAGAACTTTTTTGAAATGTCCATATAAAATTCAAAAAACTTTCCAAAAACGTCCTTTTTTGACTCTAAATTCTTTTTTTTTTACCTCATATCATAAAAACTTTTTGTTTACCATAAAAATTACTAACGTTCCAAAAAAGTTCTAATCTGTCTCATATTTAGAAGTTCCACATGCGGAACTCTTTTGGAATCTTTTAGGAACGAATTTTTTTTTTACACGGGTCCGATAGTAGTGAAAATTATCTAGATTAGACTGATTCAAAAAAATCGACTATTTTTTTTTTCTTCATTATTTTGAAAATATTGTTGGAAATGACGAAAAAAAAATACTGTGAAAGTTTGAGCTCTTAATATTAATATCAACAGCTGCCGCATCGCAATTTTCTATTTCCCGTTTAAATAACATGGGAAAATTTATTTTTTAAGCTTTGGAATTTTGTAGCTCTCGGTGGGACCAATACTTTTGAATATTTAAGGTTATATTCTTATGGGAAATTTGACGCTCTACAAAAAAGGTCTCTTATAATTTTTCGATATTTTTATTTTTTCAAAAGTTATTCGAAGTTAAAGTTAGATTGACGATAAATTTTTACATTTTTCAAATTTTGTGACGCAACCATCAACTTTATCGGAAAATTTTAGAGGACATTTTTTGTAGAGCATTTTATTTCCTATAATTTATTTTAGAGAGAATTTTCGATATTTCTCACGAGTCGTAAGTTATTTGTAATTAACTGAAAATTTTCTTAAATCTAAACTTTGTTGCTTAAAATTAATTATATTAAATTTTCAGTTAATTGCAAATAACTTACGACTAGTGAGAAATATCGAAAATTCTTTCTGAGATAAGTTATAAAAAATAAAATGCTCTACAAAAAATGACCTATAAAATTTTCCGATAAAGTTGATGGTTGCGTCACAAAATTTGAAAAATGTAAAAATTTATCGTCAATCTAACTTTACCCGCATGAAAAAACTTAATATGTGAAAACATATATGATAGAATATATGAATATTATAATGTAATATATTGTACAATATATAAAATAATATTTATATTTTTGCCGTATTAATATATGATAATATATTGAAAAAAAATATATTGCTAGAATATATTATCAATATATTTATCAATATATGACTTTTTATGTATGTTTTACATATATATTTTAATATATCTTTTTTATATTGATATATTATATTGAAAGTAGTATATTAATTAATATATAGGATTTTTTATATTTTTTATATATGTTTTCCAATATATTGCAAAATATATGGTTTCCAATATATTGTAAAATATATGGCACTTTTTTTACTTTTCTTAGATTATTGCCAGTAAATAGAAGGTCAATGAAAAGAAGGAGAAAAAATAATAAATTTGACTTTTTTTTGTGTAATTGTGTAGAAATTGAAAAAGTATATTGAAAAAATAAAATTTTCAATATATTGCGAA
The DNA here is from genome assembly GCF_029852145.1 of Microplitis mediator. Lineage (NCBI taxonomy): Eukaryota > Metazoa > Arthropoda > Insecta > Hymenoptera > Braconidae > Microplitis > Microplitis mediator. Next base: position 1,810,750 of record NC_079979.1, read on the forward strand.
AAATATAAGTTTTGATATACTGGAAAAATATAATTCCAATATACCGCGAACCATATATGTAATCATATAAATTCTTTCATATATAAACAATTATATAGACACCATATACAACTAATTATATGAGTCAAAATATATGGATATATATATCAAGTTTATTATATTATACTTATAAATTATATATATACTATCCATATATGATAAGAATATATTGAGCATTATATGAGATAATATATATAGAAAAATACAAAACATTATATACAAGTAAATATATTATGATAAATATATAATCCAATATATGTAAAAAACATATATTTTTCAATATAGATATTTTTGCCGCTATATATTTATCACATATTCACCATATATTTTTTTATATACTTTTAACAATATATAGCTTTTCCATGCGGGATCCGGCTCTATATTAGATTGTTTAAAAATTTATACGATCATTATTAATATAGTAGGTAATTAAATATGTTCTAAAATAGGATAGGGTGTCAATAATTAGACCCCCGTCAATAATTGTTGCTTTTACTTTAATTATTAATTCTATTAAAAAAAATTATAACACTAACCATTTTTGCATTGAAAAATGTTCCAATCATTCTAGATAATTGGAATTAAAAATTTAGCATAAAAAACACAATTACTTAATTTTCTGTGTAGCGATGAATTCTAAAAATAAAAAAATTCTGGAAATTAATGAAAAAAAAATTTTAATTTTTCACTTTTTCCTAAAATATTTTTTTTTTACTAAAAATTAAAATTTTTTTGAAAAATTTCACATCAAACTCACAATTTTTCGTAAACCCCCTCAGCTTAAATTTCCAAAAATAAAAAACCGAACTAGAAAAAAAATTTCTTTCCTTTACTAAAATTTTAAAATTTCTCTTCAACTCCAAATTTTTTTTTTAACTCAACTCAGAATTAAAAATAAAAACCGAACAAAAAATTTGTGCAAAAATAATTTTTCCCACGTGATCGATCTCGATAATTAATATTTATACACATATATGTATATATACATATATCACTTGAAATAAAAGAGTTCTTCCTTCCGATCCATCAATTCCTGTCTCGACTCCGATTTCTCGTCTCTCCTCTCTAGTCTAGTCATTCTCTATACTCCCTAATAACAATAAATTAATAAATTTAACCGGTAGCTGTTATGCTAAACAGTAAACGAACCAGTTTATTCTTTTATCTTTTAGCATTACCAGACAATACCTTTTAAAATTTTCTCAGCCGACTGGCACCCAATTTAACCAGAATATCAACCAAACACCACCCATCCAACTTCATATATATATTAAAACCAGAGGGTATAGATATAATAACTCGCACCATTACCATCTCTTTAGTTATATCATATTCATTTATATATATATATATCACATCCACTCTAGTAATTTTAATTCAACAAAACTCATTATTAATTTATTCTCGATATGGTAAAATAGACAGACGTTAAATTAATACAGGAAATAATTTATGCCCGAATGGAGATCACAAACATTACAAATATATATATGGAAGTTTAATATAATTCCTCTAGTTTTTATTTAAGGGTCCTGGTATTTCATACCCCCTTAGTTACTCCCGTACCCCCTCCCCCTCGAGATTTTCAATGGAAACGCGTTTTAGCGGGTTAAGTAATAAAAGAATAAAATAATAAACCGTAACGATTATTTAAATTTATTTTTATTATTTTTACTTTTTTTCTCACGTTTATTGATATATATGCATATATATAGAGATATATGTATGGATAAATTAATATGGATTTATAATTTTTATATTCTGATGATGGTTATAAATAAGGGGTGATATATATGTATATATGTATTTATATTAATTTAAATTTAATGTTAATTAATTTTATGAGATCGTTATTTCATTTAAGGGATGGAAAAAATTTTAAATTTGAAAAAAAAGGAGACATTATATGAAGATTTTTTACTATGTACGGAAAAAAAAGAAATGTTGCTGCAACAGAAATGTTTTGTTTTCCACTCACAGACACACACACACACACACACACACACACACACACACACACACACACACACACACATACACACACACACACACACACACACACACACACACACACACGCATAAACACACAACACACACACACACACACGCACAAACACACACAAACACACACACGCACACACACACAAACATACACACATACACACACACAAACATACACACGCACAAACACACACACACACACACACACACACACACACACACACACACACACACACACACACACACACACACACACACACACACACACACACACACACAAACATACACACGCAAAAACACACGCAAACACACACACGCATACACACACAAACATACACACGCACAAACACACACACGCATACACACACAAACATACACACGCACAAACATACACACGCACAAACACACACACGCATACACACACAAACATACACACGCACAAACACACACACGCATACACACACAAACATACACACGCACAAACACACACACGCATACACACACAAACATACACACGCACAAACACACACACGCATACACGCACAAACACACACACGCACAAACAAACACAAACACATACACACACAAACACACACACGCATACACACGCACAAACAAACACAAACACATACACACACAAACACACACACACACACACACACACACACACACACACACACACACACACACACACACACACACACACACGCACAAACACACACACACACACTTGTCACGATCCCATACGAAAAAAATATATATCCGGATATGTCTGGGCAAATCTGCATATATGAGGCATATATTTATATATATGTTGCATATATGCGACATATTCCAGATTTGCCTATATATTGATAAAAATATATATGGTGAATATGTGATAAATATATGGCGGCAAAAATATATATATTTATGAATATATGTTTTTTTACATATATTGGATTATATATTTTTAATAATATATTTCTTTTTATATAATGTTTTATATTTCTCGATATATATTATCTCATATAATACTCAATATATTTTTGTCATATATGGATGGTATATATGTAATTTATAAAGTATAATATAATAAAATTTATATATATTTTGACTCATATAATTAGTGATATTGTCTGTATATATACTTGATATTATATATAATTGATCATACATGGAAGAACTTATATGTTTAAATCTATGGTTTGCGGTATATTGAAGTTATATTTTTCCAATATATTACAAATTATATTTTTCTCGATATATTAAAAATTATATTTTTCTCGATATATTGAAAATTATCGTCTTTATATATGTATATTTTTTGAAAAGCTGCCCCATAGCACAGAAATGAAAATTACAAATTAAAATGCATGTTTTTTATTATGTAACATACCATAGTACGAAAAATATGTATAGTAACATATATTTTGCAATATATTGGACGTTATATATTGCAAAATATATAGAGTACCATATATTTTGCAATATACTGGAAAACTTATATAAAAAATATACATCATACTGTATATTAATAAATATACTACTTTCAATACAATATATCAATATATAATAAAATAAACCAAGATATATATGCTAAATATACATGAAAAAAGTTATATTAATAAATATATAATTAATATATTGTAGCAATATATTTTTTTTTAATATATTATTTATTATATATTATATTATATTTATTATATTATATTATATTATATTATATTATATTATATTATTTATTATATATATAATATATTATATATTAATACGGCAAAAATATAAATATTATTTTATATATTGTGCAATAAATCACATTAGAATATTCATATATTTTAAAGAATATTTTTTCACATATAGTTTTTTCATGTGGGCAGAATTATTCCTGTGGCTGCAACAGGACTGATCTTGTGAATATTACAGAACTAAGTCCTGTAGCTGCTACAGGACGTTGTCCTGTTGCAGTGACAGTTCCTTTCTTTTCAGACAGAGTAATTTATAGTAAAATGGCGGCAAAATAACAGTTTAAAAAAAAAATTAAAAATTTTGATGATACGGAAGTTAGCCGACATCTAATTATTTTTAAAATTTTTTGAAACGATAAATTTAAAAAAAAATGCACTTATAGCTTTTTTAATTTTCTACATGTGCATTTTTTTAGTTTTATTTGTTTTTTGTAAATGAATTCTTGAGAGTAAAATTCAAAAATTATTAATTGTCTAATAATTTCAGAATCATCAATTTTGTTAATTTTATTTGGGGTTGAAAAAATCTTTTGCACTTTGAAATTTTTTTTGAGACTGAGAATGTGTCTTCTTTTAAATTTCCTATCCAAATATCTCCTAAAATAATTTTTATAAAGAAATTCCTTAACTTTTTTTCTCCGGAATTTCAAGTTCTTCTTTTTGTCTTTCAATCAAAAATTTAACCTCTAAAAAACTTTATGCTCCAAAAACTTTCTGTCCCATTACAATCTCCAGTAAATTCCCTATCCAATATCCTCACAAAACTTCAAAATCTCCCTGAAATTACCTATAAAAAAATAAAGTCAATTCTTCCTTTTAAAAAATTCGAAATTTCTCTTCCATTTCTCTTCCAAGCAAATTTTTACTTCTCCCAAAATTAAAAAAAAAAAAAATTCACCCTACCCTACTTCCCATCAACTGTTGTGTCCAGAATCCTGCAAAAATTTCAAAATCCCCCTAAAAATTCCCCATAAAAGGAATAAATTCAACTCTTCCATTTAAAAAATTTCTAATTTCTCTCCCATTTCTCTTAAAAACAAATTTTTACCCCTTGCCAACTTTTTTTTCAAAAAAACTAATCAGCCCACCCTTTTCTCTGTCAAATTTCGTATCCAAAACCCTGGTATGATAAAAAAATAACTAAAAAATTCCATAACTTATATAATAATATTTTTTCTTAATCTTAAAATTCCCACAAAAAATAAATAAAACTCAAAACCGATGACTCGAGGTTTATATATAAAATATAAATATCTTAAGTGTAAACAGGTATTGTAAATACCTGTGTAAGCGTAACTTAAAGCAGTAGCCCAAGACGGGCCATAAAGGGCCACAATAAAGTCTCATATACCGAATTGTTGTTGCGGGTGCGGGTGAGTCCGTAAATCGATACCAGAATAGAATCAAAGATTGAGGACAAAGTCACCAGGATCGTCAGGTAAGAGCTTATTGTATTACGAACCAATAGAAGGTGGGTTTTGTTATAGATCCTGGTGTACAATACAATACATATATATATATAGATATATAGATATATGACAATAGCTACAGGTAAAAACACTTTTTTAAGAAAAGAGAAGAGAAGAGACGACACAACTCTTGAATTTATTAATAAAATTTATTTATCATATGATCAGAATTCAATCGGGTCCTTCTTCTCGAGTATTTGGGTCACCCTCCGCATACTTAAGTATGAGAAAATCAAACACTGGCAATTTTTATCCATACTTATAATTAAATAGATTTTTCTAACCCTTTAAATAAAGAGAGGGAAAATTTATTCGGATTTTTTTTTAAAAAAGGATGAAAGGTGCGGGAGGGGGAAAATGATTGAGATTGAAAATTTTGAATTTTTAGAATTTTTGGGGTACTGGGGGGTAGAGAATTTGATAACGAGTAGAAAGAGTACCATGAAGAAAGGGTTTAAAAAAAAAGGATCCAAGGGAATTTTTGAAATTTTTTGGAAATTGAAATTTTTGAAATTTAAAGCTGGGGGATTTTTGGGAAGTTTCTGAGGTACTGGAAGGTGTAGAGAATTCTATGACGAGTTAAAAGAGTACCATGAAGAATACTTTTGAGAAAATTTTGAAAAAGTTGAAATTTTTGAATTTTTAATCGTGAAATTTTTTTTTTTTAATCTTTGAAGTACTGGGGTAGAGGGAATTCTATGATGAGTCAAAAGAGTATCATAGAGTACTTTTGAATGAAGGGGTAAAATTGATTTTTTTGAGAAAATTAAAAAATTTTGAAATTTTTGAATTTTCGATCTGGGGAAATTTTTTTCCATTTCTGAGGTACTGGAAGGTGTGGAGAATTACATGACGAGTTGAAAGAGTACCATAAAGGATACTTTTGAAAAATTTTAAAAAGTTGAAATTTTCGAATTTTTAATCGTGAAATTTTTTTTTAATTTTTGAAGTACTGGGGTAAAGGGAATTCTATGACCAGTTAAAAGTATCTTAAGGTACTTTTGAATGAAGGGGTAAAATAGATTTTTTTGAGAAAATCAAAAAAATTAGAAATTTTTGAATTTTTGATCTGGGGAATTTTTTTTACATTTTTGAGGTACTGGAAGGTGTAGGAAATTCTTTGACGATTTGAAAGAGTACCATGAAGGATACTTTTAAAAAAAAATAAAATTTGTGAATTTTCGATTGGAAAAATTTTTAAAAAATTTTGAGGTACCGGAGGATGTAAATAATTTAAGTATGAGTTAAAAAAGGACATAACCGGCAGTTTAAAAAAGAATTTTATGTAATTGAAGGTTAAAAAAATTTCCTGCAATAAAATTTTGAATCGTCCATAATAATTTTGTCAAAATTTCGCTGATTAATTAACACGGTTTGAATGTTTGTCAAAATCTTGATAAAATTTCTCAAAAATTTTTGAATCACCCGATAAAATGTAAAAAAAACTTAAACCCGTCATGGGAACGTGATAATTTAAAAAAAAAATGCGTTCGCTTAATGGCTCACACTCCAGCATCTGGACGAAAAAAAAATTTTTCAATAGACTCGATCATCTTAAATCACGCAGTGGTAAGAGTGCAGTACAGTATAAAAATAACCCCTGTATAAATAAAATAAGAGGAAATAAAGTTGGATGTATGCAAATATTCGATCTATGGGGACAAGAAATAGGGACGGCGATGGGGACGAGGACAAGGACAAGGACGCGTCTCTTATTCTCCTCCCATTACTATTATTATTGTTATTATTATTATTGGCCGGCATGATCGCGTATAAAAAAGGCTTCCCAACTTATTCTTACATTGACAATAAAAACATATAAGAAAGGGTTCGAGCACATGCTCAATAATTTGCATATTTCTTTACGATCGGAAGCTACGGACATTTGCATCCTCATCCTCAATCCTCAATCCTCATCCTATCCGCAACTTATATCAATTTGAATCATTTTTTATTATTTTTATTTCCTTTATGAAGGGTGTCGGGCATCTTACTACATATATATATAAATATATATATATTAAATATCATTATACTGTGGGTTAAATAGTTCACTAATGCTTTTATTCCTCTACCGATTCAAAAATTTCTCTCTCTCTTCCTTTCAAATTTTTTTTTTTTGAGCTCTAGATTTTTTGAGGGTTCAAATTTAAAAATATTATATATATATATATATATATATATATATATATATATATATATATATATATATATGTATGCATATATATGTATTTTGGATGTAGATGTAAATGCTTTCATTTTTTAGAAAAAATTTTGAAATTTTGGAAAATAATCAAATTATGAAAATTGAGTTTTCAAATAAGAAATTTAAAAAATGGGGAATTTTTATAGAATTCGGATAAAAAATTAACTGACTAATAAAATTAATAGTGTAAAAAAAAAAATTTTGAAAATTATTAAAATTGTTTTTGAATTCTATGGGGAATTTTAGGTGCAATTACGATTTTTATTTAATGGAGGAATTTTTTCTTAATTTTATGGGAAATTTCATGGGGCAGTTGATTTTTTTATATCTTAGAGAATTTTATGGGAAAGTTAAATTATTATTTTTATGGAGACTTCTATAGATTAAATTTTTTCTTAACTTTATGAGGAATTTTATGGGGCAGTTGATATTTTTATATCTTAGGGAATCTTATGGGAAAGTTAAATTATTATTTTTCCGGGGACTTCTATAGATCTAATTTTTTTAATTGTAATGGAGAATTCCATGGTGCTTTTTTTTAATTACTGGGAAATTTCATGGGGAATTTCGTAGAAAACTTTTGTACGCAATTTTTTTTTGTTTAATCGAAAATTTGATGGGAGAGTTCAGTATCTAATTTTATGGGGGATTCTACAAGAAAAATTTATTTTTATTTTTATGGGGTATTTTGAGCAATTTTTTTTCTATTCCATAGGGAATTTAATTCTATGGGAAAGTTGAATTATTCATTTTATGGGGAATTCTTAGCAGTTTTTTTTTAATTTTATGGGGCAGTTTTTATTACATATGGGAAATTTCCTGTGAGAAATGAATTTTTTGTTTCAGAAGGATTTCTATGGGGAAATTTAATTTTTAATTTTACGAAAAATTTTATGGGGCATTTTTTCATTTTATGGGGATTTTTCAGATCAAATTTTCCCAATTTTTATAGAAAATCTGGTCAATTTTTTAAAATTTAATGAAAAATTATACGTAATTTTTTTTTTATTTTTATGGGGCAATTTTTTTTACATATGGGGAATTTCATGTAAGAAATTAATTTTGTAGTTTCGAAGGATTTCTATGGGGAAATTTAATTCTTAATTTTACAAAAAATTTTATGGGACATTTTTTCCTCTTATGAGGATTTTCAGATCAAATTTTCCCAATTTTTATAGAGAATCTGCTGTATTTTTTTTAATTTACCGGAGAATTATGCGTCATTTTTTTTTTAATTTTATGAGAAATTCAAGAGCAATAAATTTTTCTTCAAAACAAAAACAAAAATAAATAAAAATATCTAAACCATGCAATGAATAATTCAGAGTTCGATAGCGCAATCATTCAACATTATTTACAAACTTTTATCTAAAAATTAATTATTAAGTTATGCCACGACTTAATAGAACGTTAAAATTGATACCAAAAAAAAATATATACATATACATATATATAAATATACATATATGTAATGAATAATTTCAATATCTCAAATGTAAAATAAACTTGCTCCAATTCTTCTATTTCCCCTTAGTTTGATAACAAACATATATATATATATATATATATATATATATATAAATATCAGAATAGTCGCCTAAATGTCTCGTACTATTTCTCTCATGTATTATAAAAATAGGGAGGAGTAGAAAGGGAAGGAGTAAAAGAAAGAAGGGGGGGGGGATATGGTAATCGTTGGCGGGTATCAGCAGACAGCGCACGTAGGCAAAAAAAGCTTTGATAGTTTGCCGAACTGGTTTCGTGCTCACGTAAACAAATTACCATTTACTTTTAAGCCATTTTCAGTCTATTTGTATCGGTACATAGTTTTTTTGTTGTGATTTTAAAATACGAGTAGAGAGAAGAAGGACAGAGAGGGAGGAGGCAAAAGAAAGTTAATTGGGAACATATGGGAGAGTTTGGATTTTTTTTTTTAGACGGAATTTTTTGAAGAATTTTGAAGTCATGGCAGGGTTTTAGATGTGAAATTTGGTGGGAAAAATGGTGGGGTACACAATTTTTTGGAAAAAAATTTTTGGAAGGGTTGAAATTGAGTTTGAACAAGAAATGGAGGAGAAATTTTGAATTTTGGAGAAGGAAGAGTTCAGTAATTTATTTTACGAGGAATTTTGAAGGAATTTTGAAATTTTGGGAGAGTTTTGAGTGAAAAATTTGATGGAAAAGAGGCTAGGAAGGGTCAAAATTTAATTTTGGAAAAGAAAAAAAAGGGACCAATTCAGAGTTTTGAAGAAACGGAAGAATTCTAATTTTTTTTTTGGGAATTTTTATGGTAATTTTAAAGTCAAACGGTGGCTGTTTAGAAAATTTACCGCCAAATATTGTACGGTATCTAGTTAAAAACAATTCCAGAACTTTCAAATAAAAACGCAGGAAAATGTAAATTTTTGAGAAAGGGAGAATTTGTTTTTCTTTTATTAAGAATTTCTATGGAAATTTTCAAACATATACTTCATAAATATCTAGTAACTTCAAAATCCGACCTTTCCAATCTTCAATACTAAAAAAAATTCAAAAATCCCCGGAAATTCTGAATTCTGATCATTTTTCTAAATTTCCAAATCCTCCCAACTTTTTCCAAAAACACTTTATACCCTCATAAATAAATTTTTTTAAGTGAGCTGTATAAAATATCACCTTTTCATTCAATCGACAGTTGACGTCAAAAATGATTCTGTCAAATTTTTGAAAAAATAAATTTCGCGCGGGAACAGACGAAAAATTCAAAAACTGACCGTCGGTCGAATGACAATTTTGCTGCCTAAAATCAGTAATTATCTTTCTAAAGTCGTAAGAAAATTTTCCCGAGTCCCTTATCCACTTGAAAGACCCCAACGTTACCAAAATTTATAATGAGGCCCAAATTTGAACCCTGGATATTTTGAATAATAATTCAATTGCTATCTCATTTTATAGAGTACAGTAGCATTAAATACAAAGTATGTAACCAATAAATCTTTATCCGGATCAAGTGCCAATGACACACACGCAGACGCACACGCACACACTAAAATTTAGACAAAAATATTTCCCAGGTCGTAGTCCTGAGATTTGAATAAAAGTTATTAACATAAATGTGAATCCCCTATAAATTACCATATCCCCACTCTTGATTTGTGTGTGCGTGTGCGTGTGTGTGTATGTGTGCAAATGTGAATGTGTAATCATGTTTGTTGTTGTTGATATTAATATACATTGTGGATTATTTATTTTATTGGCCCAGGTGAATATAAAGGGACAAGTTTTATCAATCGCGGTGACACTATTGCTTTAATATTGAGTAGTTTTATATTTAAGAGGGTTACAAATCCATCATCGAGGATTACCATCCACTCAAGGGTTACCGTGGGACTCTTCAGCCTCATAATTATTTATATCCACTGTAATTATTTAATATTTTATAGTGAATTTAAGGAGAATCGAAATTGACGGTTGGATGACTTGAGATTTGAAATTGGGATTTTTAGGGAAATTTTTTAGGAAATAAGATTTTTTGCAGTAATTAGGGGCTGGGGGTGTAGGGAATTCGGTGGCGAGTTGAATGAGTACCAACAAGGGTACTTTTGGAAAGAGGGGTAAAATTGGTTTTTTTGAAAATTTCAAATTTTTGATTTTTTGAGCTGAGAAATTTTTTTAAAAAATTGTTGAAGTAGTGGAGGGGGTAGATAATTTGGTGACGAGTTAAATGAGTACCATGACGGGTACTTTTGAAAGAGGGGCAAAATAGACTTTTTTCAAAAATTGAAATTTCGGATTTTTTGAGCTGGGAAATTTGTGGGAAAATTTTTGTGGTAGGCAGGGTGAACTGAAGACCATATTTTTTTTTAAATTTCCTACTTTACTTCCTTGACTCCTCATAAATCTTTTTCCCAACCCAAATTTTTTGAAAATTCATTCATTATTTTATGATAAATTTTTCCAAAAATTTTGAAATTTTTGAAGGTCATCAAAAAATAAATTTGCTGATAAAGAAGCCTAAATTGAAGTGAGAGAAGGAGGAAAAAAAGCGAAATTTTGAATAAGCCAGAGTTCAATATTTTTTTCAGTTAAGAAATTTTTTGAGAAATTCCAAAGTTTTGGAGGGTCGCAGATTGGAAACTTCTTCGAGAAGAAGTTCAGACATTTAATTATTCTGGAAAAAATTTTTTTACAGCCGATAATTAATTTTAAATTTGAAAAGGAGAAAATATTTGAAATTTTAAGAAAAGAAAATTCAATAATTTTTTTTATAAGGAAACTTCCTAGGAATTTTAAAATCATAGGAGGGTTTTGGATAGGAAATTCGATGGAAAAAATTCTCAGGTACTAGATTTTTCATAAAGAAAATGTCGTGAGCCCAAAAATCGATTTTAAATTCGATAAGGAGGAAAAATCCGAAATTTTGACCGACAGAGAGTTCAAGAACTTTTTTCATAAGGAAATTGCTTGGGAATTTTGAAGTCATAGGAGGGTTTTGGATAGGAAATTTGCTGGAGAAAAGTGTCCAATATTTCATTTTTTGTTAAAAAAATTTTGAAAGCCCGAAAATCGATTTTAAATTCGACAAGGAGGAAAAATTTGAAATTTTGACCAAGAAAGATTTCATCAATTTTTTTAATGTGGAAATTCCGTAAAAATTTCAAAGTCATGGGAGTGTTCCAGATCGGAAATTTGCTGGAAAAAATTCTTAGATACTCAATTTCTTTTTAAAACATTTTGTAAGCCCGAAAATCGATTTTAAATTTGATAAGGAGGAAATTTCGAAATTTCGACCGACAGTTCAAAAACTCTTTTCATAAGGAAATTTCTTGGGAATTTTGAAGTCATAGGAGGGTTTTGGATCGAAAATTTCCTGGAGAAAATTCTCAGATACTCAATTTCTTTTTTAAAAAAATTTGTAAGCCCAAAAATCGATTTAAAATTCGAAAAGGTAAAAAAATTTGAAGTTTACCACGAAAATGTTCATCAATGTTTTCCATAAAAAATTTCAAAGTTATGGGAGTGTTTCAGATAGGAAATTAGATGTATAAGACAGTGAGAAAGATCGTTTTGAATAAATATCTCCTCGAAGGAATAAAAAAAAATAAAACCAACTCTAAGAATCGGCATAAAAATGTTGGATTGTTGGATTGTTTGACATTGAACCAGTTGGCAGGTGGAACAATCGCTCGTCAACGAATGAATCGAGACTGGTATCCTCTCTCTATACATCCATACATTACACATCCACACATAACATATCTACAACCGAGTCTATAGCTATAGACAGTCATATCCGGCGGGTACTGGCAATTAATAACTCGCCGGGGCCTATTAATGCCATTGTTCAGAGACGCGTGACGACGTATTAACAACTATATACTATATACTATACACATGCTACAATATATATGTATATATATACATACTGACTCCCTCTCTCTCCCTCTCTACAGAGCCAAGACCTGAGAAAATAATAAACATTTACAGTAACTGGCAAAAAAAAGACCCTTTTAGAGCACGCACGGAATAAAAACGTGACGTGTTTTCTTGCCTGGTCCCTCCTCTGGGTTTAACTCGCGGTCCGATCGGTAGATCGATTGAGTAAAAGACCGCCAGGTGATTTGAGTCCTAGTTCGGTGCAATCGCTTCTGGAAATCTATATATCGATCTCTGAGATCGATATATATGTATATATAGATATATGTAGGTATGTATATATATATGTATGTATGAGTGCAGAAGGTTTTTTTATGTGCGGAGAGATTTTATCGGCAAACTGGCACCCGATGTGTTGAGCAGCTGACGGACTAAATTAGTTCGTTAGGTTTTGGCTCATTAGGGAGATTCTGAGAGCAGGAGGGGATTTTGAGTATGGAATTTAGTGGAAAGAGGGTGGGGGGATTTTTGGAAAAAAAATTGGGAGGTGGGAAAATTAGTTTGAAGAAAAGGAGGGAAATTTGAAATTTTTGAAAAGGAGGAGTTGAGGTTTTTTTATGGGGAATTTTTGAGGGGATTTTGAAGTCATAGGAGGATTTTGGATAGGAAATTTAGTGGAAAAAAGTGTAGAGTAAGTGAAGTTTGGATAAAATTTCTCTGAGTGAGTCGAAAATTAATTTTAGAGAGAAAAGGAGGGAAATTTGAAATTTTTGAAAAGGAGGAGTTGAGTTATTTGTTTTATGGGGGATTTTGGAGGAGATTTTAAAGTCATAGGAGGATTTTGGATAGAAAATTTAGTGGAATAAGGCGTAGGGTGTGTGAATTTTAGAAAAAAAATTTCTAAGTGAGTTTAAAATTAGTTTGGGAAAGACAGGGAGGGAGATTTGAAATTTTTAAAGGGGAGAATTGAATCGTTTTTTAAGGGAAATTTTCGAAGAGATTTTGAAGTGTGTGGAGGGTTTTGGATAGGAAACTTAGTAGAGAAAAGTGTAGAGTGATTGAAGTTCAAAAAACATTCTTTTGAGTGAGTCGAAAATTAGTTTTGGAGAGAAAAGGAGAGAAATTTGGAATTTTTGAAAGAGAGGAGTTAAATTGTTTGTTTTATGGGGAATTTTTGAGGGGATTTTGAAGTCATGAAAGGGTTTTGGATTGGAAATCTAGTGGAGAAAAGCCTAGAGGGTGTGAATTATAGAAAAAAAATTTTAAGTGACTTGAAAATTAGTTTAAAAATGAAAGGGAGGGAAATTTGGAATTTTTGGAAGGGAGGAGTTGAATTGTTTGTTTTTATGGGGAATTTTCAAGGGGATTTTGAAGTTGTGGGAGGGTTTTAAGTAGAAAATTCAGCGGAGACGAGAGTAGGGTCAGTAGTTTTAAAAAAAAAAATTCTAAAAGAGTTGAAATTCATTTGAAGGTGAGAAAGTGAACAAATTTTCGAAAGGAAATTTGAATTTTCCGTGAGGAATTTTCAGCAAATTCCAAATATCATCATTTTTTTCGCAAAATTTCCAAAAAAGATTAAATTCTGATCACTCACCATCTCGTTATATCCCAGCCCTGCCTCTCCCTAAAAAAATCAAATTAAATTTTCCCAATTTTCTCCCCCTCCTCTTCCAAAAAAACAAAAAAACATTCGTCCCACAATTATGACCCAGTCTATAGACGCAATAAAAGAAAAAAAAATCCCTCCCCCCTATCACGATCTCTCTCCACGGTCTGGGTCTTTAGCAAAAAAATATGAAAAAATATCAGAATGTGTTGTATCAATTGTTAAAATATAAAGAGTAATTTTAGTGAATTACTTTATTCATCTGGAATGTCTCGAGTCCGCGGACTGAGGGTCGGAGGAATAAAAAATTCAGTAGTCAAGTTGATGATGAGCAAAATAAAGAAGAGAAGGGACATCGACCGTTTGTATTTAACTTTTTTTTTTATATTTATATTTACTACTGATTTCTGTCTTTATTTAATCCAGCTGTTGTATGACCGTACAGTAATAATGATAATAATAATGATGATAGCGAGTCTTTAGTCGGTTGTATTCTGAGATAATTTAGTGGTAGTGGGATGGATCTGTTTATTATTTCTCACAAATAAAGGAATTCCAATGATGGATATATAAAAGAGTTTAGTTGAGAATATAAAAATAAAGGAGTCGAGGAATAAAAATAAGTTTAATAAAATAAAATAAATGAAAGAGACGTTAATTGTCGTAATAATTGAAAAGAGTAACATATGGATTCCTTTTGATCTACACCGGTGGGAATATTTATGTATTATTTAACTTTACTTAACTCTTTTTTAGCGAATTATGGTACGGGCGAATAATGACAATTAATTGATAATTATCATGGGGATCGCGACAATGGAGAACGGAGAGTAAATGGGCATTTATGTGCTGCTTGGGTTGTAGTTTGGTATGGGAGGTTTTTTTTTTGTTGGACTGAGAAGTTTATGATGGGAGGCTGGAACCTAGGAAGCTTGGAGTTGGCTTTTGAGAGACTGTGAAAATTTTTAGAAGAATTATTGGGAATTTTATTTGATGTTATGGGCATTACTGTCATTTTTATTGTGATGTGTGAGTACTGGTTTTTTTTTATTGTCAGTGTTTTGAGAATGACAAAATCACTATGGCAACTACTAAACTACTATTACTGATGAATTACTATGCCAAGTACTAAAACTACTCAATTACTATAACAAGTACTAGAATTACTAAACCACTATTCCAAGTACTAAAACTACTAAACTACTATGATAAGTAATAAAACTACTATTCTAAATGCTAAAACTACTAAACTACTGTTCCAAGTACTAATACTACTAAACCACTATTTCAAATGCTGAAATTGCTGAGCTACTATTCTAAATACTAAAACCACTATTCTAAGTACTAAAACCACTATTCTAAGTACTAAAACTACTAAACTACTATGATAAGTACTAAAATTACTATTCTAAATACTAAAACTACTAACCATTTATGCCAAGTACTAAAAATACTAAACCACTATTTCAAGTACTAAAACTACTACACTACTATGATAAGTACTAAAATTACTATTCTAAATACTGCAACTACTAAACTACTCTACCAAGTACTAAAACTACTAAACCACAATTCCAAATCATGGAATTACTAAGTTACTATTCCAAGTACTAATACTACTATGCCAAGTACTTAAACTATTGAACTACTATGGTAAGTTCTGAAGTTACTAAACTACTATTTTAAATACTAAACTACTATGCCAAGTACTACAACTACTCAACCACTATTTCAAATCCGGAAATAACTAAACTACTATATCAAGTACTAAAACTACTAAATCACTATTCCAAGTACTAAAACTACCATGCCAAGTACTAAAACTATTGAACTACTATGGCAAGTGCTGAAACTACTAAACTACTATTTTAAATACTAAAACTACTAAATTACTATGCCAAGTACTAAAACTACTAAACCATTATTTTAAATCCTGAAACTACTAAACTACTATTTTAAATACTAAAACTACTAAACTACCATGCCAAGTACTGAAACTACGATAATAACTACTAATCTACTATCAATCCATATAAGTACTCTTAATTTTTTAAAGCTACTAAACTACTGTGACAACTACTATTCAAACTACTGAAACTACTATTATTACAACTTTTTCTACTACAAAAACTACCGAAGTACTATCAATACTTACAGCTACTTATAATTTTTGTCCAACAACTAAACTACTATGACAACTATTAAACTACTTTACTGTTATGCCAAGTACTAAAACTACCTTAAATACTTCTAAACTACTATGCAAATTACTAAAATACTATTACAAGTACTCAAACTACTCAATTACGATGCCAAGTACTTGATGTACTATTAATACTACTGAAATTACTAAACTACTACCACAACTATACCAAATACTAACAACAACTATTAATTTTTCGCAACTACCAAACTACTCTGCCAAGTACTAAAACTACTAAACCACTAATTTAAATCCTGGAATTACTAAGCTTCTATTCCAAGTACTAAAACTACTATGCCAAGTACTTAAACTATTGAACTATTATGGTAAGCGCTGAAACTACCAAACTACTATTTTAAATACTAAACTACTATGCCAAGTACTACAATTACTAAGCCACTATTTCAAATCCTGGAATTACTAAACTAATATTCCAAATACTAAAACCACTAAACCACTATCCAAAGTACTAAAAATATTATGCCAAGTACTTAAACTATTGAACTACTATGATAAGTGCTGAAACTACTAAACTACTATTCCAAGTACTAAAACTACTAAACTACTATTCCAAGTACTAAAACTACTAAACTACTATTCCAAGTACTAAAACTACTAAACTACTATTCCAAGTACTAAAACTACTAAACTACTATTCCAAGTACTAAAACTACTAAACCATTATTTTAAATCCTGAAATTACTAAACTAATATATCAAGTACTAAAACTACTAAACCACTATTCCAAGTACTAAAACCACTAAACTACTATTGTAAATCCTGAAATTACTAAACTACTATTCTAAGTACTAAAACTACTAAATCACTATTCCAAGTACTAAAACCACTAAACTACTATTGTAAATCCTGAAATTACTAAACTACTGTTCCAAGTACTAAAACTACTCAATTACGATGCCAAGTACTTGATGTACTATTAATACTACTAAAACTACTAATCAACCATTACAACTAAACCAAATACTAACAACAACTACTAATTTTTGCAACTACCAAACTCTTATGACCCCTACTCACCCACCGAAGGTCACTGACCTTCCCCTCAAAATTGCTCTATCCCATAAAAAACAAAACCCTCATTCCCAATCGAGCAGTATCTCAACTCACCATCGCTTCTAACCCCTCTCACACACCAACGATCACCCATCAACGGCATCGCCATTTCCATTGCCATCGCCATCACCGCCACTGCATCATTCCATTCTACTTATAAATACTCCTCAAGTAATGACAGGAAAACTGCCTACACACTGCACTCCGACAGATACCTCCCCCTTACCCCTTTTTTCTCCTTCCCTCCATTAGAACCTTACCCCCTTCCACCCGTTCATTTCTAAACCATCAACTCCTGGCTTCTATCATCTCTTCTGATAACTCCTCTCGCTTTGAACATCAAACTGCGCAACAATCAAACAACCTTTTAAATACTTTAAGATCCATAAAATAAAAGCCTAGATCTGGATCTGAATTACAAACAAAAGACCATTTTTTACAAAACAAAAAAAATATAAAATGAGTGCGTGAGTGAGTGACTCGGAATTTTCTGTTCCAGTCTCCATCGCACCTCGACGTTTAATGTAAATATATTTATATCGATGTTTAAAATCACAAGTTTTATAATTTATATAAATAACGTATGACTTCCAAGGGGGGGGGGGGGAGGGAAAGGGAGACGTGAGCTGTGGAGCGGATCAGTTTTAGCGCGAAGAAACTCACGACCGATTACAATCATCGTTGGTCGTTGGTTGGTTTGTTGTTTCGGATCGGTGGTCAGGCGAGTGCGTCCACGCGTGACCCCACCGTGTGCTACTACACGACTCCTCGACTTACCAACTCCATACGAAGGCGGAGATTACAATTAAAGATGTTGAGTGAGCGAGGAATAATTGTTGAGTATGTGAAGATGGGTTTATTGAGTACGAACTGAATGAGACCGTGCTGGGAATATATTTTATTTTATGGGTTTATTTGATTATTTTTATGCTGGTAGTGATCCTAAAACTTTTCAAGGACCGGCAGTGGTCAAATACTCCAGATATTCTGGCAGGGACTTTAGTTGGGCGCCAGGTCCTGGGCGCGAACGCCAGACCTTCTGACTGCTGAGAGCTTCGATTGATTTCAAGTCTAGGGAAACTTTTATCGATGGGTTTGGAGGGATTGGTAAAGCTATTGGTAGTTTTGGACCTACTGCTGGTGTTCTTGGTGGACTTCAAGCCGGATTTGATGAACCGAGAGCAGAAATGAGTGATACCGATGACCTTAAGCCATTTCTGAGCGGCCCTTAAGGTGTGATTTGTGAAAGTGGTGACCTTAATGCTGTTTAAGATGAACCTTAACCTTAAGCTTGTGATCCTGATGACCTTAAGCCATTTCTAGGTGGCCCTTAAGGTGTAATTTATGACCCTAAAGACCTTCAGCAATTTTCAGGCAGCCCTTAATTTGCATTTTATGATTTGGATGACTTTAATGCCATTATAGCTGGACCTAAAGCTTGAGTGAATAATCTTGATGACCTTAAGCAATTTCCAGGCAGCCCTTAATCTGTAATTTATGATTTCGATGACTTTAATGCCATTTTAGCTGGACCTAAAGCTTGAGTGAATGATCCTGATGACCTTAAGCCATTTCTGGGCGGCCCTTAATCTGTAATTGGTCAAAGCGATGACCTTAATGCTATTTGAGATGAACGTTAAGCTTCAGTTTGTGATCCTGATGACCTAAAGCCATTTCTCTGTGGCCCTTAAGGTGTAATTCATGATTTAGATGACTTCGATGCCATTTCAGGTGAAGCTACAGCTTGAATGAATGATCCTGATGACCTTAAGCCTTTTCTAAGCGGCCTTTAATTCGTGATTTGTGTTCTTGATGACCTTAGTTTTATTATATGGTATCCATAAACTGGAGCTAGAGATCTTGATGACCTTAAGCAATTTGAAAACGACCGTTAATTTGTAATTTCTAATCCTTATGACCTTACTGCTATTTTAGATGAATTTGAAGCTTGAGTTAATGATTTGAATGACCTTGAGCGATTTCGGGGTGGCCCTTAATTTGTGATTTATGGTCCTAATGACCTTGATGCTATTTAGTGTAGATCCGAAGCTTGAGTTAGTGACCTCAAAGACTTTAAGCAATTTCCAGGCAGTCGTTAATTTATGATTTATGGTTCTTATTACCCTAACGCTATTTTAAAAGACCTAAAGCTTGAGTGAGTGATCTGAATGACCTTAAGTCATTTTGGAGCCTTAATTTTTAATTTATGATCTTTACGACCTTAAGCCATTTTGGCCCTTAATCTGTAATTAACGATTCTGAATGTCCTTAAGGCTATTCCTTCATGATCTAAAGCTTTTTTCGGTAATCATAATGGCCCTAAAACTTTTTAAAATGGACCTCAATCTATAATTTACGGTCCTGATGACATTAAAGCTATTCGGAATAAATCTAAAGCGTTAGTTCGTGGTCCAGATGACCTTAAAAATTTTTCAAAAAGACCTACACCTGCAGTCAGTGGCCCTAATGTTCTAGGACATCAATAAGAGAGCTTGAAGTTCTTATTTACGCTCTTGATGGACCTATAAGTTTAATCGATGGACCTGAAGCTCGAATGAGTAGTCCTTATGGCCCTTAATCTTAAGTTACAAGTTCTTAAGTTTTTACGAGCGATGTTAAAGGTCACAGAAATCATTTAGAGCCACAGAAATCGGGTCTTGAGCTTCTAAAGTATCTATCGAAGATTTCTAAGGGCTATCAGTTTATATTAAAGGGCTCAAAGTGTTAAACAATTGACCTTCAGGTTAAAAAATGATCCTAGTAGTCCTCAAAATTTTTAAACTCACTCTCAAGATTCTTAAGTTTCTATATCAATGGACCTTAAGCCTTACAAAATTGACCTAGTAGCCTTAAAGCTACAACTAATGAACCTTAGAACTTCATGAAGTCGTTTCTGAAGCCCTTTTAACTTTTTCCAATTAAATTTTAGATCCCCAGATAATTCTTGCAGGCCCTTTAATTTCTACTAGTGGACCTAGATCTCCATGAACTGAATTCCTTGGACCTTAATCACCACCTATAAGGCCCTAGTCACCTCAAACTTTTTCTAAACATTCTAATGACTCAAAACCCTCCACAAATGGACCTTAAGCTCTCAATCTCAGCCCTTATTGACCTTACACTAACGGACCTTAATATTTCGATAGTCGAAATTTGGATTTATTTCAATCAACCAAACCTCAAAAATTTATAACACGCCCTTATGAAGTATCGACCTTTCATTGGCCCTATTTTAAAGGTCAGAAATTTCCCTATCTCTCTTTCCCTTTTCAAACTTTAAAAATTCATAACTCGGTTCCAAATTAAAATTAAGGGCCCGCCGAGGTCTCATTTTAAAGCTTAGGCTTTTGCCTACAAATTCCTATATACAAATCCGACGTCCCATAATTTAATTTCGAGATATCGAACTCTGAAGTCGTGACAAAAATTTCTACTTTAAGTAAAAAATAAAAAATTGTGATAACAATAATAATGAATGCCCACATATTTAATAAAATAAAATAAAATAAAAAAATTTTCTCAGAAGACATGATAATTCAATATTCCCGTCCGCTCATTGTCTTTTTTTATTTTTATATCCCAACATAAACAAGAAATCTTTCGAATGGAAATTATTACGCGCTAACTCTAGTTATTTATTATTATTATTATTATTGTTATTATATTTTTTTTTCCTGTTTAGTGACTAGTGAGTGAGCAGATGAGGACAATAATATATATAATAATCGAGAGTAGGAACAATCAGGTTAAATCTTTTTGTTTCTTCAGATTATTTTTTAGTCACGGAGTCACGCGCAATAACTGTTCACTTATTATTTGTCATTGTCTTTTTTAATACACTACTGTTATTACTTTTAGACGATAATTATCTATAGTAATTGATTATTATTACTGTAATTATTATCATTTATAAATATGTGTGAAATTTAAGTGAAAGTTTTTTTTTATTTTTTTTATTATAAACTGACATTTTTTAGGTCAGCTTTGAAATTCGGAATCTTGGAAAGTAATTACGGGATCGGGATCGTGGGGAAGGAAATTGGAGCTGGGAGACGTATTTTTTAATGGGATGAGCATGGGCTTAATTTGAGTTCGTAATTAATTAGGAAAGGGAGAAGGGGAAAATTGGAAATTGAGGATTTGGGTTCTGGGGTAAATTTTGGGGTATGAGAGGCGATATCTCGGAAGCTTTTGATCGGATCGAGAATTTGTTGCAATGAAAATTGTAGATGGAAGTCTAAGCTTTGAAATGAGACCTTAAACGAAGCTTAATATTGATAAGTTTAGAAGTTATGAATTTTTGAAGTTTGAAAATCGGATTTGGTTTTTTTTCCGAAGTTTGTGATTGTTTTGAAAAATCGATATCTTGGAAGCTATTGGTCCTAGATCAAAATGGTTTAAACAAAAATTGTAGCTAAAGATCTGTCCTTTGAAATGAGCCCAACCCCGTTTCTTAATTTTGATTTCCAAAAAAGTTATGAATTTTCAAAGTTTAAAGAAAAATTGAAAATCCAAAAATTGTCATTTTGACCATAGATTTCTATCTAGAGATGCCGATATCTAAGAAAATATCGATCCTAGATCAAAATGTTTCATGCAAAAATTGTAGCTAAAAGTCCCTTCTTAAAAATGAGCCCAACCCCGTTTCTTAATTTTGATTTCCAAATAAGTTATTAATTTTCAAAGTTTAAAGAAAAATTGAAAATCCAAAAATTGTCATTTTGACCATAGATTTCTATCTAGAGATGCCGATATCTAAGAAAATATCGATCCTAGATCAAAATGTTTTTTACAAAAATTGTAGGTAAAAGTCTCTTCTTTCAAATGAACCCAACCCCGTTTCTTAATTTTAATTTGGAAAGAAGTTATGAATTTTTGAAGTTTGGAAATTAAATTTGGTTTTTTTTTCTGAAGTTTGTGATTGTTTTGAATAATCGATATCTTGGAAGCTATTGGTCCTAGATCAAAATAGTTTCTACAAAAATTGTAGCTAAAGATCTGACCTTTAAAATGAGCCCAACCTCGTTTCTTAATTTTGATTTCCAAAAAAGTTATGAATTTTCAAAATTGTAAAATGAATTGAAAATCCAAAACTTTTAATTTTCATCATAGATTTCTATCTATATAAGCCGGTATCTAGGAAGCTTTCGGTCCTAGATCAAAATGTTTTCTACAAAAATCGTAGCTACAAGTCTCTTTTTCAAAACGCGACCTACCCCGTTCCGGAATTTTGATTTCCAAAATAGTTATGAATTTTTAAAACTTGAAAAAAAAATTGTTAGAAATAAATTTGAATTTTTGTTCAATACCAGCGGCTTAAAAATTCGATATCTCGAAAACTATTGACCGCATGTTAAAAATGTTTAAACAAAAATTGTAGCCAAAAGTCTAACCTTCAAAATGGACCTAATCTCGTTTCTTAATTTTAATTTACAAAAAAGTTATGAATTTTTTAAACCTCCAATAAATTCCACGACAAAAAAATTTGAATTTTTACTAAAAACCCGCGGCTTCAAAATTCCGTATCTCAAAAACTAACGACCGGAAGTCCTCCACACAAAAACAAAAATCCTACCTCAGAGTCCTCTCAATCCACAGCTCCAACAAAATCACCTCTACCAAAATTTTTCTCAAAGTTACGACGAATTTTCCCGCGAAAATTTCAAAATTCAAAACTTCCAAAATTTTCAACAATCGAATCTTCAATTAAAATTCCTTAGAACTCAAAAAAAACTTTTCTGTTACCGAAGCCACATCTTCAAGGTCTGCAAAAAAAATTACCCCCTTCATTAAAAAGTCAGTGAACCCAAGAAATAAAATGAAGTCTCTGATTCCGCGGATTTCTTCACATTCTCGCGTATATTTATTTGTAAAAATATATAAAACTATTATTTCACAGTAAAGGTCAATCCTTGTCCGTGACTGGTAATTTTCTTTCTCAATTCAAGGACAACTATCTTTATAAAAAAAGTTAAAATAGTTGAGAGTTTGCGAATAAGAAAGCAGTTGGAGGAGCAGAAAAACAGAAGCAGAAGCAGAAGCTAAAGTTGAAGCAAAAGCAGAAGCAATAAAACTAAAGGGATTCCCTTATAACCTTCGTATCGCAGATGTAATGACAATCCACCGCAAAGTAATTTTAACAGAAAGCGCATACTCGCCCAACTTTTATCATCCTTATTATTATTTTTATTTTTTTTTGCCATTAGAATCGTACGTAAAATCTGAAATGAGAAATGAGAAGGGTTTGAAAATATTTATTTTATTTTTTTTTATTCAAATTCTCATTTCTGTTTGTTGAATTTTTTTTTGGAAATTAATAAAGAGAAATTGGTGGAGTAATGAAGCTAGTGGATGATAATTATTTTTTGAAAGTGATTGGAAGGAGAAAAAAAGAGCGAGACGGGAAGATTTTTGGGGTATGGGTATTGGAGATAGATATGGGGGGAGCATTGATGAGAAGTTGATTGAGTTGGAGTGAAATTTGTAGCTGGAAGAAGGAGCTTTAAAATGAGACCTTGGACGAAGCTTAATGTTGATAAGTTTGGAAGTTATGAATTTTTGAAGGTGGAAGTGGAAATTTGGAAGTTGGATTTTTGGAATATATATGAATGTATATTAAGCAATATCTCGGAAACTATTGGTCGAAAGTCGATTATGTTCAGATGAAAATTGTAGCTGGAAGTCTAAGCTTTGAAATGAGACCTTAAACGGCCCTTAAAATTGATAAGTTTAAAAGTTATGAATTTTTGGAGCTTGAATTCAAAAATTTGGAGGTTGCATGGATTTTTTGAATATATATGAATCTATATTAGGCGATATCTCGGAAACTATTGGTCAGATTTTGATTTTGTCCAGATGAAAATTGTAACTGAAGGTCTAAGCTTTAAAACTAGACGTTAAACGGTCCTTAGTATTGATAAGTTTATAAGTTATGAATTTTTTAAGCTTGAATTCAAAAATTTGGAAGATGCATGGATTTTTGGAATATATATGAACCTATCTTAGGCGATATCTTAGAAACTAGCGGTCGGAAGTTGATTATGTCAAAGCAAAAATTAAAGCTAAAGGTTAAAGCTTTAAAATGAGACCTCAAACGGCCCTTAATATTGATAAGTTTAAAAGTTATGAATTTTTGAAGCTTGAAATCAAAAATTTGGAAGATGCATGGATTTTTGGAATATATATGAATGTATATTAAGCGATATCTCGAAAACTATTGGTCGGAAAGTCGATTATGTTCAAATGAAAATTGTAGCTGGAGGTCTAAGCTTTAAAATGAGACCTCAAACGGCCCTTAAAATTGATAAGTTTAAAAGTTATGAATTTTTTAAGCTTGAATTCAAAAATTCGGAAGATGCATGGATTTTTGGAATATATATGAATGTATATTAAGCGATATCTCGGAAACTATTGGTCAGATTTTAATTTCGTTCGCATGAAAATTGTAGCTGGAAGTCTGACCTTTGAAATGAGACCTCAAATGGCCCTTAATATTGATAAGTTTATGAGTTATGAATTTTTGAAGCTTGAATTCAAAAATTCTGAATTTTTGGAATTTATATGAATGTATATAAGGCGATATCTCTGAAACTATTGGTCTGAAGTCAATAATGTTCAAATGAAAATTGTAGCTGGAAGTCCGACCTTTTAAATGAGACCTCAAACGGCCCTTAATATTGATAAGTTCAAAAGTTATGAATTTTTGAAGCTTGAAATCAAAAATTTGGAAGATGCATGGATTTTTGGAATATATATGAATGTATATTAAGCGATATCTCGAAAACTATTGGTCGGAAAGTCGATTATGTTCAAATGAAAATTGTAGCTGGAGGTCTAAGCTTTAAAATGAGACCTCAAACGGCCCTTAAAATTGATAAGTTTAAAAGTTATGAATTTTTTAAGCTTGAATTCAAAAATTCGGAAGATGCATGGATTTTTGGAATATATATGAATGTATATTAAGCGATATCTCGGAAACTATTGGTCAGATTTTAATTTCGTTCGCATGAAAATTGTAGCTGGAAGTCTGACCTTTGAAATGAGACCTCAAATGGCCCTTAATATTGATAAGTTTATGAGTTATGAATTTTTGAAGCTTGAATTCAAAAATTCTGAATTTTTGGAATTTATATGAATGTATATAAGGCGATATCTCTGAAACTATTGGTCTGAAGTCAATAATGTTCAAATGAAAATTGTAGCTGGAAGTCCGACCTTTTAAATGAGACCTCAAACGGCCCTTAATATTGATAAGTTCAAAAGTTATGAATTTTTGAAGCTTGAAATCAAAAATTTGGAAGATGCATGGATTTTTGGAATATATATGAATGTATATTAAGCGATATCTCGAAAACTATTGGTCGGAAAGTCGATTATGTTCAAATGAAAATTGTAGCTGGAGGTCTAAGCTTTAAAATGAGACCTCAAACGGCCCTTAAAATTGATAAGTTTAAAAGTTATGAATTTTTTAAGCTTGAATTCAAAAATTCGGAAGATGCATGGATTTTTGGAATATATATGAATGTATATTAAGCGATATCTCGGAAACTATTGGTCAGATTTTAATTTCGTTCGCATGAAAATTGTAGCTGGAAGTCTGACCTTTGAAATGAGACCTCAAATGGCCCTTAATATTGATAAGTTTATGAGTTATGAATTTTTGAAGCTTGAATTCAAAAATTCTGAATTTTTGGAATTTATATGAATGTATATAAGGCGATATCTCTGAAACTATTGGTCTGAAGTCAATAATGTTCAAATGAAAATTGTAGCTGGAAGTCCGACCTTTCAAATGAGACCTCAAACGGCCCTTAATATTGATAAGTTCAAAAGTTATGAATTTTTGAAGCTTGAATTCAAAAATTCGGAATTTTTGGAATATATATGAATGTATATAAGGCGATATCTCGGAAACTATTGGTCGGAAGTCAATTGAGTCCTAATGAAAATTGTAGCTAGAAGCCTGACCTATGAAATGAGACCTTAAACGGCCCTTAATATTGATAAGTTCAAAAGTTATGAATTTTTCAAATTTTTAAAGAAAGTTATGATAAAAAACTATATTTTTCCAAATTTGCCAAACTGACTTTACAATTCGCTATCTCGATAACTATTGATCGAAATTCAACCAAACAAAAACAAATATCATAGCTGAAGGTCTGAGCTTTAAAATGAGACTATAAACGTCCTTAATATCCATACCTTCAAAAGTTATCAATTTTCACACTTCAAAAATTTATTTCCTAAAATTTCAAAATTTTAATCAAATTCCCAATTCCCAAAAATTACAAATTTCTAATAATCCTTCCCCCCCCCTATGGCGCTAAAATTCAAATAAAAAAAAATCCGCGGGAAAAAAATGAAATTCAAATAATAATTTGGTAAAAAAAGTAAAAGTAATAATAATAATTGTCATATATTATGAATGCCTTATAAATAATAGTGAAAAGGTAAAGAAAATGCCTGAAGGTAAGCAGTTAGTTACCAAATGTTCACACGGTCTATGAAAACGTTTTGACCCGCGAGTTTGCCGAGACTGTGAATACGAAACTGACCAAATCAACAACTATAACACTGAGTGCTGAGTAAAACCGAGTGTTTATCTTATGAATACCTAAATCCACCTACTCTGTTGCTCCATTATATTATAATTTACTTACCAATGTTATAATTACAATTTCTGAGGGTAAATCCAACTATGAGTTGGCCCCAACCTCTGTCTCGATCTCCGACTCCGCGAATTATACATCGCGACTTCTGTTCTATTACTGCAATGTCTACATTTAAACAAGTAACTGAGTAATAATCTAACCATGTTCACTATTACATGACATAACATAAGAGCAAGTGAATAAATTTAATTTTATTTCGGGTCCGGGCTACTGAGCACTCGAGCGCTCGCTGGATTTCAGTCTGGACCTGGACTTGCTCGGTCTTGGACCTGAAGTTTCAGAGACTTTAGAGCAAGTTTTTAAACCGGGCAATGTTGCTCTTACTGGAACACGTCATATATTTATATTTTATATTGAATTTTATGAGTTTTTTAGGAAATTTTTTGTTTTTGGACTTCAAAAATTGATAACTTTTGGGGGAATTGATATTGAGGGACGTTTGAGGGCTCATTTTAAAGCTGATTCCTTTAGCTATGATTTTTATTTTTGTTTAATGGGGTTTCGATCATTAGTTTTCGAGATATCGAATTTTAAAGGATTATCAAACTAGGACAAATAAAATTTTATATCGTAAATTTTTTTTTAATTTAGAAAATTCATAACTTTTAAACTTATGGATATTAAGGACCATTTAAGGTCTCATTTTGAAGCTAAGACCTCCAGCTACAATTTTCATTCAGACAAAATCAAAATCTGATCAATAGTTCCTGAGATATCGCCTAATATAGATTCATATATATTCCAAAAGTCTATGCATCTTCCAAATTTTTTAATTCAAGCTTCAAAAATTCATAACTCATAAACTTATCAATATTAAGGGCCGTTTAAGGTCTCATTTTAAAGCTTAGACTTCCAGCTACAATTTTCATTCGAACAAAATTGACTTGCGACCAATAGTTTCCAAGATATCGCCTTATATAGATTCATATATATTCCAAAAGTCCATGCATTCTCCAAATTTTTTAATTCAAGCTTCAAAAATTCATAACTCATAAACTTATCAATATTAAGGGCCGTTTAAGGTCTCATTTTAAAGCTTAGACTTCCAGCTACAATTTTCATTCAGACAAAATCAAAATCTGATCAATAGTTTCCGAGATATCGCTTAATATAGATTCATATATATTCCAAAAATCCATGCATTCTCCAAATTTTTTAAATTAAGCTTCAAAAATTAATAACTTCCAAGCTTATCAATATTAAGGGCCGTTTAAGGTCTCATTTTAAAGCTTAGACTTCCAGCTACAATTTTCATTCAGACAAAATCAAAATCTGATCAATAGTTTCCGATATATTGCCTAATATTGATTCATATATATTCCAAAAATCCATGCATTCTCCAAATTTTTTAATTTAAGCTTCAAAAATTAATAACTTCCAAGCATATCAATATTAAGGACCGTTTAAGGTCTCATTTTAGAGCTTAGACTTCCAGCTACAATTTTCATTTGAACAAAATTGACTTGCGACCAATAGTTTCCGAGATATCGCCTTATATAGATTCATATATATTCCAAAAGTCCATGCATTCTCCAAATTTTTGAATTTAAGCTTCAAAAATTCATAACTCATAAACTTATCAATATTAAGGGCCGTTTAAGGTCTCATTTTAAAGCTTAGACTTCCAGCTACAATTTTCATTCAGACAAAATCAAAATCTGATCAATAGTTTCCGAGATATCGCCTAATATAGATTCATATATATTCCAAAAGTCCATGCAACCTCCAAATTTTTGAATTCAAGCTTCAAAAATTCATAACTGATAAACTTATCAATATTAAGGGCCGTTTAAGGTCTCATTTTAAAGCTTAGACTTCCAGCTTCAATTTTCATCTGAACAAAATCGAAATCTGATCAATAATTTCCGAGATATCGCTTCATATCGATTCATATATATTCCAAAATTCCACTTCCAAATTTTCCTATCCCACCTTTAAAAATTCATAACTGCAAAACTTTTCAATTTTAAGCTTCGTCTAAGGTCTCATTTCAAAGCTCATACTTCCAGCTACAATTTTCCTTCTTACCCAACCAAAATCCGACCATTAGTTTTCGAGATATCAACCTCCAAACCTCAAATTACTGTTCGAAAATAAAAAACCACCTGATCTGCGAATTAAATTATTATGATCATTATAATTACAATTACTTAAGTGAATATCAATCATTTCCGACAAACAGCGCAATTGTTTACTGACATAATGATGCGTGTAATGCAACAGAGGCTGCAAATGTAAAAAAAAACTCTTGAGAGCGTGCGGGAGAGGGAGAGAGAGGGAAATGAACGGTCCATAAGAGAATGGGATTGTATATTGTCCAGCCAATCAACTCGATCTGACCATCCAGTCATTTTACTCTGCCCAATCATCGCATCTCCCGATACTAGAGCAACTAATTCATCGTACTCTCAACCGGTTTAATAATTTAATCTTTAATTACTCCCTTCTAAAATCAACAACTCGAAATCTTATCGTCATTAAGCCTCACAATTAGTCTCAATTTATTTCCCAGACTTTTCTCTACAATTTTCACTGCCATCCAATAGATTTCCGCCCGTAACTTCCCCCGATATCGTGATTTGAAACCCGACTCCTAATTTCGAAATTCATTTTTTTTCGATTTTAATTTTCTTTTATTTTTTTTTTAAAGAAAAAATAAAAATTAAGAAACGGGAGTGGGCTTATGTTCAAGATCAGACTTTTGTCGATTCCTAGACCACCCATTTGATTAATTTTTGATGAATACTTTTCGAGATACTGATGAGCAAAGACAGCGACCATCGAGTTATCGGTACTTGAGATATTTTTTTAAAATTTAAAATTTATGACCCGAGTGTTTTTAAGTGAGCACACGAATCGATAGTTAAGTGCAAGTGGTAACTTAAGTAGTAAGTAGTAAGTAGTGAGGAGAGAGGGGCAGGGGGAGGAGGGAGGAAGAAATAAAGCAGGAAGAATAAAGAGGGCAGAGTTTAGTCGGGAGTAAGTGAGTTGGGATGTCCACTTATGGTTGTTGTGTATCGCTCGAGTGAGTTTTCGAACGGAATTTCTTATTCACCGACATCTGCGTCTCTTTCGTTTCCTTTTTCGTGGGACTTACAACTTTTACAACTTACATGTTATGTCCCCCTTTTTTATTTTATGCTGACGACTCTGTCCCCTTGTCTTAGTTTGCCTCTTACTCGCGAGTCCAACCGACGGTGACGGTTCTTTAATTCTTTGTATTGTCATTTTGGGGTGAAGAGGTGACATAATAATCTACTGACTCTAGACATTTTTCTTTTTGGGGGACCATTTTACCCACAAGATAATGCCCAGACTTTTCTCTACAATTTTCACTACCATGCAATCGATTTCCGACCGTAACTTCTCTGTTGTTTTCATTTTAATGTCAAGCTCTTAAAATCGATCAGAAGACTATTTTTTTATGAGCTTGACATTAAAATGAAAGTAACTAGAAAACAATGCGGAATTCGAAACAACATTATTGGAAAAATCTCTTAGGGAATAAAATTGTCTACAAAAAAGGTCCCATGATATTTTGTAATAAGTCTGATAGTTTCGCTGGAAAAGTAAAAAGAGTAAAAAAAAAATTGATTCATTTTACCCCGTATTGAAAAAAATGTTTTTGTCTTCGTTTCGGCTCCCGGGTCGAAAAAAAATCTTAATTATGACTTGAAATTTAAGTCAAAATCCTCCAAATTTAACTAAGTTAATTTTTTTAGTCAGTGTAACATTTCAATAACATTTGACTTAGATTTGACTTTTTGTGGCTTAGTTAGGATCGATTTAAGACAAAATAAGTCACGTTTAAGTCAAAACTGGTTCAGTTTGACTCTATTTCTTTTAGATTTAAGACAAAAAAAGTCACATTCAAGTCAGAATTGCGTCGATTTCAATACATTTTACTTGGATTTAAGTTAAAAAAAGTTACATTAAAGTCAGAATAAAACAAAATTAGACAGTTACAACGCAAATTTAAAAAATACTTACAATTAGTAACATATAATTAATGATAGTAATAATTATTCGAGGTGTTTATGGTTTAGAATATTTTCGATTATTATTAAATAGTATATTGTTTATATCAAAAAATTATAAAGAAACATTAAAAAATAATTCTTCTTATGTAGCATTTAAATACTTGAATGAAAAACGTTTTGGTCTTCATCATTCTTTTATAAAAATTATTGATAAAATATGCGATTGTCAAAAAATTATTAATTGTAAGTGCCTTGGCCATCATTTTGCAATAATAACTCTTCTGCAAACAAAACCTTTCAAAGAGCCTGTCAGACTTCTCCAACTATCACACTTATATGAATTCATTGTAACTGAAAATGTATTTGCGATTCCTGTCGAAAATTTACTATCGGTATGTTTTTATATTAATACAGGTAATAAAACGTTTATTGCAGAATTGGTTAATCAATATGAAAATGAATGATATTGTAAACAAGAGTTTATACAAATTCTTCAGGAACAGAATAAAAAAAAATCATTGCAATAAAAATTTTTTTTTATAGTAATTTTAATTTAATCAGAAATAATTTTTAAAAAATTTGCTATAATTAAAATTGAGTTTTAATTTTAGATTAGTTTAATTAATAAATAAGTATAAAAACCACATTCGATTTGACTTAATTTTTAAGTTAAAATTAAGTCAAATATAGAACTAGATTTCGAATCGATAACCAGTTGTTTTTTTAAGACAAAATAAGTCAAATTTGAGTCAATGAAATAATTTAAGCCAAAAAAAGTTAAGTTAAAGGAAACTAAACAATTTAAGTGAAAAAAAGTCTAATCTAAGGCAAAAAAGTTAAAAAAAGTCAAGATTAAGTCAAAAAAAGTTAAAATGTGGAATACAGTTGTCGGCATATCGACGACTTCAAAGAAAATTAAGTTAAATCAAGTCAAATTTAAGATTTTTTTTTGACCCGGGTAGGGTTCTTCACGTCTAAGATAATATGTGCTAGTATATGATGTGTGGAACAACGCTTAATAATTTTCCCGTATTACGTTCTGACTTCAAGTATATATTAATTTTTTAAGTGTTCATAGGAGCCAGGTAATCAGCCGTATTTTTTTCAGGCCTAAATTTCTCCTAGAAAGACGTCCGCAAAGGCCCCTGTTGTAATTTCTTTTGACATTTATTACTGCCTTTATGATTATTCATACTACATATATTTTACATATAACTTCATTATATTGAACATATATTTTATATATACGAAAATCGGCTGAAAGTTATGTATCCGCATGCGGAGTAAATTGGGAATTTTTTTTTAGCGGAGTGATCTCGGAGTGACACGGATTTTATTGTGCGTGTGTGCGTGCGTGTGTTCGGGTGTGTGCGTTAGTGTGCTTATAAATTATTTATATGTAGAAATATATTTTTAATATATTGAACATATAAATTTTTCTGTGAGGCAAAAGTAAAAAAAAATTGATCCATTTTACCCCGTATTGAAAAAAATGTTGTTGTCTTCGTTTCGGCTCAAATAAATTTAATTGGTTGGCATTTTTGTTTTTTTATGACACCTCAATATGTATATAGATTTATGCATAAATCTTTATATATATATAGATATTTATAGCCGTACACACAAATACTATAATTATTAGCCGCAAATAAATGATTTATTTGTAGCAAAGAACCCGAATTTCCGACAAATAACTGACAACATTGTCGCTACTAAATACTAAATATACATTTTAAACACAAATATATATATACATATATATAGATACGAATATTGAATTTCATAAAATCTAAAACAGCCGCTATATATTTATTGTATTTATTTGGTTTGTATTTGTTTTGTACTTTGAACTATACCGCGCTCCTATTCATTTTTAAAAATGCTACAACAATTTTTTTTTCTTTTTCATTTTTTCGATTTTTTTAATTAGTCAGTAGTTAGTAGACTAATTTTTCTAAAAGTGAATATTTTTTATTCAAAAAAATTTTTTTGGAAAACCTCAATTTTTTCGAATACAGCAGAAATCTTTTCTGATCCAAGACGAATTTTCTTGGCTCAATAAAATCTTCTTGGTATCCAAAAATGTACGATATTGAAGTTAGCTGACGTCTAAAAATTTTTAAATTTTTTTCAAAGCAATAAATTATAAAAAAAAAAATTGGAAAAAATTGCACCTGTAGTTTTTTGAATTTTCTGTGTGCAAATTTTTAGTTTTTTTATTTTTGTAACGGATTTGTTGCAAAAAAAAATCCGAAAATGGCTGATTGTCTGTCAATTTTATAAAATATATGGTCGTAAAAATGTTTGTCTTCAAAAATATTTTCTTGACTCAAGATAACTTTTTGTTCTGTGTATAAAAAAATTAACAGAAAAAAACGATTTCTTGGCACGAGAAATTTTTTTTTTGTTCCATGTTTTTTTTTTGTTTGAAGAAAATTAGAAAATTTTTGTTTTCAATTCATAAAAGAAAAATTCCTTGGAGAAATTGAATATTTGATGTCAAAAACATTATTTTTTTCTGTATATAAATTTGAATGATTTCCACTTCTCTAATATCGTTTGGAAATTACGAGTTTTTCGAAAAATTCGAATGATTGTTAAGTTTTCGAATTATTCGTAAATTTCTGTGTTATTCGATAAAAATTTTTATGTTCAATTCCACTTTCGAATATAAACATTTTATCTTGCAAGAGATAAAATACTCAAAATTTATTGTAATAATTCAAAAATTTACAAAACTTCGAAAATTCACGAATAATTCAAATTTTTAAATAATTCAAATTTATCAAATAACTCGAAAATGTTCAAATCGAATTTTTTGAATCCTCCAAAAATTTACAAATACTTTGGGAATTTATGAATAATTCGAATTTTTGAAAAATTCAGATTTTTAAAATTCAAGAATAATTCAAAAATTAGCAAATAGTTTCAAAATTTGCAAATAATTACAAAACTTATGAAAAATTTGAGCCGTTCAAATAATTCCTCAGTTAAAATTATTTGCATCCCAATAAATATACAGAAAAAAATTTCTAGTCTCAAGAAATTTTCTACAAACAGAAAAAAACATTTTCTAAAAACTGAAAAAAAATTCTTGGCCCAAGAGAAATTTTTTATTTCCCAAATAACAAAAAAACTTTTTAGTGCCAAGCAAAAATTTTCTTGCAAGCGAAAATTTTTAATACCAACAAAATTTTTTTTCTGTCTACAAATTTTTAACCCAACGGAATTTTTTTCTACTCCACTAATTCCGGAATATTCCATAAAAAATATCAATGACTACAACTACAGGTCTACATATACCATAAATATAATTTCATGTCCATCTTACCCCTCTCCCTTCCCCCTTATTCCCGGATCCCTTGAAAGGGCCATGACATTGACATCCAATATCTAAACATTATTATTATTTCCCAATCAATTAACCATCATCTACATTCCGCTTCTCCTCCCCCTGTCTCCTTTCCCTAAAAATCCCCCTAATGCTTCGAAATAATAACAATTGTAGCGACGTAACAAAACAGCTGGCATAATCCTCCTTACCCGACTTACCCATAATTCCCATCAGCAAACAGGTGGATGACTACCTGTTTCTTTTATTCCTCCCCTTCTCCTCTTTCGTTCTCTTAAATAAATTTAAAAAAAACCTTCAAGGCAATTTTTCATTCTCGCTCTTAAAAATTTTCTGTCATTAAATAAATACTTTTTTTAATCCATTTCCGGTCTTTACTGAGCGTAAGAAGAAGCCAATCGATCAATTTTTACTTTAAATTCTTTTCATTAGAAGCCGAAATAGAAATGGCGGGAATTTAAAAAAACCGCGGGAATTTTTAAAAATTTGAATTTGAATTTTAAGTATAGGGATTTTATTACTGGTTAATTTAGTGGGTGAGTGAATGAATATATATGTGTATATATTTGTTGTATATTTTATAAAATATGAGGATAATAAGGAGACTAATTACGGAGTAATGAGCAATGAGAGCTGTGTTGAGTTAAAAGTTATCGGGATTTTTTTTCAATTAAGACCTTGTAAGATGCTTCGAAAGACCCATTATAGGGCGGATATAAGACTTGAGTACATGTTGATTATTAAATAATAATAATAATGATATTAATTATTATTATTATGGTAATTAGAGGGGAGGAAGAGGCAAAGGAGGAAAAATACGACTTGGGTTAGTTTGGGAGCCGATATCTTGAGAAGTTGAACTGGAAAATAGATCGATAGGGGGGTCGAGAGATCGAGAAAAGTCTGGAGAAGATATTAGGAGGGGTGAGAATTTTTAATTTTGATTTTATGAAAGGGTATGAATTTTTGAAAATGAGAGGGACAGTTTGAGAGGTTTTGGATTTTTGGGTCTGGAAGTTTGGAGGTCGATAGCTTGGAAAGTATTGACGGGACGTTGATTGGGTTGAGAGAAAATTTGTAGAGGAAGGGGTGATCTTCAAAATGAGACCTTGGTCAAAGCTTAATATCGATAAGTTCAGAAGTTATCGATTTTTGAAGTTTAAAAAAAGAATTAAAAACGGAAATTTGAATTTTTAGTTAGAAAGCGCGAGTTAAAAATTCGATATCTCGAAATCTATTGATCGGAAGTTGAACATGTAAAAATAAAATTTGTAGCGCAAGGTCTCAGCTTTCAGATGAGCCCAATCCGGGTTCTGATTTTCCATACGTTCAAAAGTTATGAATTTTTGAAATTAAAAATTAAAACTGAATAAAAAATTTGAATTCTCAATAAAAAGTGCATGCACTAAAAATTCGATATCTCGAAAACTATCGATCCCGGATCAAAATGGTTTAGACAAAAATTGTAGTCAAAAGTCTAATCTTTCGAACGAGACCAACTTTGTCCCTTAATTATAATTCCAAAAAAAGTTACGAATTTTTGAAATTTCAAAAAGAATTTATTAATAGAAATTTCCCATTTTTGTTTTAAAGTTCGATATCTCGAAACCTATCGGTCAAAACTTGATCACTGACCAGTGAAAATTGTAGCCCACGGTCTCAGCTTTTGAATGAGCCCAATCCGGGCTCTTAATCTCCATAAGTTTAAAAGTTATGAATTTTTAAAGTTAAAAATTAAAACTGAAAAAAAAATTTGAATTCTGAATAAAAAGTGCATGCACTAAAAATTCGATATCTCGGAAGCTTTCGATCCTGGATCGAAATGTTTCAGACAAAAATTGTGGCCAAGAATCCAATCTTTCGAACCAGACCAACTCCGTCCCTTAATTATAATTCCAAAAAAAGTTACGAATTTTTAAAATTTCAAAAAAAATTTATCAATAGAAATTTCCCATTTTTATTTTAAAGTTCGATATCTCGAAACCTATCGGTCAAAACTTGATCATCGACCAGTGAAAATTGTAGCCCACAGTCTCAGCTTTAAAATGCATCCAATCCCGTTCCTTGATCTCCCACCGTTTTCCCGCAGTAAATTTCAAAAGTTACTCTAATAAAAATGCAGCTCATAGATCAATGGGTAGTAATTATCGTGTTAATTATCCCTCTTCTAATCCTTAAAATTTAATTCCTCAATCCCCCATCCCCGATAAGAAGTCCGTAGTTCCTACAAGTAACCCATTACCTCCATTGAGACTCGGAAGCGACTTTGCGCGTAAGGTTGTTACCTTTCTTTAAATATTCTGCAGCAGCGCCATCCCCGACTAGTTGAACCCATCCCCTCTTTCGTTAATTTCCACCCTCTGTAGCTTCAAACTGCACCCCCTCTAACCTTCAACACGCCCTCCACACATTGCAGAACCCTCTAGCCTCATGAAATTGCGACATTCCGCGCGAAAACGCCGAAACTATTTGACTCTGTAATTTGTGATTGTAGTTTATTGCGCGGATGGACCTGATGCACGCGTTAACTCCTCTCTCCACCCACTAAACCCCCTCTTCTCAACCCTCTTTTAGTTATCTGTCTCTCTCTATTTCTATTTGTCGTAATTCTACTCGCTCTAATTTCAAACTCTTGCATCTGAATATGCCCAAGTTAAATTTCATAGTAAAGAGATTTAAATTCCCCAGCTACTAGTTTAATGTTTATTTCATTTACTCGATTATATATATAGATTATACGACCTTATTTAATCACCAGAGTAATTAATTATTCATTTATTTTTCATTTTTTATTTTTTATTTTACGGTTTTAATTTATAACTTTATGGGATAGTGAGATGAGGAAATAGGACAGAGTTGAGAGGAAAGAGAAGACTTACGGCTACGATTTTTATTTTTTAGTCATTGAGATTCGACCAATAGTTTTCGAGATATCGAATTTTTAATTTAAATTTCAAATTTTTTGGTACTGATTTTTTTTCTTTTTCAAAATTAAAATGTTCATAACTTTTTAAGTTATAAAAATTAAGACTTGTCATAGGTCAAGTTTAAAAGATTGGACTTTTGGCTACAATTTTTGTTTAAAAGATTTTGATCTAAGATCAATAGATTCCGAGATATCACATTTTAAAAGCGCGCGCTTTTTACTGAAAATTCCAATTTTTCGTTCATAATTTTTTTTTCAAACTTAAAAAATTCATAACTTTTGAAATTATGAAAATTAAGACTAGTTCGAGGCCTAGTTTGGAAGATTTAACTTTTGAGTACAATTTTTGTTTAAAAGATTTTGATCTAGGGCCAATAGATACCGAGATATCGAATTTTTAAAGCGCGCGCTTTTTACTGAAAATTCAAATTTTGTCTTCATAATTTTTTTCCAGACTTTAAAAATTCATAACTTTTCAATTTATGAAAATAAAGACTTGTGTTAGGTCACGTTTGAAAGGTTGGACTTTTTGCTACAATTTTTGTTTAAAAGATTTTGATCTAGGATCAATAGATTCTGAGACATCGAATTTTAAAAGCGCGCGCTTTTTTCTGAAAATTCAAATTTTTTGTTCATAATTTTTTTTTAAACTTAAAAAATTCATAACTTTTGAAGTTACGAAAATTAAGAGTCGATTCTGGTTTTGTTTGAAAGAATGGACTTTTGGCGACAATTTTTGTTTGAAAGATTTTTATCTAGGGCCAATAGGTTGCGAGGTATCGAATTTTTAAAGCGCGCGCTTTTTACTGAAAGTTCAAATTTTCTTATTTAGAATTTTTTTTCAAAATTAAAATATTCATAACTTTTTAAGTTATGAAAATTCAGACTAGATTTAGGCCCAGCTTGAAAGATTAAACTTTTGGCTACAATTTTTGTTTAAAAGATTTTGATCTAGGATCAATAGATTCCGAGATATCGAATTTGTAAAGCGCGCGCTTTTTACTGAAAGTGCAAATTTTCTAATTTATAATTTTTTTTCAAACTTTAAAAATTCATAACTTCTAAAGTAATAAAAATTAAAGGCCGTTTAAGGTCTCATTTGAAAGTCCCGACTTCCAGCTACAACTTTCATTCTCAAGTGTTCAACTTTCGATCACAAGCTTCTGAGCCATCGACACCTGAATCCACGAACTCTTTGTACGAAAAATAAATTCGTGTAAATAAAAAAAAAATTCACCTTGAAATCGACTCAGTCAAGTGAGGAGTGAAAAAAATATATGAGGGAGACTAGGAGTCAAAGTGAAAGTATATAACCCGTAACTAATTGCAATAGTCGATTAAAACCCACCAGCCGAAACTAAGTGTATTAATTATCGATATAAAATAACTTAAAATCACCTGTATCGCTAATTATTTTCATACCTACCGGAAGTCCATTTAATACTTAACCATCCCACAGACCCATTTTTTTACAATAATTAATTTATTACGTCAAATAACCGCCAATTAGCCGTGACCTTTAACCAAAAGCCTCTCTCTTGTTTCGATCTTCGGTACAAAAAAATTAATTGTTGCCAAAATAAATTTTTTTTTTAAACTTTGACTCTCTACTTTTTTAAATCAGACGTCAACGTTTCCAAAACACACCCATGATGACCTTCTAGCTCAATCACTGTCCGAGTTATGACCGTTTGAATTCAAAACCGCGAGTTTGACTATGGAACGCGATATCTCGGGTTCTAACTGTCGTAAAAAATTTTTTAAGGGCTCAAAATTCTTGGGACAGTTCCCAGAATCGAGGCAGAGTAACAAAATAACCTTAGAAAATTTTTCTGGGGCCTGAGGAATTTTTTAAGTCGAAAAAATCAACTCGCGGTTTTTCGCGGTTTTCCGCGGATTCGTTTCGCGGCTTCTAGGAGACTGGGGAGTGGGGGAAAAATTTTTGTTTGGTCGGGGGAGGTTAGGGGGGGATTTTGACAGAATATCTGAGGCATTTTTTTGAAGAGATAAATTTTTAAAGTTTGAAAAAAAAATTGAAAAGAAAAATCCGCGAGTTTTTGTAATTATGAGGAAAATAAAAAAAGTTTTGGTGATAAATAATTGAAATGGATGTTATTATATATATAAGAAAATGTTTTAAAGTGTCGTAGGTATTAAATAATTGTACTTAATAAATTAAAGCTGTTTTATGTTAAAAGATTCGGTGGCATCTGTTTCTAATTACCGGTTAATGGCCACAGTTTGTTACTTTATTTTGTTTTATTGTCCTTCTGTTACTTAAGATAGAATAATGCGATCTAGTTACAATGAATCTATTTATTGTGCGATTTATTTAGCACCAGCTATTTTTTTAGCCTCAAATTTTTATTAATTTTGTTGGTTTTAACTTTGAAAATTCATAACTTTTTGTAAAATCAAAATTAAGGAACGAACATGGGCTCATTTTGAAGGTCAGGTCTTTAGCTACAATTTTTGTAGAAAACATTTTGATCCAGGACCAATAGCTACTGAGATATCGGCTTATATAGATAGAAATGTATGACCGATTTTCGAATTTTTGGTTTTCAATTCTTGGAATGACTTTAAAAAATTCATAACTTTTTTCCTAATTCAAATTAAGAAACGAGATGAGGCTCATTTTTAAGTTTAGACCTTTAGCTACAATTTTTGTTTAAAAATTTTTGATGTCCGGTCAATAGTTTTCGAGATATCGAATTTTTAACCCGCTGGTTTTGAACAAAAATTCAAAATTTGTTTTTTGATATTTTTTTTAAAGTTTAAAAAATTCATAACTTTTTTCCAAATTAAAATTAAGAAATGGGGTTGGGCTCATTTCAAAGAAGGGACTTGTAGCTACAATTTTTGTAGAAAACATTTTGATCTAGGGCCAATAGGTTCTTAGATATCGGCTTGTATTCATAGAAATCTATAAACGAAATTTGAATTCTCAATTTTTGATTTCCAAAATAACTTTAAAAATTCATAACCTTTTTCCAAATCAAAATTAAGAAACGGGGTTGGGCTCATTTTAAAGAAGGGAGTTTTAGCTACAATTTTTGTAAAAAATATTTTGATCTAGGACCAATAGCTTCTTAGATATCGGCTTATATAGATAGAAATCTATGATCAAAATTAAAATTTTTGGATTTTTAATTGTTTTTTAAACTTTGAAAATTCATAACTTTTTTGCAAATTAAAATTAAGAAACGGGGTTGGGCTCATCTCAAAGAAGGGACTCTTAGCTACAATTTTTGAAAAAACCATTTTGATCTAGGACCAATAGCTTCTTAGATATCGGCTTATATAGACAGCAATATCTGACCAAAATTTGAATTTTCGATTTTCGAATTTCAAAATAACTTTAAAAATTCATAACTTTTTTGCAAATTAAAATTAAGAAACGGGGTTGGGCTCATTTCAAAGAAGGGACTTTTGGCTACAATTTTCATTTCAACATAAATCCACTTCCGGTGATTATTTTCCCAGATATTAAATTCCAAAGCCCGTTATAAAAAATAATAAAATCCCACCCCCATTTGATACTTTGTTAATATAAAATATGACCTTTTAACACTTGTCGTCCCTGAAAATGTACTAATACACTTTTGGTGTATCTTAGGGGGCGTTGGGGTATAATAGTGAAGACAGGGTGTGTTTAAAAGGGGTAAGCCGATGGATACAGGGACATAAACATAAATTATCAGCTGGTAATTACCATAATACTTAGTCGGTACTTTTCCTTAGCTGTTGGTTCTGAGGATACGATGTAAGAGGGTTTTCTGATGTAAGGGGGGTCCACCACGTGCAATGAAGGTCGCGAGACACAATGGAATACTACCCACTTTATAATTGTTATATACATTCCATTAGCGTAATTGCTGAATTAAGACTAACACTCAGACCAACACTTTTACCTTAAAATTGTGTCCGACCACCCCCATAATAATAAGTAACATTATTTTACTTTCTCAAGGTTACTACGCGAATTTATACTTTGTCTGTAAAGTTACTGCCGAGTCAATTTGACGCGCGAGGTCCGCGGTTCGAATCCCGTGCTGGGTATTTTTTTATTTTTTCAGTTTCAAAAATCGATATCTCGTAAGCTGTCGATCTTGGACTGAAATGTTGTAAACAAAAATTGTAGCTACAAGTCTCTTCTTGAAAATGAGCCCCACTCCGTTTCTAAATTTTGATTTGAAAAAAAGTTATGAATTTTTAAAGTTATTTTGGAAATCAAAAATTGAGAATTCAAATTTCGTTCATAGATTTCTGTATATACAAGCCGATATCTAAGAAGATATTGGTCCTAGATCAAAATGTTTTCTACAAAAATTGTAGCTAAAACTCCCTTCTTTGAAATGAGCCCAACCCCGGTTCTTAACTTTAATTTGGAAAAAAGTTATGAATTTTTAAATTTATTTGGGAAATCAAAAATCGAGAATTCAAATATCGTTCATAGATTTCCATGAATACAAACCGATATCTAAGAAGCTATTGGTCCTAGATCAAAATGTTTTCTTCGAAAATTGTAGCTAAGAGTCCCTTCTTTGAGATGAGCCCAACCCCGTTTCTTAATTTTAATTTGCAAAAAAGTTATGAATTTTCAAAGTTTAAAAAACAATTAAAAATCCAAAAATTTTAATTTTGATCATAGATTTCTATCTATATAAGCCGATATCTAAGAAGCTATTGGTCCTAGATCAAAATCTTTTTCACAAAAATTGTAGCTGACAGTCCCTTCTTTGAAATGAGCCCAACCCCGTTTCTTAATTTTAATTTGAAAAAAAGTTATGAATTCTTAAAGTTATTTTGAAATTCAAAAATCGAAAATTCAAATTTCGTTCATAGATTTCTATGAGCACAAACCGATATCTAAGAAGCTATTGGTCCTAGATCAAAATATTGTTTACAAAAATTGTAGCTACAAGTCTCTTCTCTGAAATGAGCCCAACCCCGTTTCTTAATTTTAATTTGGAAAAAAGTTATGAATTTTTAAAACTTGAAAAAAAATACTTAAAAGAAAATTTGAATTTTCGTTCAAAACCAGTGGCTCAAAAATTCGATATCTCGAAAACTATTGACCGCATGTCAAAAATTTTCAAACAAAAATTCTAGCTAAAGGTCTAATCTTCCAAACCCGCCTAACCCCGTTCCTTAATTTCAATTTCCAAAGAAATTATAAATTTTCAAAGTTCAAAAATCAAAAATTTCAAATTTCCTTGAATCCCCCAGCCCCCCAAAGGGGATATCTCAAGAACTATCTACCAAAATTCCATCACACATCAATGAAAATTTTAGCCCGAAGTCTCGGCTTCAAATTGCGACCCATATCGCCCCTTTATCCAAATAATTTTAATACATAATTTTTTAAAGTTTCTAAGAAAATTTCTTCCAATTTATTTTTCAACCCCGACCCCAACTAATATTTTATTTCCGACATTTTAATTTACACGATACATTAGCATAAAAATTTTCAATCAGTTAAATGCTTGATATTTATATATTTCCGTATCCGTAAACAAAATAAATAAAATTACCGCGAGCGCGAGCGCGGAAGCGCGAGCGAGAGTACGAGTCTAGATAACTCGTAAGTAAGTAAGGGGTAATATTAAAAAAAAAAAAAAAAGTAAAATAGTAAAAGAGGTTAAAATAGTAGTAGAAAGTGGTAGTTAAAAGTTACAAGACGATTCGTTGAGTAATCCCAGAGCGTTTGTTGAGTCTTGGAAATGGGAATCGTGAACGGTGTGATAATTGTCGTGCAGTTGTCGTAATGACAATTTTCATCCTCCCGTCATCCTTACTCTCGACTATGACGATTTAGACACGACTAAGATGGAGACGAGGATTCAGATCAAGATGCAGACGATTCTTGAACCCGCGGGGCAGAGAGAGGCGGAGTTGGGATGAGACTGGAGGTGGCAGGGGGTGGGGGAAAACGTTTAAGGGTGACGGTAATTACCCTATTGCATCTGCAGTGTCATTGGGGATCTGCGCTGCAAGTTATGACGATTCAATAAATTTTCTCATTTTTATTTTTTAAATTTGAAATTGAAATTTTTTACTTAGTGGAAAATTTTAGTGAAATGGGGAGACTTTGGGCAGCAATTTTTACATTTTAGGTGACGGAATTTCGATCCCTAAATTTTGAGACATCAAATTTAAAATCTCTGCTTACTGATACTCAAAATTTAAATTTCGCGGTTTTTTTATAAAACTTTCAAAATTCATAACTTCTGAAGTTATGAAAATGAAGACTTGTTTGAGGTCACGTTTGAAAGATTGGATTTTTGGCTACAATTTTTATTCAGAGATTTTTTATCTAGGGTCAATAGTTTCCGAGATATGGAATTTTTAAACCGCGCGCTTTTTACTGGGAATCCAAATTTAAATTTCGCGGTTTTTTTATAAAACTTTAAAAATTCATAACTTTTGAAATTATAAAAATGGAGACTTGTTTTAGATCACGTTTGAAAGAGTGGATTTTTGGCTACAATTTTTATTTTGAACATTTTTATCTAGGGTCAATAGTTTCCGAGATATGGAATTTTTAAACCGCGCGCTTTTTACCGAAAATTCAAATTTAAATTTCGCGGTTTTTTTATAAAACTTTAAAAATTTATAACTTTTGAAGTTATGAAAATGAAGACTTGTTTTGGGTCACGTTTAAAAGATTGGATTTTCGGCTACAATTTTTATTTCAAATATTTTTATCTAGGATTAATAGTTTTCGAGTTATGTAATTTTTAAACCGCGCGCTTTTTACTGAAAATTCAAATTTAAATTTCGCGGTTTTTTTATAAAACTTAAAAAATTCATAACTTTTGAACTTTCCAATATTAAAAATCATTCGAGGTCTCATTCGAAGGATTAGACTTCCGGTGACAATTTTCCTAAATAAATTATCCACTTTCGACTGCTGCTTTTTTCACAAATTCGAATTTACCGCCCCCATTATCAAAAACTCAAAAAAAAAACTCCCGCAAACATTTCTATCTCTAAACTCTCATAACTCCTAAACTATCCATCTGAGGTGAAAACTCCTCAGGACCTTTTTCACA
The DNA here is from genome assembly GCF_029852145.1 of Microplitis mediator. NCBI lineage: Eukaryota > Metazoa > Arthropoda > Insecta > Hymenoptera > Braconidae > Microplitis > Microplitis mediator. The sequence goes on from NC_079979.1 coordinate 1,855,417, forward strand.
GGAAATTTAATTTCCTACAACTTTTATTCTTTACAATTTTCTCATATTCCTCATCCTTAACCCAGAATTTGAATTCCAAGTTCTTGAGTCGAATCCTCAAGTATTATTAATCCCAGAATTTTCACTCCTTCCCATTTTTGGGCCTTAATTACCAAACTATCAAAAATACTCCTACTAAATATGGGCCTATTTTAAAGGGCATTAAATTTCCTACAACTTTTACCCCAAACTTTTTTTCCCCACTCATTTAGTTTTCCCATTACAGTAAAAAGAAACCAAAAACGTCGGCGCGGAAAAAAAATAACGAGAAATTGTTTTTAAAAAAAATTAGTAATTGCAAAGACACATGTACTTACCATCAGCTTCCTCGTCCTCATCTTTATCCTCATCCTCACATTGTCGTCGGTACTAGAGAAAAGCTTTTCCATAAGCTTAATCCCCTTCTCAGCAATTCTTTTATACAAAAGCTTTGGTCTCACCAAGAAATGTCGCTATTTTTTTATTTTGTCACTACGGTATTTCAACATTTTCAGAGTTGAGATGTAAAGATCTGGTGAATTAGATGCATGCAACTCTACATCGTTGACAATTTCTGTAAAAAGAATTTTTTTTATTTTATTTTTTTTTTGTTAAGAAGCTTTCCGCAGCGTTGCCGCGAAAGCACTTGCCTAGACTGGAGTCTAAAGTCTAGTGTCCTAGTGTGTAGTGTCTAGTGTGAAAGGGAGAAAATAGTGTGACAGAAAATTAGCATCAATAAATTTAAAGATTCCCAGTCTTGACAATTTTTTATATTTATTTTGATGGGTTTTAAGTATTTTCTTTAAAATACATCAGACAAAATGACAGGATTTATTGTTATGGTATACGCAGATTATTTATTATTTATTGTATGCAGAAAAAAATCTTTAGCGCATGGTAATAAAAAAATTATTGAAATTTTTTTTTTTTTTTAATTAGCTTTTGGAAGTGGGTTTAATTAAAATGATTGATTCAGTTAATTAGTGTAATGAGGACTTTTTTTGATGACTAAATTATTTTTTAGGAATTTAATGAACAGTAGAAATTAATTAATTAAATAATTATGGAAGTTTGTCCGGGAAAAATTAATATTTAATTAATTTTTTTGTTTATTGGCTGTAACTTTTTAAATATCAGAGATACGGTCTCGCGGGTAAGGACTTTTTTTGTAGGGAATTTTATTGTTTACAAAAAAGGTCCTTTTCCGCGAATTGATAAATTCAATTTTTTGAGAGTTATGGGGGTTAGAACGTAAAAAGTAAAAAAATTAATTTTGTAATTTTTTTGAGTTTTTAATAAAAGGCGGTAACTTTTTAAATATTTGACTTATGGCTTAGACCTTCAGGACCTTTTTTGTAGAAAATTTAATTGTCTACAAAAAAGGTCCTTTTCCGCGAATTGATAAATTTGATATTTGGAAAGTTATGGGGGTTAGAACGTAAAAAGTAAAAAAATTAATTTTATAATTTTTTTGAGTTTTTAATAAAAGGCGGTAACTTTTTAAATATTAGACTTATGGCTTAGACTCTTTCAACCTTTTTTGTAGAAAATTCAATTGTCTACAAAAAAAGTCCTTTTCCGCGAATTGATAAATTCAATATTTTGAGAGTTATGGGGGTCAGAAGGTAAAAAGTTAAAAAATTAATTTTGTAATATTTAAATTTCAAAATAAAAGGCGGCAACTTTTTAAATATTTGACTTATGGTTTAGAGTCTCAGAACTTTTCTTGTAGGAAATTAAATTTCTTATAAGAATGTATTTTTTAAAAAATTTTAAATTTATTTTTTGGCGGTTTTATTTAAAATTTAAATTTCCGGTCAAAAAATATTTTTTGTTTAAATTTTTATTTTATTAATTTTGAAATGGTGAAATTTCGAACTCAGTGACCTAATAAATTATGACCTTTCAAATATTTTTAAAAAAAGAAATGACAAAACTTTCAAATTTCAATTTGAAAGATTGACTGAATAAATCGATATCTCGAAAACTAATGATCGGAACCCAATCACACAAAAACGAAAATTGTAGCTAAAGGTCAGAGCTTCAATTGAAAAAAAAGTTTAGCCCTTAATTTTAATTAGTTCAAAAGTTATGAGTTTTGATAGAAAAGTAAATGGAAAAATTTTTAGTTATTTCGGAAAATAGTCGGAGATTAATTAGTACGTAATAGTAAAGGGACAAGTATTGTCAGCGTTAAATTAACAGGTGCCTTGTAAACTCGATAATCGTTTGAGGCGTTAACATACATAACAACCAAGTACCAAGTCTCGTTACTTATAGATGGATAGTACAATATAAGAGGGAGGAAAGTGGTTGGGAGATGAGATGCTTTTGGATAAACTTTGACTAAATGCTTGTGCTTGTACGGTTCCTTAACCACCCATTAATCAATATATTACCTAGTCATTAAACCTCCTTTGTTTATCGGTGACTAAACACCGTTAATTGATTTTCACGCTTAATTTAAACTTGTCAGAACCCAAAGATTATTTATTAGCAGATTAATTATTTATTGGTTTTTTTTATTTAAAATTTTTTTACTTTTCAACTTAGGGGAGAGTGGTGTCGATTGAACCGAAAATACTTTAATTTTTTTTTTTTTAGATGAATAAAAGCAAAATGATAACTTTTTTTTCACGAAATTATACTTTATTATATAAGCTATCATTTCTCATTCCCCCATGAAAAAAATTTATAAAAAAAATGTATTAAAAATACATAAAAAATATATAAATAGGGGAAGGGGGGGGGGGGGCAAAATGGGCCCATTAAGAAAAAAATTTTCAAATCCTCAGTTTTTTTTACTTGTATTACTTTTTTTTACTCCCTCTCCAAGTATTTGACGTTAATTTGTTCTGTCCATTAAAAATAAAAACTAAAAAATGTGGGGAAAAATGGGCCCCTTCAAAAAATTTTTATAATGCGAGTTTTTCAGCTTGTTTCACTTTTTTTTCCTTCTGCTGAGTTTTTGGTGTTAATTTGATGTGTCTATGAAAATTAAAAAATCCTGAAAAGTTGGGAAAACGGGCCCCCAACAAAACTCAATGTATGTTTGTCGCTTGTTTTGTGTTTTGAAACTTTTTGCTGTGTGTTTAGTATAAAAAAGAGTTAATAGTGAAAATTTGGACCTAAAAATAACTTAATTTCATTACTTGATTGCTTATATTTTAATTATTTTCGATTATATAGAATAAATTGTTTTTGAAAAAAATAATAGTTAGTAATGCTGTTGAACTCGTGACCTAGTTTGCCCCTTATCATAATTCTTTAATCATATCTGTTAAAAAAATTTTAGGAACCCGTTTGGCTAAAAAATATTCGTAGGTTTTCAAAGTCTATACAGCTCATTTTACCCCCTCCTCCCAACACTTTTCATGTTAAAAATTTTGAGGGGACCATTTTGCCTCAGTGGCCCATTTTGCCTCAATGACCCATTTTGCCCCTTCCCTGCCCCAAACACTTTTCATGTTAAAAACTTTGGGGGGGCCCATTTTACCCCCTAATATTTCGAGGCATCCAAAATTTTAGGGGGCCCGTTTTGCCCCTAGGGGCCTATTTTGCCCCCCCTTCCCCTATATATAAAATATGTATAAAAAATGTATTTTTTTTAAATAGCTAACTTTTGGCCGATTTTCGGATATACTTTGTATATTTTAAATATATTAAAAATATATAAAATTTACTTTGAGGTAAAATAAGCCTCCAGAGCCTAAATTTATAGATCGAGAAAGAATCTCATCAAATCGCGTACAATTGGTAAAGAAACAGAAGGTAAAAGAGAGCCATTAATTAGAAATGGCCGCCATGATCGAAAAAAATTTGAAATTTAAAATTTTTCGATTTTTTGAGCTTACTGGTTCAATCGTCCCTTGATTCAATTGACCACACTCTCCCCTATTGATATTAAGGGCCATTTGAAGTCTTATTTTGAAGGTGAGATCTTTTGCTACACTTTTATTTTCGGGTGATTGAATTCCGGTCAATAGATTTCGAGACATCAAATTTTTAAGCCACTGATTTTTAATAGAAATTCAAATTTTTTGGTCCTAGAAATTTTCAAAAATTCATAACTTTTTTCCAAATTAAAATTAAGGAACGGGATTGGTCCCATTTTCAAGAGTAGTCTTGAAGCTACAATTTTTGTCTAAAAAATTTTGATCTACGAGCAATAGCTTCTAAGATATCGATCTATATAGCCAAGGCTAGATTACATCAAAATTCAAAAATGGATCAAAACTAAAATTTGAAAATTCATATCCCAAAAATTTACACAAACTAAGAAACGAGACTAAACTCATTCGAAAGATCAGACTTCCGGCTACAATTTTCACAGGTCAGTCATCAAATTTCGTCAATAATTTTTCTCGATACCGAACTTAAAAGGTTCAAATTTTTAAAAATAACGTCGAGTTCACGAGATGAAAATTAAAAAATATATAAAAATATGTAAGTAATTAAAAAATATGTGAATAATAGGCGAATTCAAACTTCAGGCCTCATAAATAAGAGCAAGCGGTTATGGCAGTAGAATTATCAGTCGAGAATGCGGATAATAATATATACATATATATAAATATATAAGCGAGTGTCTGGCAACGGCATTAAATGCAAATGAAATATTGCTAAATTCAGAGCAATTATGTGTATTATTAAATAATTTAATAAATGCCTGAATTATTATTTCGTCGTATTTAATTATGCGAAGAAAAAAGGAAAAAAAATGTATAAACGTTTATATTAATATTTTTATTTAATGCGGTTAGATTAGTGAGGTAATGACAGCCGAGAATGGCAATAATAAAATATGGGGTAAGAGAGTTTTTAAAAATTGAGAAAAGAGATGAGATGAGAAGAGAATAAAAAAGATAATGGAAAAAAAATTGACATTTTTATCATCCGTTTAAATCTTTGTCTATAGATAAAGACAGGGAATATGCACTTATGTATTAAGATTACTCCACGTGCAAATGCGGTTCTTAATTGTGCAATTTTAAGAGCTATTTATAATTTGTAACTGCTATTACGGAGAAATAAATTACGGAATTTATTATTCACGTTCTTTGTTTTAGTTTTAGTGAAATATTTTTTTTTAAAAAGTAATTATTGAAAGCCGATCATAAAAAAATCGGTCTGTCAGTTGACCCTGCGGGCCAGCCCCAAAACTTCCCGTTGTTTTCGTGCTCGTTGAGCTCGAAAACATTATTGTGAATACATTTTCGAGCTCTTCGAGCTCGCAAATACTTTTGTATGCCATTGCTTTGTAAAAAACCATTTTTTAGCATTTCCTTCTCCCACGATATCTCGCGAACGAATTAACCGATTTTGATGGTTGAGGTGGCAATCGACGCGTTTTATCAAGTTCTGAAGCTGATCAAATTTTGAAATTGATTTATTAAGCCGTTTTTGAGAAATTTCAAAAAAACCAAGGAAAAAATTTTTTTTGAATTCTTTCGTCAACGGTTTCTCTTGAACGAATGAACCGATTTTGATGGTTGAGGTGGCATTCGACGCGGCTTATAGAGTTTTAGAGCTGATTAGATTTTGGAATCAATCCATCGAGCAAATTAAAAGTTATCCAAATAAAACATTTTCGAAAAAATTTTATTTTTGAAATATCTCTGAACGCATTCTACCGATTAAGTTCAAATTTTTACGGCCTCAAGACATTAACAAGCCGCGTCGAATGACACCTCAACGATCAAAATCGGTTCATCCGTTCAAGAGTTATGAATATTTACATACATACATACGTACGTACACACATACATACACTCGGACATCATCTTGAAATTAGTCAGGATAGCTTCCTAGGACCTCGAAACGTCGACATCTGATGGAAATTCGATTTTCGTAAATCGAACCGAAACCAATAACTTCCCGAATTTTTGAAAATTTACAATTTTCTTAGCGGGAAGTTAAAAATGTAAATTGTTAGGGGAGAGGGGGGTCAATTGAACCAGTAAGCTTAAAAAATCGAAAAATGAGTCGTCTTCCCCATACAAAGTCGCCGAGCTTAGAAATTTTCCCGTAGATCGGCCGATGCCTGGCTTGCAATGATTGGCCAATAAATGGCTAACTATACTGGCCCGTGCATGGTGAATCATTGGCAGCCGTTTTTGCTTATAAAAACGGCGCACAGTCAACCGCCGTTCGTTGGCCAACGGTTTGATCGAGTGCTTTTGATACCAAGCTTTGGCCGATGATTGATTGCCACGATTGGCCAATGCTTGGCATACCGTTATCATCCGGTATTTAGCCGATTTTCGGCCGATGCTTCAAAATTGGCAGCCATTCACGACCCAGTGATGGGCTGATTTTTTTTTTTTAATGGGTCTTGGAATTATATTTTAACCCGAGGCAAAATTAAAAAAGAAGATGAAAATGTTTGGAAATAAAATTAGTAGCTAAAAGTCCACCCTTTGAAATGAGACCAATCTCGTTTCTTAATTCGGAATTTTCAGAAAGTTATGAATTTTTAAACTTTTAGGTTTATCCCAGAGAGGAAAGTACCACGGGCCCAGGCTTGGCCCAGACTTGGCCCAACTTTGTAGAACCTTGGCCCAGCCTTGGTAGAAGCATGGAATGATAATCTCGGGCCAAGTCTGGTTGCCAGACCTGGCCCATGCTTGGTTACCAGATCTGGCCCATGCTTGGTTGCCAGACCTGGCCCAGGCTTTCAGGAAACGAATAAATTTAATTAAAAAAAATTTATTATTATTAACCTCGTAGAATTCATGATCATTAATGTTTTAATTATCTAAAGGAGGTAAATGATGTGTAAAAAAACTCGGTGGAAACTCTGCTGGACTCTGGGCGCGAACTGCCGTCCTTCTGATTACTGGGTCCGAACGGTAGCTACTGGACAAACCTACTAACGTTGAACTGGTACATTTATATGATCTACTTATATAAACCATAGGTATATCCAAACTTGGGTAATCCTACCTTGGCCCAAGTCTGGGTTGCCATTGGACGGCCAAGGCTAGGTTACCCAGTCTTGGCCCAAGTTTGGCTTGCCATTGGATAGCCAAGGCTAGGTTACCCAGTCTTGGCCCAAGCCCGGGTAGTCATTGTAACGGCCAAGGCTAGGTTATCCAGTCTTGGCCCAAGTCTGGCTTGCCGTTGGATGGCCAAGGCTAGGTTACCCAGTCTTGGCCCAAGCCCCGGTAATCATTGTAACGGCCAAGGCTAGGTTACCCAGTCTTGGCCCAAGTCTGGCTTGCCGTTGGATGGCCAAGGCTAGGTTACCCAGTCTTGGCCCAAGCCCCGGTAATCATTGTAACGGCCAAGGCTAGGTTACCCAGTCTTGGCCCAAGTCTGGCTTGCCATTGGATGGCCAAGGCTAAGTTACCTAGTCCTGGCCCAAGCCGGGGCCAATATAGGTGTGCCAAAGCTAGGTTCCCTAGTGCTGGGCCAAGTAGGGGCCCGTTGTTCAACTCTGGCAGCTCCTGTATGGGTAATAGAATTTTGAATTTCAATTATATCTATTCTCCTATACAGATCGATATCTCGAAAACTAATCAGCGGAAATCGATTAACCACAAAAAAAATATAAATTGTAGCCGAAAGCTTACTCTTTGAAATGAAACGAATCCGGTTTCTTAATTTTGAGTTTCAAAAAAGTTATGAATTTTTCAAATTTCACAAATAACAATAATAATAATGACCGAAAATTTTCAGTTCGATACATCTGTTTAACCCCATAACTCCCCTTTCAATTCACAAAAACCCATCAACTTATAGGTCAAATCAAAGCTTAAAATCACAGCTTTCGATCCTTTCTGGTCCCATTTCTTAATCTCAAATCCCCTAGAAGTTATGATTTTCAAAAACTTCTCAAAACCCAAAAATTCGAAATTCCTTCATATATATACCCCCGTAAGTCCCCCTTAAATTCTGAAAAACCCATCAACTTATAGGTCAAATTAACGCTTGAAATCCCAGCTTTCGATCCCTTCCGGTCCGATTTCTGAATCTCAATTTCCCCAGAAGTTATAAAGATTAAAAGCTCACAATAATAATGAAAATCAAACAAACTTTTAAAATATTATTTCAAATATTAGTCCGGCAGAGGTCAACGATGTCTAACAATTAGCAATTCCTTAACAATTACCTTCTTCAGTGCCTTTCCTAAAGAGCATATATTTGCAATGAAAACAATCCGAGTCCAAGTCTGGCCTTTTGTAGAAGATAAAAATATTTTCGGTCCAAACAAAAGGAGTTTAATTTTTTTTTTGATCCCTAATTGCGCGGCAATAGCCCAGTAAATACGTAATTTGTTAGTTGTTTCCGGTACAATAATATAACCTAGGCCAGAGGCTAATGAAGAACAAACTCAAGCTCTGGGGGCTGATTAAAACTGGGCTGGGATTTTTTTAGCTTCTTAAGATCCAGACTCTAGACTTTAACTTTAGATTTTTTTTTTTTATTTACCACTGGGTTCTGGATTGTAATTTTTCTTGTTGAGGTGTCACACGTAGAGTACTAGGTGCTCATTGTTAACAAGCTTTCGTGTATTGTCTAGTTATTGTTGGTTTCATGCTTAAAAGGAATCAAAAAATGGGACAAGTATTTTTTAGAATGAATCTGATGACTAACCTGGGGCGAAATACGAGGGTTGTTATATATCTATATATATATGAGGTGACTTGATGATTGTTGAGAGTGGCTCGTGTGAGTTTCAGTTTAAGTGGGGGCGGGCGATAGACTAATGAGACTTTCATTTGTTTTTTTTTTAAATTTATTTTTATCTATATGAGGCGATATCTTGGCAACTATTGGGCGGAAGTTGATTATGTGAAGATGAAAATTGTAGCTGGGAGTGTAAGCTTTGAAATAAGACCTTGGACGGACCTTAATATTGATAAGTTTGGAAGTTATGAATTTTTGATGGTGGGATTAGAAAATTTGGAAGTTCAAATTTTGGAATATATATGAATCTATATGAAGTGATATCTTGGAAACTATTGATCAAATTTTGATTTTGTCCAAATAAAAATTGTAGCTAGAAGTGTAACCTTTGAAATGAGACCTTAAACGGCCCTTAATATTGATAAGTTTATGAGTTATGAATTTTTGAAGGTTGAATTCAAAAATTTGGAAAATGCATGGATTTTTGGAATATATATGAACCTATATAAGGTGATATCTTGGGAACTATTGATCAGATTTTGATTTTGTGTGAATGAAAATTGTAGCTAGAAGTGTTAGCTTTGGAATGAGACCTTAAATGGCCCTTAATATTGATAAGCTTGTGAGTTATGAATTTTTGAAGGTTGAATTCAAAAATTTGGAAGATGTATGGATTTTTGGAATATATATGAACTTATATAAGACGATATCTTGGAAACTATTGATCAGATTTTGATTTTGTGTGAATGAAAATTGTAGCTTGAAGTGTAAGCTTTGAAATAAGACCTTGAACGGACCTTAATAATCATAAGTTCAAAAGTTATGAATTTTTGAAGGTGGGATAAGAAAATTTGGAAGTTCAAATTTTGGAATATATATGAATCTATATAAGGCGATATCTTGGAAACTATTGATCAGATTTTGATTTTGTGTGAATGAAAATTGTAGCTAGAAGTGTAACCTTTAAAATGAGACCTTAAACGGCCCTTAATATTCATAAGTTTGGAAGTTATGAATTTTTAAAGGTTGAATTTAAAAATTTGGAAGATGCATGGATTTTTGAAATATATATGAACCTATATAAGGCGATATCTTGGAAACTATTGATCAGATTTTGATTTTGTGTAAATAAAAATTGTAGCTAAAAGTGTAAGTTTTGAAATGAGACCTTAAACGGCCCTTAATATTGATAAGTTTATGAGTTATGAATTTTTGAAGGTTGAATTCAAAAATTTGGAAGATGCATGGATTTTTGGAATATATATGAACCTATTTAAGGCGATATCTTGGAAACTATTGATCAGATTTTGATTTTGTGTAAATAAAAATTGTAGCTAAAAGTGTAAGTTTTGAAATGAGACCTTAAACGGCCCTTAATATTGATAAGTTTATGAGTTATGAATTTTTGAAGTTTAGAAATTGAAAGACGAAAAATTTGATTTCATTTCCCAAACATTATTACTGGGTTTTATAATTAATATCTGGGAAACTATTGATGCTGGATCAAAATGTTTCATATAAAAATTGTAGCTAAAAGTCCAATCTTTCAAATGAAACCAATCCTGTTTCTTAATTTTGAATTTCTTAGAAGTTATGAATTTTTAAATTCAATCTGGAAATCAAAACTCAAATTTCATTCATATATTTCTCTCTATACAAGCCAATATCTCAGAAACTATCGATCCTAGATCAAAATCTTTTTTACAAAAATTGTAACTACATGTCCAATCTTTGAAATGCGCGTGGTCCCGTTTTTTAATTTAAATTTCTAAAAAAGTTATGAATATTAAAAATTAAGAAAAGAAGATTTTAACAAAAAAATTTGAATTTCTACCAAGAGAACGCGGCTCCAAATTTCGATATCTCGAAAACTAATGACCGGAAGTCACTCAACCAAAAACAAAAATCGTAGCCAATCATCCCAACTACAAAATGAGCCCAATCCCATTTCCTTGTCTTTTTTTTTCACTAAATTATAAAAGTTAAAAAAAAAAAAAAAAACGAAATCGCGTAATTTTGCATAAAAAAATCTAAAGAAAATTAAAAAGAAGTAAAAAAAATATTCTTTGATCTATACATACAGCAGCCGTAAGTAGACGGTAGCATCGTAGCAAGAAGCAAGTGTGCCAACTATTCTTTGCCATCTCAAGAGTATGCACACTCAGTACTCAGTACTCAGTCCAGTACACACTCGACCAGTCGCTCCTTCAATCCAACGTCCTCTCATTCTTTATTTTATTCTTATTCTTATTTTTTTCCTCCATCTTTATCTCCATCTCCTCCATGTCATTCTTTTGGAATTGTAGATAACACAAGATCCAACTTTTAGATTTTTTCTTATCCACTTTCTACTCTTTTTCTTTCTCTTTCTCCTTCTTCTTCTCTCCTTCTAATTTAAATTGGACAATTTTTTTATAATTAGTAAATTTTTATTTTATTTTCTCATGACCTCTAGTATTTTCATTTTTTTTTTTTTTGCACACCGGGTAAGTTGGACCCTCTATTAATTTTCCATTCACTTGGAAGACTCCGTAGACTCCAGAGACTGGACTCTAGAATTCAAAAAAAAAATTTCTCTATTTTGATTATCGACTTTTTGGAGAAATTTTTAGAAAATTAATTGATTAATTAATTAATTAATTAATCAAAATTTTTGATGAATTGAAATTATTCTAGATCTCGCTCTCTGGAAATTTTGAATTGCGCGCGGAATTTAAATAAAAATAAAAAAAAAAAATTGAGAAATTTTTAAAAAAATTAAGTCTTGAGTTTTTTTTTTTTTTAATCAAAATTTTGATTTTGTTTTAAAATAAATTTGATTTTTAATTAAATTATTTTTAAAAATTGATCATTGATTACTGGGGTACTAATTAATGAATTTAATTAAGAAAAAAAAATTAGTGTTTAATAAAAATGAGGAAAGAAAATTTCCGTGCCTTCGATTTTAAAAATTTTGATTACCTGCATAAATTAATTATCGTAAATTCATCAAAAAATTAATTAATTTACTGATTAATTACGTTTATTAATTGGAATTCGAAAAATTAATCAGTAACAAAAATTTTATCCAAATTTACTAATAAAGAGAATTTTAATTTTTTTTATGCATTAATAATTGAATAAGTAAATAATTAAATTAGTATTCAAATATTTGAGTACAGTTTATTTTTAGTAAAATTCGATTTTCGGGCCATATTTGAAAAAATATCAAAGAGAGACCTACGATGTTTGTGTTCATTTTAAAGAGCATTAAATTACCTACAATTTTTGTCTCAAACTTTTTGTAATTGGGGTAAGTAGGCCCGAGTTATGAGCAATTGAAAGATTAAACAATTTTTGGGTCCGAGTAAATTTTTGTTTCCGTTGATTTTTTGGGGATATTTTGAAAACTATAGAAAATAAACCCAGAGTGTTTGTGTTCATTGTAAAGGGCATTAAATACCCTACAATTTTTGTTTAAAACATTTTGTAATTAGGGTAAGTGGGCTCGAGTTATGAGCGATTGAAACAGGAGCCAATTTTTGGGATTTGAGTAAATTGTATTTCTGGCGATTTTTTGGGGATATTTTAAAAACTATAGAAAATAAACCCAGAGTGTTTGTGTTCATTGTAAAGGGCATTAAATTTCCTACAATTTTTATCTCAAACTTTTTGTAATTAGGGTAAGTAGGCTTGAGTTATGAGCGATTGAATCAGGAGCCAATTTTTGGGATTTGAGTAAATTGTATTTCTGGCGATTTTTTGGGGATATTTTGAAAACTATAGAAAATAAACCCAGAGTGTTTGTGTTCATTGTAAAGGGCATTAAATTTCCTACAATTTTTATCTCAAACTTTTTGTAATTAGGGTAAGTAGGCTTGAGTTATGAGCGATTGAATCAGGAGCCAATTTTTGGGATTTGAGTAAATTGTATTTCTGGCGATTTTTTGGGGATATTTTGAAAACTATAGAAAATAAACCCAGAGTGTTTGTGTTCATTGTAAAGGGCATTAAATTTCCTACAATTTTTATCTCAAACTTTTTGTAATTAGGGTAAGTAGGCTTGAGTTATGAGCGATTGAATCAGGAGCCAATTTTTGGGATTTGAGTAAATTGTATTTCTGGCGATTTTTTGGGGATATTTTGAAAACTATAGAAAATAAACCCAGAGTGTTTGTGTTCATTTCAAAGAGCATTAAATTACCTACAATTTTTGTCTCAAACTTTTTGTAATTGGGGTAAGTAGGCCCGAGTTATGAGCAATTGAAAGATTAGACAATTTTTGGGTCCGAGTAAATTTTTGTTTCCGTTGATTTTTTGGGGATATTTTGAAAACTATAGAAAATAAACCCAGAGTGTTTGTGTTCATTGTAAAGGGCATTAAATACCCTACAATTTTTGTTTAAAACTTTTTGTAATTAGGGTAAGTGGGCTCGAGTTATGAGCGATTGAAACAGGAGCCAATTTTTGGGATTTGAGTAAATTGTATTTCTGGCGATTTTTTGGGGATATTTTGAAAACTATAGAAAATAAACCCATAGTGTTTGTGTTCATTGTAAAGGGCATTAAATTTCCTACAATTTTTATCTCAAACTTTTTGTAATTAGGGTAAGTAGGCTTGAGTTATGAGCGATTGAATCAGGAGCCAATTTTTGGGATTTGAGTAAATTGTATTTCTGGCGATTTTTTGGGGATATTTTGAAAACTATAGAAAATAAACCCAGAGTGTTTGTGTTCATTGTAAAGGGCATTAAATTTCCTACAATTTTTATCTCAAACTTTTTGTAATTAGGGTAAGTAGGCTTGAGTTATGAGCGATTGAATCAGGAGCCAATTTTTGGGATTTGAGTAAATTGTATTTCTGGCGATTTTTTGGGGATATTTTGAAAACTATAGAAAATAAACCCAGAGTGTTTGTGTTCATTTTAAAGGGCATTAAATATCCTACAATTTTTGTCTCAAACTTTTTGTAATTAGGGTAAGTAGGCTCGAGTTATGAACAATTGAAAGATTAGACAATTTTTGGGTTCGAGTAAATTTTGGTTTCCGTTGATTTTTTAGGGATATTTTGAAAACTATGGAAAATAAACCCAGAGTGTTTGTGTTCATTGTAAAGGGCATTAAATATCCTACAATTTTTGTCTAAAACTTTTTGTAATTGAGGTAAGTAGGCTCGAGTTATGAACAATTGAAAGATTAGACAATTTTTGGGTTCGAGTAAATTTTGGTTTCCGTTGATTTTTTAGGGATATTTTGAAAACTATGGAAAATAAACCCATAGTGTTTGTGTTCATTTCAAAGGGCATCAAATTTCCTACAATTTTTGTCTAAACTATTTCGTAATTACGTCAATAGGTCTCAAGTTAGGAGCAACTGAAAACTAAGCCTTCGACGGGAAATTTTTCAACTGTTCTAAGAAACAGATTTTTTTTTTTTTTTTCGGAAAATATCGAAAATAACCTTTCGGTGTTACGGTTCATTCTAAAGGGCATTAAATCCCCTACACTTTCCATCTCAAACTTTTTGCCATTCCTCCAATTAATCTCCAGTTCCAAGTAATTAAAATCCAAATCTTCAATCCTATTTTTAAAATTTCCCTCCTTTTCAATTTTTAAAAAAACCCAACAAAATATTCCACACAACCCTACGATGTTTGTACTCATTCCAAAGGGCTCTAAATTCCCTACAACTTTTACCTGAACCATTTTTCTCTCCCTCAATTTTTTCTCAAATCCCAAAAACCATAATTTCAAAAATAACTTTTCACCCCCCGTTAATTTAACCCGATGGCTCCTAATGAATAGCAATGACTCCGACACCGAAAAGTAGACGTCTGTCGCTGACAGACAGGATCAGCCCTCGAATCCTCTCGACTTCATCTCCACCCTCTTTTCCCCACCCCTTCCATCACACTAGCGTCTAGAAGTTGAATCCTCGAGCTAGGGGATGGATATAAGTTGTAAGCTTACATACATGTGAGCTCCAGGTCATAGTCAGAGGAGAGGAGTCACGTAGAATATGAAACAATCGCTTCATTGGAAAGTCAAGTGAATCCACTAGAGCGTCGTCGCGTTTGACTTGCCATTAGGAGCGTCAGTTTTAATTGTGCTTCCTCTTATCTTCTGCTTCTTCTTCTTCTTCTTCTTCATTCTCTGTCTCTTCCCTCCCTACCCTGTCTCTTTCTCTCCCTTATTCGTCTCTCCTCTGGCTCTTACACTTTTTCCTGGTTCTCTTTTACTCTTAGACTGGGTCATAGTCTCAGGTGAAGTCCTTACGCGTATGCCCTTTAGCGATGTCTCATTAGTTGCTGCACTCCACCCTTGGGCTCAAACTGTACTCAAGATTCTACACTTGCTACCACTTATATTTTACCCTCACTGTCACTGTTCACTCATTTGCTATCGACTCGTTTTTTATTTTTACTCATCTCTTTTATTCTCTCCCGCGGTCTCCCGTGGGGGGAAATGTTTCTGGAGACGATAGGCCAAGTTTGCGCGAACCGGAAACGTCTGCTATTGTATTGAGTTGAGTTAGTATTTAGCATTGATGCTGAAATAAATGGCATTGTTGGTGACTGGAGGCTTGACAGCTGGAATGAAGGGACGATTTGTTTGGGTTAAGTTTTAAATTGATCGCGGTTTCTTCGTCGGCTGTAACTTGGGGGATTTGATAAAGACAAGGTTTTTTTTGTAGCATTTTTTGTGACCTGAAAAATGAATACAAACATCGTGGGGTTATGGGGAATATTTTTAAAAACGAAGGGAGGGAAAATTTGAAAAAAAGAAGAATTTGAAGATTTTGTTTTGATTGCTTGTAACTCGAGATTAATTGGAGGAATTGGAAAAAGTTTCAGATGAAAGTTGTGGTAAATTTAATGCCCTTTGAAATGACTAGGAACATCATGGGAATATTTTCAATATTTTTCAAAATATTCCAGAAAAATGGGTGGAAAAGTAATTTTAACAAAGATCCCAAAAATTGTCTAATGTTTCAATTGCTTATAACTCGAACCTACTTACCCCAATTACAAAAAGTTTTAGACAAAAATTGTAGGTAATTTGATGCGCTTTAAAATGAACACAAACATCATAGATCTATCTTTGATATTTTTTCATATATGGCCCAAAAAATGACGAGAAACAAAATTTACTCGAATCCCAAAAATTGGCTCATGTTCCAATTGCTCATAACTAGAGCCCACTTACCCCAATAACAAAAAGTTTTAGATAAAAATTGTAGGAAATTAAACGCCCTTTAAAATGAACACCAACACTATAGGTTTATTTTCCATACTTTGCAAAATATTCCCAAAAAATCGCCAGAAACAAAAATTTACTCAAATCCCAAAAATTGGCTCATGTTCAAATTGCTAATAACTCGAGCCGACTTACCCCAATTACAAAAAGATTCAGACAAAAATTGTAGAAAATTTGATGCCCTTTACAATGAACACCAACACTATAGGTTTATTTTCCATACTTTGCAAAATATTCCCAAAAAATCGCCAGAAACAAAAATTTACTCAAATCCCAAAAATTGGCTCATGTTCAAATTGCTCATAACTCGAGCCTACTTACCCCAATTACAAAAAGTTTCAGACAAAAATTGTAGAAAATTTGATGCCCTTTACAATGAACACCAACACTATAGGTTTATTTTCCATACTTTGCAAAATATTCCCAAAAAATCGCCAGAAACAAAAATTTACTCAAATCCCAAAAATTGGCTCATGTTCAAATTGCTCATAACTCGAGCCTACTTACCCCAATTACAAAAAGTTTCAGACAAAAATTGTAGGAAATTCAATGCTCTTTAAAATGAACACAAACATCATAGATCTATCTTTGATATTTTTTCATATATGGCCCAAAAAATGACGAGAAACAAAATTTACTCGAATCCCAAAAATTGGCTCATGTTCCAATTGCTCATAACTAGAGCCCACTTACTCCAATAACAAAAAGTTTTAGATAAAAATTGTAGGAAATTAAACGCCCTTTAAAATGAACACAAACACTATGGGTTTATTTTCCATACTTTGCAAAATATTCCCAAAAAATCACCAGAAACATAATTTACTCAAATCCCAAAAATTGGCCGATGTTTCAATTGCTCATAACTCGAGCCCAATTACCGCAGTTACAAAAAGTTTGAGACAAAAATTGTAGGTAATTTGATGCCCTTTGAAATGACCACATACATCATGGACTTATATTCGATAGTTTAAAAGATATGACAAAAAAACCGAGGAAAAAAAAATTTTTCATTAAATTAAAAAAAAAGCAAATGTTGAATATTTAATTTGTAATTAAAATAGCAAGTACGCAATTATTAGTACAGTGAATGTATTTTAAGATAAACAATAAGAGATGACTTGAGTGTGGGGTGACGAGGGAGGGGGATAAATAAGTAGGGGGAGTTAAAAGCGGGGAAAGTTGAATGCACACGAGATAGCTCCAGGCGGAGCTTGATTATTTTCCGCTTCATTCAGGTGCAGGAGGAACAGAGGAGCCTTGAGACGAGGAGAAGTGAGGAGAGAGGATCCCAACGTCGCGGTGCAAGAGATAGAAGAAGGCAACGGGGTTCAATTGGAAACAGCAATCACAGCTCGCCTCTATTTTGTTCTCGTAACAGCAAACTCCAATAATAAGCTTTCTCCTATATTGCCTCTTCAACTCGCTTTTCCTCCTCCCCCTTTTCACCCGGTCCTCTTTCTTCTCTTCCTCTCCATCCCCCTCACCCTCCTTAACCCTCTTTGCCGCAGCGCACATGTCCCTTGATGTCTTCATATGAATTTATCATCCCAAATTTCATATTGATTTTTTAAGTTTCTCTTATCATGGCTCTACCTCCCCCCCTTTTAAACTGTTGTGGCTTTCATAGGTCGCAATTTCTCGCAAATTTAATGCCCTTTCCAACGACTACAAATACAATATAATTATCTTTGATAGTTCATTAAATATCATCATAATTACAAGTACATTTTAAAATGCAACCTAAATTTTTTTATTTCGCAAAAATCAATCAGACTATTTTTGAATTTTTTTATAACTCGCGGGCAATTCGAGGAATCGAAAAACGTTTGGGACAAAAGTTGTAGGAAATTTAATGCCCTTTAATATGAACCCAAACTTGATATGATTATTTCTATTATTTTATGAACTAGGCCCAAAAAAAATTCACGTTACCCAAAAATATCTGAAAGTACTTAAAATTGAAATTCTGCCTAAACTTTCAGACCTACGATAAAAATGTATAGGACTAAATTTATTCTAAATTGAATTTCCTATAAAAAAGAATTTCTACATTTTTTCTGTATCTCTGAAAATTAGCTCAGAAATTCGACTCCTTTTTAATAAATCGAGAACAAACCGAGTTATCGCAAAAATTTTCGCACAAAAATTGTTGCAAATTCAATGCCCTTTAAAATGAATACCAACATGATAGGGTCATTCTCAATATTTTTTCTACTAGGCCCAAAAAGTCCCAAAAAAATAACAATTAAAAAGTCTTTAAGCAATTCGAGCTTAAATCAAAATTCCGCTTAAACTATCAGACTTACGATAAAAATGTACAGGACCAAAATTGTTCAAAATTAAATTTCCTACAAAAAAGGTTCTTTGCATTTTTTCTCTATCTCTGAAAATTAGCCCAGAAATTCTACTCCTTTTTAATAAATCGAGAACAAACCGAGTTATCGCAAAAATTTTCACACAAAAATTGTTGCAAATTCAATGCCCTTTAAAATGAATACCAACATGATAGGGTCATTCTCAATATTTTTTCTACTAGGCCCAAAAAGTCCCAAAAAAATAACAATTAAAAAGTCTTTAAGCAATTCGAGCTTAAATCAAAATTCCGCTTAAACTATCAGACTTACGATAAAAATGTACAGGACCAAAATTGTTCAAAATTGAATTTCCTACAAAAAAGGTCTTTTACTTTTTTTTCTATCTCTGAAAATGAATCCAGAAATCCTAATTCTTAAGTCCCAAAATTTTTTTCAAAATTCAACTGCTCATAACTCGTTACCAAATTGAGTAATCAAAAAAAGTTTAAATTCAAAATTGTAGGGAATTAAATGCCCTTTAAAAAAACCACCTAGTTCATATATTTATTCTTATTAGTTTCTGCAAAAAATGAAGAAAACCAATCAAAGTTCACTAGGGTCTGAACCCGCGATTGAAAAAAATTGATAAAAAAAAAAAAATCAATTAAATGACAACAATTATAATCCAGGGGTGAGTACAAGCAATTAAACTGAAACCATTTTGTGTAAACGACACATAAATACATCGATTAAATTCCGTTTCAGCGGTTGTAATCCCGCTCCAGTGTATGCGGACCGGAGCTCGATCGTCCGGACTTTCTCCGGGCTGGGAGTAGGGACTCCGGAGTTGGGGATAGGGTCGGACCAAGAGCACGGAGGGTACTGAGGGTGAATAAAGGGTGGAGAATTTAAACCCAATTGCCACCGGTACCCATTTAATTCCAATAGCGATATCACACCCGGCAGGTTCTTTACTGCCTGCGTCCCTTTCTGGACTCTATCAACTCTACCAGCGTGTCCTGGTGTATCGTAGTGATTCTACTGGTACTGGTACTGCTACTGGAACTGGTGATGGTGCCAGACTAGTAGACTAGTTAACATCAGCGACACACGTGCACACACGAGTTCTATAAAAATTTATCGACTGGGAAATTGTTTAGCCTGCGTGAACGTAAATGCGAATGGTGAACCTGCTAAAGGGGTTGACGGTGAGGTAGAAAGGGGGTGGGAACTGTGTGTGTGTTGTGCGCAAATAATTGTACATTAACGGTATGAAGAACCGTAAGTATTTAAATGCCGGGAAAATAGTTATTGTTGTTGTTATTTTGATGGGATTGTTGGAGATGACGAGACGTTATTGAGCATTTAGTGTCGCGGTCTTTACCGAGGACATTCTGTTCGGACTCGTTACTCTAGGGTTATTAGGGTCAGGGTAAAGGGTAAAGGGGT
Organism: Microplitis mediator; assembly: GCF_029852145.1. Lineage (NCBI taxonomy): Eukaryota > Metazoa > Arthropoda > Insecta > Hymenoptera > Braconidae > Microplitis > Microplitis mediator. Next base: position 1,875,044 of record NC_079979.1, read on the forward strand.
CAAAGATAATACACGATTTTTTTAAACTTTTTTTGGTTTTATTTAAATTATGGAAAAACTAACGGAGATAGAGGAAAAATATATCAGACGTTTTTTGTAGGAAATTTAATTTTGAACAAATTTGGTCATGTGCATTTTTGTCGTAGGTCTGATAGTTTAGGCGGAATTCTAATTTAAAGCAGGAGTTTTTTAAGGACTTTTGTATTGGTGATTTTTTTGGGCCTTTTTGGGCCTAGTGAAAAAAATATTGAAGATAACCCTATCAAGTTGGTACCCATTTTAAGGAGCATTGAATCCGCTGCAATTTGTTATGTCAACTTATTTTGATTCCTCAATTTGGTAACGAGTTATGAGCAATTGAATTTTGAAAAAAATTTTGGGACTTAAGAACTAGGATTTCTGGGTTAATTTTCGGAGATAGAGAAAAAATGTATGGGACCTTTTTTGTAGGAAATTTAATTTTGAACAAATTTGGTGATGTGCACTTTTATCGTAGATCTGATAGTTTAGGCGGAATTATAATTTAAAGCACTTGAGTTGTTTAAGGACTTTTTTTTGGGACTTTTTGGGCCTAGTGAAAAAAATATTGAAGATAATCTTATCAAGTTGGTATTCATTTTAAAGGGCAATAAATTTGCTACAATTTTTATTTAAGACTTTTTTTAATTACTCAATTTGGTAACGAGTTATGAGCAATTGAGTTTCGAAACAAATTTTGGGACTTAAGGACTGGGATTTCTGGGTTAATTTTCAGTGATAGAGAAAAAATGTATGGGACCTTTTTTGTAGAAAATTCAAATATGAACAAATTCGGTCCTGTGCATTTTTATTGTAGGTCTGATAGTTTATGCGGAATTCTAATTTAAAGCACTCGAGTTGTTTAAGGACTTATTTGTTGTTGTTTATTTTTTTTTTGGGACTTTTTGGGCCTAGTGGAAAAAATATTGAAGATAATCTTATCAAGTTGGTATTCATTTTAAAGGGCATTAAATTTGCTACAATTTTTATTTGAGACTTTTTTTAATTACTCAATTTGGTAACGAGTTATGAGCAATTGAATTTTGAAAAAAATTTTGGGACTTAAGAACTAGGATTTCTGGGTTAATTTTCAGAGATAGAGAAAAAAAGTATAGGACCTTTTTTGTAGGAAATTTAATTTTGAACAAATTTGGTCCTGTACATTTTCATCGTAGGTCTGATAGTTTAAGCGGAATTTTGATTTAAACTCGAATTGTTTAAAGACTTTTTAATTGTTATTTTTTTGGGACTTTTTGGGCCTAGTGGAAAAAATATATAAGATAACCCTATCATGTTGGTATTCATTTTAAAGGGCATTGAATTTGCAACAATTTTTGTATGAAAGTTTTTGCAATAACTCGATTTGTTCTCGATTAATGAAAAATGACGATTATAGAAAAATTCAATTTAAAAAATATCGCGGAAAAATAATAAATATTATTTATTATTAAGTAATAAAAAATAGTGTATAAAGCTTTCATCTTACTCTTGAATGGTAGTTTATAAATCAAAAAAAGTAGCATCAGTATACAGTTAAAGTAAGTATAAGTATAAAGCGGAGACAAGAGTAGAAAAGTATCAAGAACTTGAAAAACGACTCGAGTTGAGACGATGAAAAATTTTTTGGCATTTCATATCTTGGGCATCCACGCGTATCCACTCGTGCTCGAGTAAACTCTTGCACAATATTTTTTTTTTTTTTTTTTTTCGAGGGATTTATGAAAGATCCGCGGAGTCGCGGATTTAACACTTTTCCCATTGTCGCCTTTTTTTGGCACGTGGTACTAAAAAATAAATAAAATACATGTCAAACGTTTCTGGACATCTTCCAAAATAAAAAAAATTTTGTTTGTTATTTTTTTTTCCAAAAAAATAAATATTTATTTTCGCACACCTTTAAAATTCTTTAGTTTAAAAAAATCAGAATAAGTGTAAAAATAATTGAGCTTCATGTCTAGTTAATGAACCAAAAGAAAATTTTTGTAAATTTCCGTAATCGGAGACCGCGAAAATTTTAAATTCCGCGGTATTGTTTTTTTCGACAGAAAAAATTGAAAAAATTGTTTTCTTATGGGAAATTTGATCCTCTACGAAAAATTCCCATCCCGCGAGTCAGTAAATTCAAAATTCGAAGTTACGGGACTTGAAAGTAAAAAAAATTTAATTTTCAAATTAAAAAATTACGCGGTTTAATTTAACGGCTGTTACTTTTTAAATATCAGAGCTATGGGTTCGCGCATAAGGACCTTTTTTGAAGGAAATAAAATTTCTTAAAAAAAAGGTCCAGTGCCGCGAGTTGCTAAACTCAAAATTTTAAAAGTTATAGGACTTGAAAATATAAAAAAATCAAATTTTTAAATTTAAGCTTTTTTCAATTTAATTTAACGGCTGTAACTTTTTAAATATCAGAGATACGGGCTCGCGCATAAGGACTTTTTTTGTAGGAAATAAAATTTCCTACAAAAAAGGTCCAGTGCCGCGAGTTGCTAAATTCAAAATTTTAAAAGATATAGAACTCGGAAATATAAAAAAATTAAATTTTTAAATTTAAACTTTTTTCAATTTAATTTAACGGCTGTAACTCTTAAAACATCAGAGCTACGGGTTCGCGCATTAAGTCTTTTTTTGTAGGGAATAAAATTTCCTACAAAAAAGATCCAGTGCCGCGAGTTGCTAAATTCAAAATTTTAAAAGTTATAGGCCTTGGGAATGAAAAAATTCAAATAAAATGAATTTCGCGCTTTTTTGCGGGTTTTGAATAAAAGCCTCTTTTTTAAAAATATCAACTTTGTAAATCTCATATATTTTTCATATCATCGTAGCCCTAAATTTCCAGATGAAGCATAAGATTTATTGAAGGCAGAGAAGTCATGGGAGAAAAGGGAGGGAAGAAAGTTTTTGACAAGAGAAATAATTCGGCTGTGTATTGAATTGTAATTAGACGCGAAACGAGTTGTCACACGAGACGCGTCATTGATTATTAAATAAATTATGATTAAATACTGTCTTATAATATTGAGCCTTGTGTTCATGACTTAGACGTCAATTGATTTAATCCCGCGAAATATTACCAACTGAGTATATTTTATATCAAGTAAACTTGTCTTTAGATAAGATGGAGATATTCCGAGTCGATATGAGACCAAATGACATGTCTAATAGAGAGTTTAAGTATAGAGTGAGATAAAGATACTGAGAGTTAAGATGAGGATGAGGATGAGGATGAGTGAGAGTGAGAGTAGAAACAAGATCAAGACTTAGAGGAGAGGAGACTAAGAGTGAGAGTGAGAGTGAGAGTAAGAGTAAGAGTGAGAGTGAGATCGAGACTGAGTCTGAGTCTGTGTCTGTGTCTGAGTCTGCTGAGAGTGAGAATTCGCAGGCAAGTTGACGATACGGACTAAACTACTTGTTAAGTCCTCAAGATTCACTTGCTCCTCAAGGGGCAACTACCACCGGAAGTCGACCGGTTATGACCCTGTTGATTGCCGCCTCATCACAACAAGCTTATGTTTGGTTACTGGTTTAAGTGGATTTCGGCCGATTTCGTCACTGATTTCCTTACTTTTTATTCATTATTTCGGAAACTAGCTGAGATAAATGTATCAAGTAGGTTATCATTTTAAAGGGCATTAAATTTGCTACAAATTACTATATTTTTGAAATTGGACTTTTTGAAATTGGACTAATTGTACGCGAGTTATGAGCAAGTAAAAGAGGATGATTATTTTTGAAGACTTGTTTTTTTGAGAATTTTTGAACTTATGGTGAGAAATATTGAAAATAGGTCTATGGTGTTTGTGTTCATTTTGAAGGGCGTCAAATTTCCTACAAATTATATCCGAAACTTTTTGTAATTGCGTCAATTGTTCACGAAGTATAAGCGATTTAAAATTGTGAGCCATAATGGGAAATTTGAAAATTTCTTGGAAACAATAGAATTTTTCTTGTTTTTTTTGGAAAATACTGAAAATAGGTCTATGATGTTTGTGTTCATTTTAAAGGGCATTAAATTTACTACAATTTTTGTCTGAAACTTTTTGTAATTGGGGTAATTGGGCTCGAGTTATGAGCAATTGAAGCATGAGCCAATTTTTGGGATTTGAGTAAATTTTTGTTTCCGATGATTTTTTGGGAATATTTTGAAAACTATGGAAAATAAACCCATAGTGTTTGTGTTCATTTGAAAGGGCATCAAATTTGCTACAATTTTTGTCTGAAACTTTTTGTAATTGGGGTAAGTAGGCTCGAGTTATGAACAATTGAAACAAAAGCCAATTTTTTGGATTTGAGTAAATTCTTGTTTCTGGCGATTTTTTGGGCCATATTTGAAAAAATATCAAAGATAGGCCTATGATGTTTGTGTTCATTTTAGAGGGCATCAAATTTCCTACAATTTTTGTCTGAAACTTTTTGTAATTAGGGTAAGTAGGCTCGAGTTATGAGCAATTGAAACAAAAGCAAATTTTTTGGATTTGAGTAAATTTTGTTTCTGGCGATTTTTTGGGCCATATTTGAAAAAATATCAAAGATAGACCTATGATGTTTATGTTCATTTTAAAGGGCATTAAATTTGCTACAATTTTTGTCTGAAACTTTTTGTAATTGGGGTAAATAGGCTCGAGTTATGAACAATAGAAACAAAAGCCAATTTTTTGGATTTGAGTAAATTTTGTTTCTGGCGATTTTTTGGGAATATTTTGAAAACTATGAAAAATAAACCCATAGTGTTTGTGTTCATTTTAAAGGGCATCAAATTTCCCACAATTTTTTTCTAAACCTTTTTGTAATTGGGGTAAGTGGGCTCGAGTTATGAGCAATTGAAACATTAGACAATTTTTGGGATTTGAATAAAATTTTTTTTCTGCTTATTTTTAAGAAGTATTTTAAAAAACATTGAAAATATCCTTATAGTGTTAGTGTTCATTTTAAAGGGAATGAAATTCTCTACGACTTTTATCGAAAGCTCTTAGCAATAACTCCTTTTGTTCTCGAGTTATATTGAATGGTAGCTACAAAAATAGTTTTAATATTAAGATCAAAAGATTTATTCCGCTAAAAACCATTAATGCATTTATGTATCCCGCGCATTAACAATTGCATTAGCATTGCATTACTTTCTTAGATTAATAGCAATAGTATTTAAGCCCGTGACAAGCTCAGTCTTTGAATGTTTAACTTCCGAGAGCCATAAAGACTAGACCTAATTTACGAACTTGTTTAATTCGTCTCTTATATTAAACTTCGGTCCATTCCTACTATACTCTATTTTACTGTTTACTTGTTAGTACATTCGCTTGTAGCCTTTTACCCAACAAATACGAGCCCCTTTTATTGCATCCCCATCTCCCAAATTTTTTTTTTTTTTTTTTTAGTGAATTTTGTAGAAATCTGACTTTTTTTTTTTTTTTTTTTGGGAATATTTAAAAATTTTAAAAAACTTGTTCAAAATTTCATACTCAAAATTTAGCGTAAAATTTTTTTCTGTGAAAAATAATTTTTTTGTCACAAAAAATTAATTCGCGGTTTTTCGCGGTTTTTTTTTAACTGAGAACGGGAGGCTCGAAAAAAAATTTGTGTTGAAGGGATTGAGAGAAAAAGTTTTTTTGATGTTTGAAAAACAAAAAAAATATTTTTTTTGTTAAATAAAATTTTTTTAGGAAATGGCGGGAATTTTTGAATTTCAAATTCTAGGGCATGAATTATTAGAGTAAGTGTGCGCCAATTATACGAAATACGTACGGAATTGTAGAATACTCATTAAAGGAAGGTAATAAATTTAATTGCAGCATAAATTTACTAGGGTTACTGTATAGTAATTAGAAATTAAAATTTCCAATTAATTAATTTTAAATTTTATATTGATAGAATTTTTAATTATTCAATTTTATGTAACTCGATTACAATTCGAGTAATTACAAAAAGTTTTGAATAAAAGTTGTAGGAAATTCATTGGCCTTTAAAATAAACATTAACACCAGAGATCTATTTTCAATATTTTTCAAAATATTCCCAAAAAATAGCCTGGAAATACAAATTTACTCAAATCCCAAAAATTGCCTAATGTTTCAATTGCTCATAACTCGAGCCTACTTACCGGAATTACAAAAAGTTTTAGACAAAAATTGTAGCAAATTTGATGCCCTTTAAAATGAACACAAACATCATAGGTCTATCTTTGATATTTTTCAAGAAATCTGTTGTTTAAAAAAAATTTTCAAATTTCCCATTATGAATCTCAATTTTAAATCACTCATAGATAGTGAACGAGTGACGCAATTACAAAAAGTTTGATACGAAAATTGTAGGAAATTTAATGTCCTTGAGTATGCATACCAACACCATAGGGATCTTTTCAATTTTTTTCAAAATACTCCCAAAAAATAGCCTGGAAATACAAATTTACTCAAATCCCAAAAATTGTCTAATGTTTCAATTGCTCAGAACTCGAGTCTACTTACCCCAATTACAAAAAGTTTTAGACAAAAATTGTAGCAAATTTGATGCCCTTTGAAATGAACATAAACATCATATACTTATTTTCATTATTTTCCAAAAAATCTGTTGTTTCAAAAAAAATTTCAAATTTCTCATTATGAATCTCAATTAAATCATTTATAATTTGTGAGCAATTGACACGATTACAAAAAGTTTTAGACAAAAATTGTAGGAAAGTTGACTCCCTTTAAAATGAACACTAACACTATAAGGATGTTTTCAATATTTTTCAAAATATTCCCAAAAAATAGCCGGGAAATACAAATTTACTCAAATCTCAAAAGTTGTCTAATATTTCAATTGCTCATAACTCGAGCCTACTTACCCCAATTACAAAAAGTTTTAGACAAAAATTGTAGGAAATTTAATGCCCTTTAAGATGAACACCAACATCATAGGTCTAGCGTTGATATTTTTCAAGAAATCTGTTGTTTCAAAAAAATTTTCAAATTTCCCATTATGAATCTCAATTTAAAATCATTTATAATTCGTGAACAATTGACGCGATTACAAACAGTTTTAGACAAAAATTGTAGGAAATTTGACGCCCTTCAAAATGAGCGCTAACACTATGAGGATATTTTCAATATTTTTCAAAATATTCCCAAAAAATAGCCCGTAATTATGAATTCACTTAAATCCCAAAAATTGTCTAATGTTTCAATTGTTCATAACTCGAGCCTACTTACCCCAATTACAAAAAGTTTTTGACAAAAATTGTAGCAAATTTAATGCCCTTTGAAATGAACATAAACATCGTAGACCTATTTTCAGTATTTTCCAAAAAAAACAATAAAAATTCTGATGTTTTCATTTCAAATTAAAAAAAATTGAAGCAAATTTAACGCCCTTTAAAATGAAGACCGCATAATTATCTCCAATACTTCCTTCGATTTTCCCAAAAAAAATGCAAGTAAAAATTAAATTATTTTTATTTGAATACTTGGAGGTTAAAGACACCGGCATCTATTCTTGTAAATCGATTATTCCGGGAATAATCTTTATATTTTTATTTCCAATAAAAATATAAATACCCAGGGACTAGGGAAACAAGATTCATGGAACGATTTCTTATTTTTTATTATTTATTTAAATCTCTTTCTTTGTATCGGACAATTTATTTATAGATTTGTCTTAACTCTTTTGCTCTTAAAGTTTATAGTCAATGAGTAATTTCCTCCTCACTTATACACATTTTTTATCCAAGAGGGCATTTAACTCATCAGCATCCACGTCGGGTGGTCGATAGGAATTTTTATTATTCAGTTAAATTTTTTATTTTTATATTTTTATTTCTCTTAATTATCGCGTCGTTAAATTGTCGATATAAAAATACTGACGTCACTTTTTATTTTAACATATTTTTTAGTGGGGGTCCTAAAGTTTGCCCAGGAGGGGAAAGGGAACGGGGAATTGAGAAATGTTTTAAAAAAATAAAAAAAGTTTAGACGCGAAGAAAGGAGCCAGCGGATGCGACTTATGCGTCGCGGTAATCTAACGGAACGAGATTTATTTCCGACAAGTTAATCTTTTAATTTTTTTGTTTTTTAAAAGACGCTCTAAGTATTTATATTTTGCATACATATTTTGATATTTTTAAGCTGCAGTCTTAAATTTGAAGGAAAATAAAAATTCATTCTTGAGTTTTTGGAATTTTTTAGCCATATTTTGGAAACTATGGGAAATAGCCCTATGGGATTTATGTTCATTTTCAAGGGCATCAAATTTCCTACAAAAAAGTTCCTTAGACTTTTCACCCCCACTCTATTTGTTCTTGAGTTATAATCAATCGAAAACTAACAAAAAGATTTTTAAAAAAATTCTTTCATCGAAATTCAAATTTTTCCCGCTTTTTTGTTTGTATCTCCTGAAATACTAAAGAAAACCCTATTCAATATCTAGTCATTTTAAAAGGCACTAAATTTCCTACAAAAAAGTTCCTTTCACATTTTACTCCCACTCCACTTGTACTCGAGTTACATCCAATTAATCATCTCCTAAAATTCCCTTTCATTCCTCCTTCTAAAATTTCACTTTTCTTCCCACTTTTTTCTCCCTATCTCCTAAAATATCGAAGATAAGCCAATAAACGTACGGTTATTTTGAAGGGCACAAACATGCCTACAAAAAAGTTCCCTACACATTTTACTCCCACTCCAATGGTTTTCGAGTTAAATCCAATTAATCATCTCCTAAAATTCTCTTCCATTCCGTCCCTCAACATTTCACTTTTCCTCCCACTTTTTTTTTCCTATCTCCTAAAATACCAAAGATAACCCTATCAAATGTACGGTCATTTTGAAGGGCACAAACATGCCTACAAAAAAGTTCTCTTTACATTTCACTCCCACTCCATTTGTACTCGAGTTAAATCCAATTAATCATCTCCTAAAGTTCCCTTTCATTCCTCCTTCCGAAATTTTACTTTTCCTCCCACTTTTTTCTCCCTATCTCCTAAAATACCGAAGATAACCCTATGAAATATACGGCCATTTTCAAGGGCACAAAAATGCCTACAAAAAAGTATCCTACACTTTTTACTCCCACTCCATTTGTAGTCGAGTTAAATCCAATTAATCATCTCCTAAAATTCCCTTTCATTCCTCCTTCCAAAATTTCACTTTTCCTCCCACCTTTTCTCTCCTATCTCCTAAAATACCAAAGATAACCCTATCAAACACACAGTCATTTTGAAGGGCACAAAAATGCCTACAAAAAAGTTCCCTACACATTTTACTCCCACTCCAATTGTTCTCGAGTTAAATCCAATTAATCATCTCCTAAAATTCTATTTCATTCCTCCTTCCAAAATTTCACTTTTCCTCCCACTTTTTTCTCCCTATCTCCTAAAATATCGAAGATAACCCTATCAAATATATGGTTATTTTGAAGGGCACAAAAATGCCTACAAAAAAGTTCCCTACACTTTTTTCTCCCGCTCCATTTGTTCTCGACTTAAATCCCATTAATCAGCTCCTAAAGTTTCCTTTCCGTCCTCCTATCAAAATTAAATTTTCCTCCCTATTTTTTAAATATTTCCCAACCTATCAAAGATAACCCCATCATGTTGGTGGTCATTTTAAAGGGCACGAAATTTCCTACAAAAAACCTCTACCACTTTTTATTCCCAGATAACTAGGTCTCGAGTTACAGCCAATTAAAGTCTGCGTAATGAAAATATATAGAAAAATTTTTTTATTTTCTTTATAAAATTCAAACTGCTCAATAATCGACCAAAGCAAACGATGATTTACGAGGTCATTAATCTATTTTCATTACAAACCAACTATTTTCTGAGAACGGGTTTCTTTGATCTAAGATGAATCGTTCAAACAAAAATATATGCATTACTACATTATTTGTGGTTCGAAGTCTGCACTTGACATTTCAAAATAAAATAATTCCATTAAAATTAAAAAAAATATCTTTTCTTTTTCTGCATAAATACAGTTGACAGACGGACATGCACATATTGTAACAACATAAGCTATAAGAAAGTGTCACTAGCGAGTCTGAAATCTTTAAATTAAATGAGCGATCGCAACGCGCGCTAGTTATTTTATACAGCAGACACTCCCATCTCATCATCCTCATCCTCATCTTTATCTTTATCTTTATCTTTATCTTCATATGTCGACTACGTTATGATTTTTTTTTTTACTTTTTCTGACATCGCGATACCCCGCGAGTTCGCGAGTGAGTCGCCGGTTGTAGACTAAAATTATGCATTTATATTTAGAAGGAATTTTGTACATGCGGTAATGTAAAAAAAATTAGAAAATATGAAATTTTTATTTTTGGAAATTTTATTTAGGTCAGAAATTTGTGGGGTGAAATAGAGGTTGTGGGTACTCTTTCGAGAGGAAATTAAGTCTACTATACAGCCTAGATATTAATTTTCCAAAAAAAAATTTTTTTTTAATTTTCATTTTTGACAGTCTTTCTTTCTATAAAAGTGTAGGCTTGTGGGTACTCTTTCCAGAGGAAATTATGTCAGTAGTCAGTTGAAAGCATTTATTTTTGAAAAATAAATTTTTTTGACAAAATTCGAATTTTTGAGTTTTTAAATTTTTTAATTTGTGATCTAAATACTGGACTGTGGGTACGCATTCCAGAGTAAATTTTGTTTGACGGCTAGTCCACTGATCACAACGACAGTAAAAATTTTTCAAAATTTCAAATTCCGAAATTTTGACTTAAAAATTTTTTTTTTTTGAGCCTAGTGATGTGGGTACTCAAACTACCGGAAATGGTCTAACTAGACGAGAAAACTCAGTGACATTTGAGTAAAAAAATCCCAACTGTCTGTAGAAGCCAATAGCTGGAACTCGCAAGAAGAGCGAACGAAAATAAAAGCAATTAAAACAAACAAAACAGCTCAAGATGACTGATTCAGTAGGTTATTAGCAAAGAGAACGATTTCTTTGATTTAAAGGGTCTCTGGGCGCAGACAGCTGCCACGTGGTTAGTCTATTTATTCGCCTCTCAGAACTCTCAGACTCATTTGAATATTTATATATATTTTAAATGTGCATTCACAATATTTCCTTTATTATATTAATAATAGACCTCTCCCACTTGCTATTAATTAAATTTCAAATTTTTTAAATAATTAAAAAAATTTTTCCTCGACTCTGAAAATTGAATTTTTCATCTTGAGACAAAATTTACCCCCTCGCCACTCCTATAATTTTTTTATTGACTTCGATTAGTTCTAGAAATATCTCTTAGAGCCGGAAATGCCCTGAGAATGATTTTTTTTTGGAGCATGTGAAATTTTTTGTGAAAAAAAATCAATTCGCGGTTTTTCGCGATTTTTTTCTTTGCCTCTAGAAATCTAGGGAGGGCTGGAGAAAAATTTTTAAGGCCAAGGGATTGTCAGAAAAGGTCTCAAGGTACAAAAAAAAATTTTTGGAATTTTAAAAAAATTTTATTGGGGCGTAAAAAATTTTTAAAGACAAAAAAATCTATTCGCGGTTTTTCGCGGTTTTTTTCTTTGCCTCTAAAAATCTAGGGAGGGCTGGAGAAAAAATTTTGAGGCCAAGGGATTGTCAGAAAAGGTCTCAAGGTACAAAAAAAAATTTTTGGAATTTTAAAAAAATTTTATTGGGGCGTAAGAAATTTTTACAGACTAAAAAATCTATTCGCGGTTTTTTTATCTTCGCCTCTAAAAATCTAGGGAGGGCTGGAGAAAAAATTTGGAGGCCAAGGAATTGTCAGAAAAGGTCTTGGGGTAAAAAAAAAAATTTTTGGAATTTTTAAAACATTTTCAAAGTAAAAAAAATCAATCTGCGGTTTTCGCGGTTTCTTTTTTTCGTCTCTAGAGATCTAAGGAGGGCTGGAGAAAAATTAGTAGGGCTAAGAGATTGTGAAAAAAAGTCTCGAGGTACAAAAAGAAAATTATTTTGGATTTGAAAAAATTTTTTTTGAGATGTTTAGAATTTTTTGAAATCAATAAATTCAATTCGCGCCTTTTCGCGGTTTTTTCCCTTGGTCTCTTGAAGGATTGGGACTAGTGAAGAAAAACTTGTAGGGCCAAGGGATTGTAGGGAAAGGTCTGTTGGTTCGAAAAGAAAGTTTTGTGATTTTTAAAAAAATTTTTAGGGCGTAAAAAATATTTGAATTCAAAAAATTCTGTTCGCGGTTTTTCGCGGTTTCTTTTCTTCGTCTCTCGAGATTTAGAGAGGGCTGAAAAAAAATTTTTGAGGCCAAGGGTTTGTCAGAAAAGGTCTCAAGGTACCAAAATAAAATTTTGAAATTTTTAAAAAATTTTAATGGGGCGTAAAAAATTTTTAAAGTAAAAAAAATCAATTCGCGGTTTTTCGCGGTTTCTTTTCTTCACCTCTAGAAATCAAGGGAGGGCTGTATAAAAATTAGTAGGGCTAAGAGATTGTAAGAAAAGGTCTCGAGGTGCAAAAAAAAATTTTTTTTCGAGTGAAAAGAAATTTTTTTTTAAGGAAATTGTGAATTTAAAAAGTTTTTGGCTCGAAAATATTTGAAATCCACTGTCAGCAGTTTGTGTCATAAACAATTATAGTTTTGAGTAATTAGGAGTGATGTATCGCAATAATTATGAAAAATAAATAAGAGTAATTGTCATGGGGATAAGTAACATGTATAATGTGTAGGAATATTGTAATAATTGTTTATAAATAGAAATAAAATAAGTTTAAGAAAGTGAGAAATTTTGGGCACGACAAAGGCGCGGCTCGTTTATTAAGTATGACATTTTCACGTATCGGTCATATTTTCTGGGCAACAGAATTTGTATTCCCTCTCTGTCTATGTAAGTATAGTAGTAGTATATAGTGTTTGAAGTTGAGCTAGACGTACAAGTATTTTGGTAGTGGGTGAGAGTCGGATGGTTGAGGAGGGGCAAGAGGGAGGAGGGGGGGTAAGGTGAGGGAGGATGAGTAGGCATATCAGTGGCTGGTTAAGTAGCAACAAGCAAGAGGAGGCAAGAGCAGTAATAGCGTACTGTCATATTATGACTACGACACTTAGCTTAAGCATGTCACACACGCTAATCCTTGAAATGTTTCCTAAGTTTATTATTAGTTTGTAATTATTTTATATTTAATTAAATGTCTATTATAATATTTATATTTATTATTTTATTACTTTAAGTAATTTCATTAAAAATAAAAAAAAATTGTGTTGTATTTTTAAAAATATTGGGAATATCGATTTTGTTAATCAATATATCGAATTTTGAACTGACTTAATTTAATACAAAAATTTTTAGTCAATATTTTATTGTCGATATTTCTAGATCGATATGTCGATATTTTACAATCGATGTATCGATATTTCATTAACGATATATTGATATTTTACGATCGATATAACGATATTCCATTACCGATATATCGATATTTCAAGATCGATATATCGATATTTCCAATTTGATACATCGATTTTATACGATCGATACAATGATACTTCAAAATCGATATATCGATATTTCAAGATCGATATATCAACATTTCAAGATCGATATAACGATATTTCCATAACGATGTCTCGATATGCCAAGATCGATGTATCGATATTTCATTAACGATATATCGATATTTACGATTCATATAACGATATTTTATGATCGATATATCGATATTTGAAGATCGATATATTGATATTTTAAGATCGATATATCGAAATTTCAAGATCGATACAACGATATTTTCACAACGATGTATCGATATGCCAAGATCGATATTTTGATATTTCCAGAACGATATATAGAATTATCAAGATAAATATGTCGATATTATACAAACGATATATCGATACATCGAAATTTATTTAGTTATCTCGGTGTTTAGAAATCGATTCAATAATATTTGATTGTCGATGTATCGATTTTGATAATCGATATATAGAAATTCCTATCGATTTAGTTCATTAAAAGAAATATAAAATCGATAAATTATTATCGATACGTCAAGAACCATTTATCGATATTTCAAAATCAATATATCGAAATTTATTTCAATATTTCGGTGTATAAAAATTGATTTTTCGATATTTAATTGTCGATGTATTGAATTTTTAAGTCAATATATCGAAGTTCCGATTCAATTTCTTGAAATGATAATAAAAAATCAATAAATCTATTACCGATACATCGATTTTTAAATTTTAGTTTATCGATATTCGAATTCAATATATCGAGTTATCAGTCGATAGAGTAAACGTTACATCGATGTATCGAATTTTTATTATCGGTAAGTTTGAATATATCGATTGACGTCAAAAATCTTTATATCGAAAATAAAAAATCGATATATCAAACTTGAAAAATCGAAAGAGCGAACTTGAAAAATCGATATATCGAACTTGATAAATCGATAAATTGAACTTGATAAATCGATATATCGAACTTGATAAATCGATAAATTGAACTTGATAAATCGATGTATCGAACTGGGAAAATCGATAAATCGATGTATCGAACTTGAAGATTGATTTATTAAACTTGAAAAATCGATATATCGAATTTGATAAATCGATATATCGAACTTGGAAAATCGATATATCGAACCTGAGGATTGATATATTGCACTTGAAAAATCGATAAATCGAACCTGAACAATCGATATATCGAATTTGAAAAATTGATATATCGAACTTAAAAAATCGATATTTCGAACTTGAAAAATCGAATATTATTATAATTAAAAAAAAAATTCTATAAAATTAAAGTCGTTCTAAAATTTCAAAACATAACAAAAAAAAGAGAAATTTACAATAATAATATTATTTAATAAAGCATAATTATATGTCATGAAAATACTCAGTACATTCCATTTCATTTTCCAGGTCATTAGTACCCGCGCGTAAGACAAATGTATCGCCAAGTCATCCTTTGACGATTCACCCTCTCTTTTCTCGCCCAACCCAACTCTGATTCGCGCTTTAACTAAACAACTCTCTCTCTTACTTATTATTCTTCATCATCATCATCATCATCGTCATCATCATCATCATCTTCTCATGTTCATTTACGATGTCTTGATGTTCCACCAACAACAACTCGCGTATTAACAAAAGAAACAAAAATTATCCGATTACTTTGGCAATAATCCCAACTAGTTTTCTCTCAACTAAAAATCATTTTCTGCAACATATTTACATATATTTTCATAAACCTCATTACTCACATACCCTCCCCTTTCTCCTGATTACAATAATACCCATTAATTAATTAACCAATTAATTAATTAACAAAAATTCAAAAATCCAGAATTCATAGATTTTAATATCCATTAACTTGTAATTAGAATTTATGGACGTCTACATCAATTAAGAAAATCGTACATAAGCTCATTAGAAAGATTGGACTTTTTCCGATTCCGCGACCATACTATCGATCGATTTCCGAACAATAGATTCCGAGATATCGATACTTGAACATGACCCTTTTTTCTGTAACCAAAAAAGAAGATTTTGTGGGAAAATTTGTGGAATTAATTTTTTAAAAATTCGTAACTCAAAAATTTATGAAAATTAAGAAACGTTTGAGGTCTCATTTCAAAACTTAGACCTTTAGCTACAACTTTTATTACCACATTTTTTATTTCTGACCAACAGATATCGAGATATCGAATTTTTAACCCGCCAGCTCTCGACCCGAAATTTTGTTTCTTTAAAAAAATTCAAATTTTCATTTTTAAAAATTCATAACTTTTGAACTGCGGGTCCTAGATCTCCAACCAAAATTTTAAATGAATCCTTAGACCTCCCCCTTCAATTTCATATATATATTCATATACTTTCCTCCATAAATTGACCCTCAAAAAAATTCCCAACCCCACGATTCCAAAATTGCAAATGTAAAATTTTTTTTCTGAACCAAATTTTGAATAAAAAATTTTTTTTTGTCAAACAAAAATATTTTTCGAGTAACCTGAGGTCTTCTGAGGAACTGGGGAGCCTGGAAAAGAGTAAATCGAGCGGAAAAGTGATTGAAATCTTGAGATAACACGAGAATTAAATGATCTGGTGGTTAAATTTTCGACAAAAGTAAACACTAGAAATTATTTATTCCAGGAATATGCTGTCAGAAGCGTGCCAATGCAGCCACTAACCTATAACTTATTTCACGTATCGTTAGACGTGATGCATTCGATCCAATAATAATCTAGAGTAAGCTATTGCCGAGCGACACTTACAAGGGACGAGTTTGGTAGCAGTTAAATTTCCTCGTTTTCGGTCACTTAGTTGTGATTAATACCGCAAAAAATACCTTACAATCGGTTAAACTCGAGATGAATTATACGAGATAACTTCCAGATAGTTGTCATTATTTTTAATTTTAATTAAGTGCGAGCAATTAATTTTTTTGAGCCCAAACTGGGAAATTTCTGTTTTTGGTTTTTTTGATTCTGGTTTGGGGGCCGATATTTTGGAAACTATTGATGCTGGATTAAAATGTTTGAGACAAAAATTGTAGCGGGAAGTTTGAGCTTTAAAATGAGACCTTGAACGTTTCTTAATTTTGATAAACTTAGAAGTTATGGATTTTTGAAGATTTATTTGGAGAAGTTGAAATTTGAGAAAAATCTACCCTTATTTATATTGATCGATATCTCGAAAGCTATTGATCGAAACTTGATCAAACACAAACAAAAAATGTTCCTTGAATCTCAAGCTTTCATTTGAGCCCAATCACGAACCTTAATCTCAACTTTTCTAGAAGTTATGAATTTTCTAAGCTTCCGGTTCAAGATTCAAAAATCGAATTTTCCAAAAATCTGCCACTATATGGATCTATACAGATCGATATCTCGAAAGCCAACGATCGAAAGTTGATCGAATAAAAATGAAAATTGCAGCGGAAAGTCTGAGCTCTGAAATGAGACTAAGAACGAGCTTTAATCTTGATTAGTTTGAAAGTTATAAATTTTTTAAGTTTGAAGCTCAAGATTTTCCCGCACAAATCTCAAAATTCATCATACTTATTTATATAGATCGATATCTCAAAAACTATTGATCGAAACTTAATCAAATATGAACAAAAATTGTAGCTCAAGGTCTTCTCTGCGAAATGAGACCAATGGCAAGTCTTAATATCAATAAGTTTTCAAGTTATAAATTTTCAAAATAAAAAAAAAAAATTCAATTCCACGAAAAATTCAAATTTGAATTTTCTTATTTCCGTTCAAAATTCGATATCTCAAAAACTATTGATCGGAACTCAATCAAGCCAAAATGAAAATTGTAGCTAGAGGTCTAAGCTTCAAATCGCGACCAAGAACGAGCCTTAATATCAATAAGTTTCCGAGTTATAAATTTTCAAAGTCAAAAAAAGAAATTTAATTCCCTGAAAGTTCGAATTTTTTATTTTTTCATTCCGATAAAAATTCGATATCTCGAAAAGTAATGATCGGAACTCAATCAACCCAAAATGAAAATTGTTGCTAAAGGTCTAAGCTTCAAATTGTGACCTATAATGTTCCTTAATATTAATTAGTTTCCAAGTAATAAATTTTAAATGTTAAAAAAAAATTCAATTTCACGAAAAATTCAAATTTGAATTTTTTTATTTACATTCAAAATTCGATATCTCAAAAACTATTGATCGGAACTTAATCAACCCAAAATGAAAATTGTAGCTAAATGTTTAAGCTTCAAAATCAGACCTACAACGTTCCTTAATATCAATAAGTTTCCATGTTATGAATTTTAAAAGTAAAAAAAAAAAATTTAATTCCCTGAAAGTTCTAATTTTTTATTTTTTCATTCCGATAAAAATTCGATATCTCGAAAAGTAATGATCGGAACTCAATTAACCCAAAATGAAAATTGTAGCTAAAGGTCTAAGCTTCAAATCGCGACCTATAACGTTTGTTAATATTAATTAGTTTCCAAGTTATAAAATTTAAATTTAAAAAGAAAATTCAATTTCACGAAAAACTCAAATTTGAATTTTTTAATTTCCGTTCAAAATTCGATATTTCAGAAACTAATGTTCGGAACTCAATCAACCCAAAATGAAAATTGTAGCTAGAGGTCTAAGCTTCAAATCGCGACCAAGAACGAGCCTTAATATCAATAAGTTTCCGAGTTATAAATTTTCAAAGTCAAAACAAGAAATTTAATTCCTTGAAAGTTCTAATTTTTTATTTTTTCATTCCGATAAAAATTCGATATCTCAAAAACTAATGATCGGAACTCAATCAACTCAAAACAAAAATTGTAGCTAAAGGTTTAAGCTTCAAATCGCGACCTATAACGTTCCTTAATATTAATTAGTTTCCAAGTAATAAATTTTAAATGTTAAAAAAAAATTCAATTTCACGAAAAATTCAAATTTGAATTTTTTTATTTACATTCAAAATTCGATATCTCAAAAACTATTGATCGGAACTTAATCAACTCAAAATAAGAATTGCAGCTAGAGGTCTAAGTTTCAAATTGCGACCTATAACTTTCCTTAATGACAATAAATTTCCAAGTTATGAAATTTAAACGTTAAAAAAAATTCATTTTCACGAAAAATTCAAATTTTAATTTTTTAATTTCTGTTCAAAATTCGATATCTCAAAAACTATTGATCGGAGCTCAATCAACTTAAAATTAGAATTGCAGCTAGAGGTCTAAGCTTCAAATTGCGACCTATAACTTTCCTTAATGACAATAATTTTCCAAGTTATAAATTTAAAAAGTTTAAAATCCGAAATGATTTAAATAAATTTATTTATTTTATCTTTCCTGTGACACATGGATACAAAGTATAAATATAAAGCATAAAATAGAGACAGCGGAAATAATCGATTCGACAAACGTCTTATGTTTTGCATCAACGCCACTGACGGTGCTTTAAATTAAGACTCTCAAACACTCGCTCCGGTTATTCCCGCTCTCACTCAAATCGTAATCTTGATGACATTCTCACTCTTGATATTAATTCACTCATAAACACACAAACTCCTCACTTCCCCTTCCTCCTTTCCTTACCCCTGACCCCTCACCCTCTGGCTTTCTGTTCTGCAGACATCAAAAATGTCACAAGATTTAATTTTCTCTTTTTTTTTATTTTGTTTTAGAGCTTGAAAATGCAGCGTGTTAGCATAAATCTCAAAATCCATTTGTGTAGGCGCTTGCATTCCCACCTCTGTCTGGTAGTTGACCGAGAATAATTAAACATATGTCTTTCCGTATCAACGTATTGCAAGCTTTGATGATTATTATTTTATACAGTTAACATTTGTCTCGGTTAATTTTTATTTCACTTAAATATTTATAGAATTTTATAATTTATTTATTTGGTTTTTAAACTTCAAAAATTCATAACTTAAAAACTTATGGTTATTAAGGAACGTTATGGGTCGCAATTTGAAGCTTAGACCTTTAGCTACAATTTTTGTTTTGAGTTGATTGAGTTCCGATCATTAGTTTTTGAGATATTGAATTTTTATGGGAATGAAAAAATAAAAAATTAGAACTTTCAGGGAATTAAATTTCTTTTTTTGACTTTGAAAATTTATAACATGGAAACTTATCATTATTAAGGAACGTTATAGGTCGCAATTTGAAGCTTAGACCTTTAGCAACAATTTTCATTTTGGGTTGATTGAGTTCCGATCATAAGTTTCTGAAATATCGAATTTTGAATGTAAATAAAAAAATTAAAATTTGAATCTTTCATGAAATTGAATTTTTTTTTTAAATTTAAATTTCATAACTTGGAAACTTATCATTATTAAGGAAAGTTATAGGTCACAATTTGAAGCTTAGACCTTTAGCTACAATTTTCATTTTGGGTTGATTGAGTTCCGATCATTACTTTTCGAGATATCGAATTTTTATCGGAATAAAAAAATAAAAAATTCTAACTTTCAGGGAATGCACTTTTTTTTTTTAACTTTGAAAATTTATAACTCGGAAACTTATCATTAGTAAGGAACGTTGTAGGTCGCAATTCGAAGCTTAGACCTTCAGCTACAATTTTCATTTGTATTTATTCAAATTTCGACCCATAGTTTCCGAGATATCAACTATATAGATAGGAATAGGTTATACTGAAATTTAAAACCGAACTAAAAATCCAGCTTTAAAAATTCATAACTTCCAAACTAATCAATATTAAAGCTCGTTCTGGCTCTCATTCCAAAGCTCGAACTTCCACCTACAATTTTCATTCCAACCAAATCACCTTCCGACCGTTAGGTCTCGATATATCGACTTCCAAAGTCATCTCCACAAAATAAAAATTCCACAAATTTATTTTTCTCTTCTTTCAAAAATTCATAATTTCCAAACTTATCAATATTAAGGTCCGCCATAGGTCGCATTTCAAAGATTAGACTTCTAGTTACAATTTTCATTCATATGTAATTAACTTTCGATCATTACTTTTCGAGATATCTATACTTCAAAGTAATTTCTTCATTTTTTTTCTCATTTCCTTTTAGTTCTCTACATTATATATATTTATATATATATGTATACATAAAATATGAATATGAAACAGTAAAATGAATAACCAAGATCATGATCTATATTCGTAGAAGCGTCGGGACAAAATGAAACAGCGTCTCCATAAATAAAAAAAAAAAAAAAAAAAAAAAAAAAAAAAAAAAAAAAAGTTCGCAACTGAGATGAAGAAGCCATAGGCCATAGGAAATAAAATAAATGAATGAATGTACATGAGTAAAGATATTATAGAAAATATTTCTATCAAGGGGAGTAGGAACTAAAACTGGAACTGGAACTGGAACTATAGAATAGGGTCGGAGATTAATTTACAGTATGAGATAACAAACGAATGGAAGAATGAGAAAATTCGATTGTCTCGCGTTCTCTTGCCCCACCGACACTTTACCCCCCCTCTCTTACTCCCCCTTACCCACCCGCCCAACCTCTCGCCCCTGCCACCTCTCCCGGGTCCCTCCGTCTCTTGGTGGCCCCCAGCCGACCCCTTCCCCACCCTGGGCCTGCGACTTGTAATAAGAGATTATAAATGTATTTTATAACACGGCCACATTGTAAATTATTTCTATTGTTATTCCGTGCAATTAGTTATACGGTGATGAGATTTTAATAATTGATACTTGAATCACGAGTCCGGTTTTATCTGATGATAAAAATATTTAATTGGATTTTTCTTTTTTTTTTAAATTCATTACTATTAAACTTATGGTGATCAATAAATCTGATTAGATTTTTCTGATTAATGGGACTTTTAGCTACAATTTTGCTTTTTTGGTGATCGAGTTCCGACCAATAGTTATTCAGATATCGAATTTTGAATGAGACCGCGAAATTTAAAAATTTAAATTTTTATTTCGCGGTTTTTTCAAACTTAAATAATTCGTAGCTTGAAAATTTATGGATATTAAGAAATGGCACTGGACCCATTTGACAGATGGGACTTTTGGCTACGAATTTGCTTTGTTATTGATCGAGTTCCGACCAATAGTTTTCGAGATATCGCATTCTGAATGCGACCGCGAAATTTAAAAATTCAAATTTTTATTTCGCGGATTTTTTCAAACTTGAAAAATTTATAGCTTGAAAATTTATGGATATTAAGAAATGGCACTGGACCCATTTGAAAGATGGGACTTTTGGCTATAATTTTGCTTTTTTAGTGATCGAGTTCCGACCAATAGTTTTTGAGATATCGAATTCTGAATGCAACCGCGAAATTTAAAAATTCAAATTTTTATTTCGCGGTTTTTTTCAAACTTAAAAAATTCATAACTTAAAAATTTATAAACATTAAGAAACAGCAGCGGACTCATTCAAGAGATGAAATTTTTCTCTACAATTTTCATTTTGGGTTCATTGACTTCCGATCATAAGGTTTCGAGATATCGAATTTTGAAATTCAAAACTAAAAAAATTTGAATCTGAATCAAACGTCTAAATTCGATATCTCGAAATCTAATCATCGGCTCTCAATGTCCCAAAAATAAAATTTCCAACCAACAGCCCTCTTGTTTACTGGTTCGATTACGTCCCTTTATTACCGCAAGTTTGTAACTTAAAAATTTATGAAAACAATAAATAAAAAAAATGACAACAAAATCCGTCAAATGACGCTTTGCAATTATATTTAATGTCCTCGTAACATTTCATCACCCTTATTACTATTTTCCTCTTTCTACCCGCTCCCCACCCCCACTCTCACTCCCACTCTCACCCACTTGTATTCCCACTACCCCAACTCATTCCAGCAAAGTATAGATTTATAACAACTTTAAGTTTTCCGATTTATTTAACGCTATCTTACGCTATGTCTTAAATTACGGGTTTACTTATCACTTAGCAGATGCAAATAAGGGTTTTAACTTCGTTGATTGGTAACGAATATATATTTATTTTCCCCCTCAAATCCCTTAGCGTCAAAAAAAAAATAAATAAATTAAAAAAATTACCGCCTGCTGATAGATTTCAAAATGATTCGAAATTGATCGTCCTTCCGAACGACGAAAAAAGTTAATTCAGATCTCCAAGACCCCAGTTCATGACCACAGAGTCACTTTCAAAAAATTACTTGCCATAATTAAATTAAACCTCCCGCGGGAAAATCAAATACGCGGTTAATTTCCAGAAGAGTTAAAAAAATAATTTCTGGAAAAATTTCAAACTAATCGACTATTCCAAGTGGTTCCAAGTTTTCGAGCTCGGAATCTAATTACAGCCGGTTGATAACTCGCTAAAATCCCATGGAATTCTCTGGTGACAACGCCACGAACTCCTATCGGGTCGATCCGGTCGACCACCATCTCCATGGATTTGGTGTCCTTGATAAAAATAACTCGATAGCACGACCATAAACTAGAGCCCCGAAGGTTCAAAACGATTTTTTTTTCATTTTTTTATCATGATTCAAAAAGAAGTTACGGAGTTTTGAAATTTGATTCGCGGATTCCGTGGGTGGAGATGCGGGGAAGAAGAAAGGGAGGACAGGAATCGAAGTTAAGATGACTTTGGATAAAATTAATCTGATATACATTTGGGATGTTATTGGAATCGTCAAAGTCGAGATAGACAAGAAAATTTATCGGGCAGGAAAGCTGAGGCAGGAGCTAGGGAGGAATGGAATAAAATTTTGTAAATAAAAAGTTGAAGGTTGTTTGGGTTTTGTTATCCAGACGTCGCATCGATCTCCGTCAACATCCCGGGATAAAGAAAACCCAGATACGCGGGGGGCAGTCGCTGCTCTCTACTCAGCCCGAGGGTCTTGCTCGCTCTTATCCGACTCGGTCTCACTCCCTCTCTTGAGCTCCCAGCTCACGGACTCGCTTACGGCCGTCGCGTCCCAGTCAACCGCTCTCTAGTCTGGGGACCACTTTCCGCTTCTACGGCGCTCGAGGGAAAGGGGGTGCCAATGGGAACGGGATGATAAGGGGTGGTACTACTGCCGTAGGTATTGATCTCAACTCTTGCTTTTTCTACTTTTATTCCACTGGTCACAGTCGCTAAGAAAATACACTATTTTAATAAATAAATACATTATTTTACTTTTTACACGAACGCGTTTTCAAAATAAACGAAAATTCGACATCCGCCCAAATTCGTCTTTCCAAAGCTACCGAATTTTGATCCAGCCCATCTTACCCCTGCTAAAGTTTCACTTCAGAATCATCAGCCCCAACTTTTTTTTGACTTTAGTTCATCAAAGAATGAATTTTTCCAAAAATTTCCCCAATCAATGATTTCCGGAATGACGAATTTGTCGATTTTTTGAACAAACCCATGATTTTTCTTGGAATTTCATCAAATAATTTCTTGGTCCTGGTTCATTTTACCCCACTACTTGCTAATTAGGCGGTAAAACCTGGAAATATTTGAAAACAACAAAAAATTTTCCAGAAATCATCAAAGCGCCTTTTTCGGAAGTGGCCAAATTGGAGATTTTCTATGAAAATTCATCTTTGACGACTCGTTCGTTGAAGACCAGTTGGATCCTAGTTCTTGGAAGATGTCTGAGTATTAATTAGGCTTGGAAAGTTGAAGGCATCATTACTGGGATGGTCCCACATCAGAGAACGTGACCCTTGTGGGAAGGAAAGCATTGAAAGATAAAAGTTGGCCGCAACATAACTTACAATCGAGTTCGATTTTTCCGTTGAAAAGTCGACAACTCGCAGGCGCGCCCCTACTACGTGTCGACAGGTTGCGACCAGTACCAGCAATGCGACTCTCGCCCATCGAACGGTAAAAGCAAAAAGAGTTATCACTGTGATAGATAAAATAAGAGCAAGTTGGAGACTAAACTAAAACGGGTTACGCCCAGATGCGCATCCAATTCTGGTCAATACCCTGATACCTGACAATCGCTTGCGCTCTCGATACTCGATTCCCTCCTCGATATCCCAATACTCCAATCATACCCTCCCGATCCAGGCAATTCCCTCCCTAGATAATCCGTTGAATTCGCGACGGGCGTTACTAATCGGTTGTATTGGAAATCTATTGCCAACCCTCGAACTCAATTCTCGACCTATCGGGTCCTTCGGTCTCGGGTATTGAGTCTGCGCTTTTAAACTTCACCCCTCACTTTCATCACTGGCACTCTTTTACTCTCAAACACTCAATGCTTTACTCTTTACTCTCAGTGAGTTAACGGTGAGAATTTCTATCCCCATTTGAGAGGCGCACGCCTCACCTTTATCACACCGCCCATTTTTATTTTACCGATAGCTGATGGAATTTATTTGCGGCTAGAAACTGGAGAACTCGCTGACCACTTGGAGTCCATTGCACATCATAATTTTAAAATCTTCATATCTTTTTAAATTACACTCCTATCAAAATGATGTTTAATACTTTTTTGTAGCAAATTTTATGCTCTACAAAAAAGTCCTCTTTTATTTTTTTTATAAATCTGATATTTAATGAGCAAATCCCAAAAATAAAAACCCATCTTCCAAAATCAGTATTCGTTCATTAGCACATTAATTTTTTCAATTTCCCATAACTTTTTAAATTACACTCCTATAAAAATTTCAACTGAAACTTTTTTGTGGCAAATTTTATACTCTACAAAAAAGTACTCTTTGGTATTTTTCGTAAATTCGATATTTCATGAGCAAATCCCAAAAATGTAAACCGATA
This sequence comes from Microplitis mediator, assembly GCF_029852145.1. NCBI lineage: Eukaryota > Metazoa > Arthropoda > Insecta > Hymenoptera > Braconidae > Microplitis > Microplitis mediator. The sequence continues at coordinate 1,900,130 of NC_079979.1, forward strand.
TTCAAAAATGAGCAATAGCTCATCGGCATATTGATTTTTTTGAACTCCCATAACTTTTCAAATTCTACTACTATAAATATGTGCTCTGATGCTATTTAATGGCAAATTTAATGGTCTAAAAAAAAAGTCCTTATGACTTTGTCTCTAAAATTATAAGTTTAGACATAAAATACAATTTTCCACATGACAATAAAACAGAACTGACAGCATATTTAATAATAATAATAATAAGAAGCCACAAAAGCATGTAGGAAAATTATGGAAGACGTGACAACAATTGGACATGGAGAAAATAACCGTAGTGTAAAATGGATTATTTTTTTTTTCAAAGACCGTTCAAAGGATCCTCATAAAAGGAAGAAGAAACGGTCGGTTATGCTGGAGATAGTAGACGGTAACTGGAAGCTGGGGCTGGGAGCTGGTACTTGGAGAGTTAATGAAAGACTGGAAAATGCTAAGCGAAAATAGTATAAATGCTGTACGACTTTACGATAGATGGTTAAATGTGACCGTGTATTAAATGAGCGGGTGTAGCTCCATAGAGATAGTGGTGTTGAACGGCCATTTAACACCCTGCCGAGCCGCACAACTCAAGTTAGATGAAAGCACACCAGTGGAAACCTATTGTTTAAATATATCTGACCGCTGGTTCCTGTGCAATGAGCTGACGTCCTCAAGGACGTTTATGGTAAGTGGTTTTTATTTAGTTTTAGTGTTATCGCCATGAAAAGGTTCGTCTGCTTAAGTGTCTATGGTTTTATTAATAGGCTATCATGGATTTTTTTCAGCTCTTTGCTTTAGTAAATTAGCCATTTGGTCTTTATTCGCTCCATTAGTCAATTGACTTCACAATATTCCGGTTCCTCACAAGCTTCGTCCAATTCCTACACTTCTAATTTCCAAGGTTCCAATAGTCAAAATGTCCCATACAAAAAAAAGAAGCGGCCCTTTACTGGGTCGTGAATAGCTGCCAATTTTGAAGCATCGGCTGAAGATCGGCTAAGTATCGGACGATAACGGTATGCCTAGCATGGCAGTCGCAAGCATTAGACAATCAATCATCAGCCAAAGCTTGGTATCAAGAGCACTCGATCAAACCGTCGGCCAACGAACGGCGATTAATTGCGCTCCGTTTTTATAAGCAAAAATATGGCTGCCAATGATTCACCATGCACGGGCCAGTATAGTTAGCCATTTATTGGCCACTCATTGCAAACCAGGCACCGGCCGATCGATGGGAAAATTTCGAAGCTCGGTGACTTTGTATGGGATGGCCTCAGTTACAGAAGCTTCCAAAGTAATCACTTCAGTGGATTCGATCAAAGGCTCCTGAAGTTTAAGTACAAGATTCCCTATCAAAAAAATCCACGTGGGATTACATGAGGACCCATAGGAATCCCACACAGGAAGTATGGACGTAAGAATCCATGTGAGAAATGATGGATTTCTGGATTCCTACAAGGAAATCCATATTCGATACCCATATGGATTTGGCATGGTGTGGATTTCTGTAGGAACCCATGGGATCTATCAATGCTAGATTCCCATATGGATTTGGCATGGTGTGGATTCCTGTAGGAACCCATGGGATCTATCAATGCTAGATTCCCATATGGATTTGGCATGGTGTGGATTCCTGTAGGAACCCATGGGATCTATCAATGCTAGATTCCCATATGGATCTTACTAGGGTCTGCTTAAAGTCTTGGTCGTATGCAACCGGAGGTACAGCACCACCTCTTTAAGATCCGCAAAAATATATGACCTTATATTTTGTATTATGAATTTTAGTTCGCTCTAAAGTCAACAAGGCTAGGAGTAATAACCTTCTCATTCATATTTTCGAATTCAATCCATTTCTACTCATACCTTCTTCAAAAACTCCTCTGCCTCAGAGAAGTTATTAAACCTTCAAAAGTAATTATTCTCTAAAAGTTCATTCCGTCTGACGATTGCACACTTTCCAATGCTGCTTCCTAAATAACGTGAAATAAGGAAGTCTCTTAAAGTCTCGGATTCTATATCTCGCCTTGAAACAACACGGCCTCTTTAAGAAGGACCAAAATACGGCCATCTGTAACGATCGCTCTTTAAGAATCTTCTTTGGAAGATGTTTTGTACTTTTGAATATTCTAATAAATATCGCAATATCTATCCGTGAAATGCTTAATATATCTCTGGAACTCAGTCCTCTGTGCTACTTCTGGCTGAGGCTCTGCCTCTGTAAGACTTTTATTGCGAAATATACGATTATTGCGATCTGTGAAATAATTTAGTAATTTTCGTAGCTCAAATGATGTCGGTATCCAGGAAACTGGTGGGTGGTGGGACGCGATGGTGTCGTCGGTTGAATTTAATTTAAATTCCATATCGTCGGGAATGGTTAGAATTTTTCAGAACCAAGAATAAGACGGAAGTCTGGAGACGCGAGAAAATGTCGTCTCCAGGTCCGCCATTTCTCCTTCGATAAAACGTTATATTCTTGTGTTAGTCGATGAAAATGAAAAAAAAAAAACGTTGGGAGGAAAGAGGAAGAGAGGAGGGACGGAAAGGTGAGAGGATTGAGAGGTAAGGGGAGAAAAGAAATGGAAGGAAAATAAATGAAGTAAAAAAAGAAAAGCACTTGGCTCCGCGATAGTTTTCCTGGAGAGTACGGGGAGGTAGGGGATGAAGGGAGAGAGGAGAAGAAGAGGACAAGAGGGATTGAGGGTAGATGTGGGCGCGTACGGGGGTGGTATGGAAGAAGCTATCGACGTTTTTACGTAACAAATCAGTCGTAACTGGATGCGCGAGCTCGCGACCGTGCGCGGTAGAGCCACCAATGGGAGCGGCTTCCGATATTCGATACCCGATCACATCATAGGACAGCCCAAGTGAGGAATGTCCAATGGGTTTATAGGAAAAAGTGTCCGGTGAGGTTCGGAGGCCAATCAATCTGGAGCACCAATCAGTTATAGTTGGTAGCGGATCATCTTCTTAAGTGCTCTTTAAAAATTACCTAGAGCATCTCATTTTCGGTTGTTAATTTTTTATGGATCTGCTAAGACGAAACTCGATTCTAATGTGAGAGGTAATCTAGGAATGGAATCCTTCGGGGGGAGGGGGGAGGAAGAAGAGGCACTAGTTTTAATCTATGAGGAAAGTGAGATGTGGAGCGATGCTAGGGAGGGAGATAGATAAGAAGTTGTGCGAGTGAGATGCTGAGAGAGTGAGATGACTGGAGATTTATTGAGTGAGACAGTTGGGAAACTTTTATAAACAGAGATGGATATTATATTCTAGGAGTTAAGAAGACTAAATATTCTAGGAACAAGTTTGCGAATATTTTTTTCAGAAGGCAAATAAAATTTGAATATTGGCAATAAGACGGATTATCAATTTTCTAGAAATGGGACAGGTTTAGGATTTGTAGAAATTGCTCAGGTTAAGAATTTTCTAGGAATGGGTCAGATAAAAATTTAACAATGAGACAAATTTGGAGTTTTCCAGGAATGCGACAGACACAAAATTTCCTGGCAGCTATAGAAGTCAGTAATTTTTAACAAATGAGACAGACAAAAAAAGACTTTGTAAAAAATGTATAAAATTTAGTGAGTGAGATGAGTAAAGAATTGAGTGAGTGAGATAAGTAAATGAACAAGGATCTCTCTTTCTATTTTCTCATCCTTTAAACTCTCATACCCTCTTTATTTAATGCCTTACAGTCTGATCTTTTCACTCACTCGCTCTCTTATACTCTATCCCGGATTATAATCAACCCTTTTATCCTAGGCTTTCCATGTCGCTAATTTCCATAATTACACAGACGCTAAAATCACAATATCCTCTGCCGAGCTGAAAGGAGGAGAGTAACCGACGTGAGTTTCCCATTGCACTACACCCTTTTATACCCGCCGCTATTTCACCCCCCACGGCCGCTCAACGACAACTTTCGTCGTCATGTAGGACTCGCCGGCCCGGGGTGAGATAGCAAAGGAACGCCAGCGTAAGGGGGAAAGGAAGGGGTTAAAGGTGTAGGGGATGAATTCGCGAGCTATGTCCTCGAAGTGGGGGTGAAGTGGTAGGCTAGAGATAAAGGTAGCTCTTAAACTCACTCGCTCGCTCGCATGTTTATACTCGTATCCGCGTGGCCGGGCATAGTAGCACTTGGGTAACCAGCCAAGTGACAACCAGGACGCCGATCTTTGTGACTACCGATCTTTTGAACCTCTGCCAATGTTGAGCTTTCACTCCATAAAGGTGATATATATATTTTAGATCCAGAGATCACCGACTCCTTAACTTTTATTTTTATCGCTCTTTCATTTATTCACTATTTTAATTATTTTCGAGCCTGGATAACTTTACGGCAAATGAACTTATCGATTTACTTTTTTAATAATTAAATATCATGTTCGCTTATAGATCCACAGTCTCCGTAAAATATCAAAAATTTAACTGTCTGTCTTATATTTCAAATCATTACTAGCTGTCATGAGTAAATATTACAAAATTTTACTTTTTTACATTTATTTCCCAAAATATCAATTTTTCGCTAAAACACTACTGAAATAAAATTATAAAGCGGTAAATTTCCTAACCAAAACCCCCCTAACAAAGTTATTTTGGACAATTCACTCATGAGTTTTGACCAAAAAGAAAAACTAATAATTCCAATATCTAATTAAATAAAACTTTTTTGGATTTAATTAAAAAACTACAAAACTTTTGGTTGAATTCCACTGACATGAAGTTATAGAGCAGTAAATATATAAACTAAAAATCTACTGGCATCTCCATTTCCAGCAAGCAGTTCTTCTCAATCGAATAACGCCCACAATTAAATGTCAGTTGGGGGTGAGGCTGGGGCTGTATCGAGCGGCATATACATTTCCCTCCCCTCTTTTCTTTGTTACCATAAACCCCACCGCTTTTACCCCATTTTTAGTAAAACCACTAAAGCAAATTCCTCCGACTAAATCAAGGTCAATGCACCCAACGTCAATGACATCTGCGTCGATGACGAGGTCACAGAGATGGTAGATGGTTGAAATGAACGAAATAAATGTTAAGGAATCTTAGCAGTATCTCGTCGACTTGCCACAGTATCTTGAAATGAGTTTTGTTGGATCAATAAGTTCTGGCATAAGAACATAGTGTCCTTGTATCAGACATTGTACATTTAACTGACTGTCTGTGTGTGTGTCTGGTAGAGTAGTGTAGTGGGTGGATGGAGGTTTGTTGTGCTGGCAAATACGATGGCTGTATAGGGAAACAGTCTAGGACTCTAGGACTCATTCAGTTATTTAAATATATCTATATATATATTTGTTGATGCTGTTGCTGTAATAGTAGTAGATACAGACTGAAACCATTCCCAAACCAGATCTACCAACTCAACGAACCATTTACCCTTATATATTCAACGCTGTTATGTTTTCAATGTTGCCAAATGAGAGACAATGCAACCAATAGGATTCATTGCTAGATGAAAGTCAATCTTGTACCAGGATCCATTCCCCGGCCGGACTGCTCCTATTTTCAATTTGTGAGCAATAATGAAAGAGGATGAGGAGAGATCAATACTCACTGCTCTGCTATCATTAACTGGGCATCGATCCCGAGTGCCAACGCAGAGATCTGCTCATTGAGGCTCTTCCGGTCAGTACCTCTGGGTTCCTGGAAGCCTTGCATGCGAATTTATCTGACAAATTTATAAGTAGAGGCACTGGAAACTTTTATTCACGTGTATAGATAGTAAAGAGAATACATGAAATGACTTGTTCCAAATAAGAGACTATGCAACCAATAAGATCCACTGCTAGGTGAAAGTCAATCTTGTACCAGGATCCATTTCCCGGACTGGTCCTATTTTCAATTTGTGAGCAACAATGACAGAGGATGAGGAGAGATCAATACTCACTGCTCTGCTATCATCAACTGGGCATCGATCCCGAGTGCCAACGCAAAGATCTGCTCATTGAGGCTCTTCCGGTCAGTACCTCTGGGTTCCTGGAAGCCTTGCATGAGAATTTATCTGACAAATTTATAAGTAGAGGCACTGGAAACTTTTATTCATGTGTATAGGTAGTAAAGAGAATACATGAAATGATTTGTTCCAAATAAGAGACTGTGCAACCAATAGGATTCACTGCTAGATGAAAGGCAATCTTGTACCAGGATCTATTCCCCGGTTGGACTGGTCCCATTTTCAATGACGAAGAGGACAGCTTGCTTGGATTTTATTTGGAATACGGTTCAAAGCTGCTTTGCTATCGTCATCAGACAGCATCGATCATTCAGGCTCTTCCGGTCATTACTTCTGAGTTTTTTGTAGACCTAGCTTGCGAAATTATCTGACCAATTTATAAATACAGGCGCTGGTGCCTTTTTGATGAATTTTGGGCACCAATGGAATTTTTTAGAAATATTTTGTAACCTTGTCATTAACTTATGACGTCCTCGCTATCCAATTAGGATTCTTGTTCATAAATTATGGAATACTAGTCTCATTATATTAATAATGTGACTTTTAGATGGAAAATTGATTGTTCTACAAATTGGTACTTGTTTATTTTTATTGTAAAATCAATAGGTTTAAAAATAATTGCAGAAAAAGTAAATTTCGCTATTATTGAAGCTCATAAAAATTATATATATAGATATATGTATGTATGTATATGTATATATAGAAGAGAATGCATGAAATGATTTACCTTGTAATAAAATGCTCGCATATCACATATGATATCATATATGTCATAGTTGTTGTGTGACGCGCATATGCATTTTTACAATATACATAACCTCTTGTCAGTTGTTGGAGTCGTTGTCGCGTTATCCCGATTATCAGTGTAGATTGCCTTCCAAGTAAACAAAGAAACCCTTTTTGTAATAAAAAAAAATAAAAAAAATATTCAGCAGTAGAGATCCGAATCCAGTTGGGTCATTCCACGTGCCTGGATTAATAATTCAGCCTACATACATTTCATGTGTATTCATATATGTATAATGATTTCCAAAAGATAGCTGATTTTAGGTATTTTAAGTTTCGTGATTATTTTTAGGGACGCGATTCATTTATGAGTGCCCTCCTCCTACGGGAGATGGGAGAGAGGATTTGGGTGAGTAAATAGAAAATGTAACTGCCCGAAATGTGTAGGGTAAGGACAGGACCGAAATAGAGTAGGACTAGGACTTAAAGGATGAGGAGGAGGAAATTTTAGGGTGAGGGTGAGTGCAGTCTACCGTGGATTCGGTACGATGGCTATTGTTTTCCCCTATCGCAATGCGACGTTCGCAATACTGGTCTTGTTTATTATGTTTTTGGGTTTTACTCAGAGTAAGGGTTCATAAGGAGTGAGTATGTATCATTAGATGTTTAGTCTAAGGGTTTTAATAGTGTGGAGGATAGAAAATTAATATAATTTTGAGACACTTTTTTATTTTTTTCTAGCTGGTGATTTATTAGACTTAATTACAGAAAAAAAGAGTTACTTTTTTATATAAAAATTAATGTCAATGTAGTTTATTAAATAGTGACGGTGTAAATCACGATGTAAGACGTTGATTCGGGTGATCATGGAAGCAGAAATCCGTCTCCTCATCCATCAGGTGTGACCCTCGTGTCTGGACGATGACATCGCTCGTTTTCTGAGGCATTATTTTTTATTCTTTTTCTGTAAACAAGTTAAAGTAAGATGAGAGGTATATTGAACTTAAAGCTAGGGAGCTAATGCAATTGATAGCTTCAAAGGTTAAGGATGAAAAGCTGTAGCGAGGTCAATTGGAGCGAGGATTTAAACTTTGGGGATTATTTCGTTAACAGTTTGTTTTAGGGTAAAAATTTATAGAGATAAAAGTGTCGAGCGGTAAATTTCCCATCCAAAAAATACCCTTTTCGATATAATTGAACCAGTAGTTCAGGAGTTATCCTCAATAATCGATTTTCAATAGTCAATGATTCCTGTCGAAGGCAAATGATTACATTTTTCGAATTATCTTTTTAAAAAATGATTTTATGATAAAATTGCACTGAAATAAAATTGTAGAGCGGTAAATTTCCTATCCAATAAGTACCCTTTTCGATATAATTGAACCAGTAGTTTAGGAGTTATCCTCAATAATCGATTTTCAATAGTCAATGATTCCTGTCGAAGGCAAATGATTACATTTTTCGAATTATCTTTTTAAAAAATGATTTTATGATAAAATTGCACTGAAATAAAATTGTAGAGCGGTAAATTTCCTATCCAATAAGTACCCTTTTCGATATAATTGAACCAGTAGTTTAGGAGTTATCCTCAATAATCGATTTTCAATAGTCAATGATTCCTGTCGAAGGCAAATGATTACATTTTTCGAATTATCGTTTTAAAAAATGATTTTATGATAAAATTGCACTGAAATAAAATTGTAGAGCGGTAAATTTCCTATCCAATAAGTACCCTTTTCGATATAATTGAACCAGTAGTTTAGGAGTTATCCTCAATAATCGATTTTCAATAGTCAATGATTCCTGTCGAAGGCAAATGATTACATTTTTCGAATTATCTTTTTAAAAAATGATTTTATGATAAAATTGGACTGACATAAAATTGTAGAGCGGTAAATTTCCGTTCCAAAAGTCACATCAGTTAATTTAATTAGTTAAATAGTTTATGAGTAAATGCATGGAGAAAATTAAAAAAAGTATCGGAATTTCGAAACAATCAAGTATTATTTGTGTCTTGTAGAAAGGGAACAGGTAGACTGGTATAAGTGAGCGTGAGATGTGCGTGTGTACTGAGTTAACAAGGTTAAACACCTCAGCCAAGTTAACGGGAACATTAACACTCCACGATGATTACGATTAGAGACGTCTCTGAAGCTCTACCTCTACACCTTCCTCGCTTCTATATAGTTTACTGTGTGCTCACTACTACTCACTAAGCAGGAGTGAGAGGGAGCTCGAAAAGTAGGGGGAATGCAGAGACGAGTAAAAAGAATGTCACCTTTGTCGAGCATCAGGACGCTTATGAGTAAGCACAATATTTAAAAATAAAATAATTAAAATAAAAAGTAAATATCGATAGAACTGAAGCATGATCACATTACCAAAGTTCTCGTAGTTTCCTGAGCTTAATTTAAATTCTATTACGCTCGATCTCTATTCCTCTTTCCTATGAATATTCAAACCTTCGTACGACCTCTCCCTCCTATATCTTTTTCCACCACTTTCTTTACCACCATCTCCACCCCTTCGGCTTCTTTACCCTCTAGTCCTCCAGCATCACCTCCACCTCTGCCTCAGACTTATTCTCAAGCTTCAGCTTCATCTTCCACTTCTTCATGCTCTACGTCTATCGGGTATCCAAAGAATTAAATTAATATACCGCCTGCAAAACATCGTTCGTTCGTACCGTCGTTCGTTCGTTCGTTTGTGTGCTCGTTCCTTCGGTCGTTTGCTCGCTCGCTCGATTCCGAACTAACACTAGCATATTTAAGTCTCAACGCTGAATCGACGAACGAAATTAAGAACAAGTAGTTGTAGGTAAAGAAGGTGGAGGCATAAGTGGGTGGGAAGCTAGAGGAGGGGAAGCGTCTGCCCTTGATAATCAACCCGGGAAACTTGTTATTCGAGCATCGAACAGACATTTTGATTTTCTTATTTATGTTTATATATCAGTGATAAATTAACAGTCAACTACATTAATATTTATAAGGAATCGTAACACACCTCCCCCTCGGAGATGCTCCAGAAAGACAAAGGATCCACCAGTGAAACCTCACATATTTTCTTACTTCTCTATCAAAAAAACTGTGTGGGATTCGCATGAGAACCCAAAAGAATCCATCGTAATCCCAAGGGAGCCCAAAGGAATCCAATCATCGTGAAAATCTTCAATAGATTCCCATAGGGATTTGACATGGCGTAGATTCCCGTAGGAACCCATGTGAGAATCACATGAGAATATATCAGGATCTATGCTGGATTTCTATAGGAAACCATACATGGAAATCCATCCGAAAACACGTCATGGAAACCACGTAGGAATCTACATAGTAAGAAATGTATGGCGTTCAACACCATGCTGGTATGGTCTTAAGACGATACTACAATAGTATATGAAATATTCCAAGACAGTATTGCCACGAGTCCTAGAAGTATGGCGTTATTTACTATGCTGTATAGTACTGGAGCCATTGTATTGCTCACACGTATGCATAGCAGGCACGGCGAAACAGCATGGCCCTGAATCCATACTACAATGCCGAGGGCACAATGCCACTAGTTTTTCCCGCCATAATTTCTGGCGTGTCAATCAATGTATACTATCGTATTACCACCAAAACTGTATAGATGTCGTTAGACTAGGTTTATCAGCCAGAAACAATGTAGATACGGCAATACAGTGTGGGCCTGACGGCCATACTGGCATTGCGGCGTCCGATCCAATCCAATCTTCGATATCTTACAGTATGGCATTTACGCCCATACTGGCATAGTGACATCTGCAAAATATTTTTTACCGTCTAGGCTGAATTTCCATATGGATTTTTTGATAGGGTTCTATTCGTAGGCATCCTACGATGCTTCCGTCGCAAAAAAGTCAACCACCGAAATAATGCTCCACATCCAGGCACATCGACTCGACCAATGCCACAATGACACGGCGCGCGTTCCTTTCTCATGAGCCTCGTGGCTAAAAATAAAAAGAACCTAGAGCACAGAATAATCAAACAATAAATTTAATGATCTTGTTCCCATGGTGGCGTCGCAATAACGCACCAAGAGACACGCTCATGTGTAAACCAACTAGACCATGTCCTCTAGCTCATCATCATCATCATCTTCAACTTCCACGGCCTCAGGGCACCCTATCTACCTACACCTTGTTATAATTCTTGGATCTACAGCACACATAGCTAGTCTACCAGCGTAATGACGAGATAGACACGGGTTATTATGTGATAAATATAGAAATGTTATTATCGATAAGCGTTAATGAGCAGCCTTATGTTGCACCATGAGTATTAATAGGTACACTTGTAGTGCAGTGAGGCCGAGTTGAATCCAGCTAATAGATGTTAGACTGATTGTTAGAACTGGCGTTTAAAATCATGCACCCGCGCTTGCTCACGCACGACGTACTTATTCATCAGCGATGCATCACGCTATACCTTATACACTGATATTGTTATTATTATCATTAACTCTATTATCATTCATTTTTGTTGTTATTATTGAAATCATTTTATGATTCCGTGATGCTCGGCAATTACTTATGGCTAAATAACTCCACTGAATAATTATTTATCATATGTTTATTTATTTATTTATTTATGGATTATATTATGGTGTATTTATACACAATCAGGTAATAGTAATTGGGAAATTATTTTTTATGTGGTGGCTTAATTGATTTTATTTTTAATTAGAAAGGGGAATTAAGATGGCGGGAGGCTTTGATTTTTTGAAGGGTAAGGGAGGGATGGGAGGTTGGTAGGGAGGAAATGAGGGTAAAATGGACTGTCGTAAAGTAAGAGATGGAGGCTTGAAGGAAGAATTTGATGATGGGATTTTTGAGGTTGGATTAGGTTTAGAAATTTTTTATGGGGTTTCGACGGAAATTTTGAAATCGTCGATGAAGATGAAGTTCTGAATTTGAAAAAAGAAAATTTTTAGAAAAGTTTGAAAAATGGTTGATTATAAATTTGTAGAGAATTAAATTTCACTGCGAAATAATTCAGTTGGATTTAAAATAATTTTAAAGAGCACAGAAAAAAATGATTATTAATAAAAATCGCAGACGGTATAAAAAATAAAAATTTAAAAAAAAATGTAAAAACTGTGATATTATTCCGGTTCCATAAAACCCTTGACTAATTTATGCAAACTTCGAATAGAAAATAAATTAAAAGGACAAAAATATCATAATCTCCTCCGCATGTATCTCGCTTCCTCTTGAGCTTAAGTCGCGTCTGCGTTCGTCGAAGGCAGACTCGCGGAAACAACTTATTCCTATAAAATACTAGCTATATACACTTTAGTGTGTAGTGTACTGTATAGTAGTTGAGTCTGACTGTTCAATGGCGCGTGAAAAAGCGTTCTGGGAAATTCCGGTATGTTCATTTTCCCTCTCCCTGTGTTCTCCCCTTCCCCTCTACTTTGCACTCCCCCCTCTATTTCCTCTCATTATATTCACCCGCAATAATTTCTCGAACCCATAGGCTTTTAGTAGAAATACAACAAATATACTATATATATATTCATATTTATTAGACTGTTACAAATAATTGGACATCTTTTTTTAACATTGGAAAATCGACAAAATATCTTGAAACACAACTCTGAAGTAAAAGCACCAATTATTGAGGGGGGTCAAATTATTGACACCCTATCCTATTTTAGAACATATTTAATTACCTACTATATTAGTAATGATCGTATACATTTTTAAACAATCTATATGATTTAAGAAATCGAAAAAAAATTATTGTTAGTGAAAAATATTAAATATTCATTAATAAAAAAAAAAAAATTCATTCAAGTCTACCCGCATGAAAAAACTTTATATGTGAAAACATATATGATAGAATATATGAATATTATAATGTGATATATTGTACAATATATAAAATAATATTTATATTTTTGCCGTATTAATATATGATAATATATTGAAAAAAAATATATTGCTAGAATATATTATCAATATATTTATCAATATATGACTTATTATGTATGTTTTACATATATATTTTAATATATCTTTTTTATATTGATATATTATATTGAAAGTAGTATATTAATTAATATATAGTATTTTTTATATTTTTTATATATGTTTTCCATATATTGCAAAATATATGGTTTCCAATATATTGTAAAATATATGGCACTTTTTTTACTTTTCTTATGTTATTGCCAGTAAATATAAGGTCAATGAAAAGAAGAAGAAAAAATAATAAATTTGACTTTTTTTTGTGGGATTGTGTAGAAATTGAAAAAGTATATTAAAAAATAAAATTTTCAATATATTGCGAAAAATATAAGTTTTAATATACTGGAAAAATATAATTCCAATATACCGCGAACCATATATTTAATCATATAAATTCTTTCATATATAATCAATTATATAGAGACCATATACCACTAATTATATGAGTCAAAATATATGGATATATATATCAAGTTTATTATATTATACTTATAAATTATATATATATTATCCATATATATGATAAGAATATATTGAACATTATATGAGATAATATATATAGAAAAATACAATACATTATATACAAGTAAATATATTATGATAAATATATAATCCAATATATGTAAAAAAAACATATATTTTTCAATATAGATATTTTTGCCGCTATATATTTATCACATATTCACCATATATTTTTTTATATACTGTTAACAATATATAGCTTTTCCATGCGGGTATCGAAACAGTTTGTGGGCGTCAATTTTCTTAACTATTGCGGATAGAAAAGCAGTCTTTTGAAACGATGATTTTTAATTATTTTTTCCATCTAATCACATCAACTTTTTTTTATAAATAAATAAAATATAAAAAATTAACAATATCATAAATTTACAGTAAATTATATGCTTTTTAATTTTAAAATAGTGGATGTCAATAATTAGTACATATTATTGAAGTTGTATCTCGTATTGACAGGTCAGTAGACAGCGCCATAACGTCTTTTTTTTAAACATAAATCCATTAAAAACTTAAACCATAATATTCGAGAACCCACGCTGTCATATGTATAATATTAAATTGTTATTAAAAAAGTGATTAATTGATTTTGATTTTTATTTAATTAAAAAACATTTTTATTAGTTTCGTGTTTAAAATAAAGGGGAGTGAAAAACATTATAAAATAAATATTTATTTAATTAAATTAAAAATTAACCTCATTTTCAAAAAGTAAATATTAAGTTCAACAGATCAGTGACGCATGCGCATTAATGGTGTCAATGATTCGAGCAACAGTATGTCAATAGTTAGATCAGTCGGGTTTTTAACCTGTCAATAATCGGTGTTTCCGAGTAACTTATTTTATCACTGTAAATTAATTAGTACACTGTAAAAAATTCGCGGAGTGAATGCGGATTAAATCTGGAGTGAATGCGGAGTGAATGAATTTTTAATTATTCACTCCCCTCGGAGTGAAATTCAATCCGGAGCGGAGTTTTGAAAATATTATTAATAAAATATAACTCCACTCAATAAAATTGAAGTAAAAATTCGCGTATTACATTATTGATCAGCTGATATGCACACACATACGCACATACATATTTAGGCACACACGCGCACTCGCACACACACGCATGCACACATTTGCACACACACGCACACAAACACCTGCACACACCCAAACACACACATGCACACACGCACACATTTGCACACACGCACAAATTTGCACACATGCACACATTTGCACACACGCACACAAACACCTGCACACACCCAAACACACGCACAAATTTGCACACATGCACACATTTGCACACACGCACACATTTGCACACACGAACACAATTGCACACACGCACAAATCTGCACACATGCACACATTTGCACACACGCACACAAACACCTGCACACACCCAAACATACACATGCACGCAAACACACACTCGCATACACACACACACACACACACACACACACACACATTGTTTAGAAGTTTAATATAAATTTATTTAAGTATTAAAACTCCGGACCGGAGTGAATTGGGAGTGAAATAAAATCCGCGTCACTCCGCAATCACTCCGCTAAAAAAAAACTCCCAGTTCATTCCGCATGCAGAGTGATTTTTTTCAAAACTCCGGAACTCCGAGTGACGGAGTGAATGCGGAGTGAATTCGGATTTAATTTCACTCCGAATTCACTCCGGATTCACTCCGGATTTTTTAAAGTGTAAATGTCGATTATTATCATAAAAAAATATGAATTTGTTTAGTTAAAAGACTAAATAAGACAATGTTAAAATTAAAATTCAATAATATTAATCGTTAATATGTTTCAAAAAATGGAATTACAATCTTGTCTCTTATAGTGTCAATAATTAGTGCTTTTACCTTAGTTAAAGTTTGAGCTCTGAATATTGAAATTGAGAGGTGAATGCTTATAATTTTACATTTTTTATTTAGTAACATGGTGGAAAATTTATAACTTCCAAACAAATAGAGATACAGAAAAATTCTATCAAAAGATTTTATAGCAAATTGACTGGTCTACAAAAAAGGTATCTTATGATTTCTGCATATTTTGTACCATTCAAAAGATATCTAAGGTCAAAGTTTGATACAATTTGAAGAACTTGTTTTTGCTCGTTCTGAATTTTATAACACGTCAACCAACGAGAATTCATAAATTTTCAATGCGTGTTTTTGGTAGAAAATTTAATGCTCTACAAAAAAGGTCAGATTTAAAATTTTCTCAAATTGAACCATTTATAAGATATTTGCTCCCAAAAATCACACTGTCTGGAAATTATGATATTTCTCAATTCTGAATGTGATACAATTTTTTCCATCGATTTGTATTGTCACTCTTCGAAGCTTGCGTTGATAAAAATATAGTAAAAAAAAATTCTTAACAACTCGACAAGATTAAAAAGTTAATTTTTTGTTTCCCGCTAAGGAAATTGAAAATTTTCAAAAGTTCGAGAAGTTAGTGGTTTCGGTGTGATTTTTGGAAACCGAGTTTTCATGAGATGTCGAGGTTTTGAGATCATAGGAAGCTATTCTGACCATTTTCGGGATGACGCCTGTATGTGTGTGCGTGTGTGTGAGAGTGTTCCGTATGAAAAAACAATGTATGGTTAAAATATATAAAATCATATATGTTTGCAACAAAAAAATATATGATATATTATATTGTATATTATAAAAAATCATATAGAGATTTTCGCCAATTTAATATAAGATTATATACAGTAGTAAATATATGTATTCCATTTATGTAATTTATATGTTTTTTATATTAAGCTATATATACATTTACATTTACCTTATAATATATTGTATTGATATATTTCCTTTTATATTTAAAAAATATAAAATTTTTGTATGAAATGAAATATATGGTAGCGTATAATTAATATAATATATGGCACCATATATTTTCTTTGTTATATTTAAGCATATATTTTATTCGGTGTATGTATATGTATATGGGTATATATATTCGCATCAAATTAACTAATTTTGAAAATTTCAACTGCAATTTAAAGAGTATATTAAAATTTATATCTAATTTAATTGGAGTTGGTCATACGAATAAGAAACTTTTTTTTTCCATACACAATATAAATATATGTTTTTATATATGATCAGAATATATTTTTCGTATATGATAGAAATATATATTTTTAAGTATGATAAAAATATAGTTTCCGTATATGAAAAGAATATATATTGTCATATATGATAGAAATATATATTTTGTGTATATGATTGACATATATATTTTATACAAGCTAAACATATACGGACTTGTATATGATGAGTATTATATTTTTTAATATAAAAAAAAAATATATCAGAAAATATAGTTAAATTCACCACATATATTTTCTGATATTTATTATATATTTTGATCATATATGTTATTTTCATACGGTGTGTGTGTGTGTGTGTGTGTGTGTGTGTGTGTGTGTGTGTGTGTGTGTGTGATCGATCCATTAAACTCAAAGGTATAAAAGAAATACCACCAAAAATTTTGTTTTAGATTTTTTAAAATTTCTTAGAAACGACTCCATCAATTGATTCTAAAATCTAATCAGCTCTAGAACTCAAAAAAATGCGTTGATTGCTACTTCAACCATCAAAATCGATTAATTCGTTCTAGAGATATCGCGGGAGAAAGAAATGCTAAAATACATTTTTTTCCAAACCCAATTGGTTCCCACATGGGTACACCTAAAAATTTCTAGTCGGGTTATTTATGGAATCTCATAGAAACCAACCCAGATTTAAAAATTTTTTTTCACTGAACTAAAAAAAAAAATGGACGAAATAATATTTAGTAACAAGAGACACAAGGTTTCACACCATAACCAAAAACAAATAACTACGAATTTGTTGCTTCAATCGATGCCACATATTTATATTATGAATAAAACATTTGGAAGAAAGTTTCAAGTATCAAAATAATTGACCGACACATCAATAATAATTAATTCCACCAAAAATATTTCGTCCACTGTTACCAGTATTTTTAGACCTTGCATTGAACATGGACATATCTTTAACGTATTTGGTTATAAGCATCATCTAAACGAGCATTATTAAAAATCGATAGCCACAATCGCATTCTGATAGTGTAAAAATTTGGGTTGGGAAAATTCATGACACATTACGAGAAAGTTATTTCCAAATCAAGCTAAACCCGAATTCAAATAACGCCAAGTTAGAATTTATTTGGCCAACGTAACCTGTCTCTTAATCATTACTGGGATAAGTACATTGGATTTTTTATAAAAATACACAATGAATGAAACTTTACATCAATCAGAAAATTTCACCATTTAGGGAAGACACAGAAAATAAGAGAAAATTTTCAAAATCATTTAATTGAAAACTAGTTAAAATAATTATTTTTTTATGAATTTACAAATGTGTGAACAATTCACTCATCCTCCACCTTGTAGTGAACTAATTTTTATTTTTCAAGTCCTCGGCTTGGAAATGATACGTCAGCAATTCACTACATCTCGTTGAATAAATAAATTTTGAAATTAGTTTCTACTGATGAGAAAAAAAAATCACGGGCGCCATCTGTGAGTGACTTGGGAACTAACATTTTTATCGGCTTGTGAATTAATAAGCAGAGTACAGTATGAATTAGAGTAAACATTTTTTACTTTCCCGCTAAGAAAATCAAATATTTTTAAAAAAAGGAAGTTATTGGTTTTGGCGCGATTTTCGAAAACCAAGTTTTGAACAGATCTCGAGGTTTTGAGGTCCTAGGAATCTATTCTGATTATTTTCAAGAACATATTCGTATGTATGTGGAGCGATCCACGCCAAATCGGACGGTTTGAAAAATTTATATTTTGATTGTCACAATTTTGTGATCTGTTTTATCTGCAATATGATATGCATACTCCGTCACTGTAAAATTCAGACAGAAATTAACGGAGGTCAATTAAAGAAAAGATTCTTCTGTTAGAAAGAGGATCTGAAAGTTACGAAATGTTTTTAGGATATTCTGCTGAATATGGATGATCATTATTGATGGATTCAACATAGAAATTAGTGAGGATCGTTCTGTCCGTTCCCAAAGTAGTACTCGATAATTATGGCCGCACACTCGCCTAACATATGAGTAGATAGGATAGAATTGAACGACTTTTGTACTAATTTAATACTAATCCTAATTTGAGATTATAGAGAAAAATATCTATCATTGCTGGTATTTAATACATTTTTCAAAAGATTCAATGAAAAAGAAACAAACTGAAGAATACTCTAAGTATTTTAGAAAACGTGCGTTTTCCGAATTAAATATTTTTTTTTAGTCACGCAAATTTGTGTAAAAATAATCTATTTAATTATAGCCCTCTATAGAATATATCAATTTTGGAATAAGTTATCACTTGTAGAAAGAATATGAAGTCGTACGCCATCTAGTGGCGATCGAAGAAATCAATTATGAAAGTCAGAAATTTTTTTATGAGTAATGAGAATTAAGTCACAATTTTCAATTTCAAATATTATATCTTCGGTCAGAAAGTTATGTAATTTTTTTTGAGGATATTCTGCAGTATATGGGTTGAAGAAAGAAGGATATGAAGCAAAATTAAGCCCCACAATATAATCTATTCTCAAGATAGATGGGAATACCCGGGAATGTTTCTTTTTTAAATTCGTAAAATTTTACGCAAAAATTTTATAAAATTTCATATGATTTTGTAAAGTTTTATAAATTTAAAAAATAGGATTCAAAAATATATCTGTAATCAACAGGATGGATGACTCCTCCCGGGAAAAAAAACATTGTATAGAATTTAACAAAATTTTATGAAATTTCAGCACTAAAATTCTTAACATATATTTTAAATTTTATAAAAATATTTTTTTCCCGGGGTTTTTTGACTAAAGTTTACTCTAATAAGTTGCTAATTATCATTATCAATTAACTATAAAACTTGGGAATTTTTACTAAGAGAAATAAGGATTGATTTTCAATTTTAACGATTAACGTCAAAAATAAGAATCTCAAGCACCCTGGTCGAAATTTTTGGAGTTTAACATAAATTATTTGGTTTTTAATAATTTAGCATTTTAGCTTTTAGCTTTTTTAACAATTTTTAGCATAAATTATTGGCGTAAATGTTTCGCGTAAGCGAGCCGTTTTTCGGATATTTATTTTTATCCATGTATATATATGTATATGTGTACCCACATATGCATACATGCGTGAAGGATGAAGAATGCCGGGTTCGTAACAGGCTTCACATAGATAAAATCATAGATTCTTATTCATTTGATAGAAAATAAATTATAGCTCTACTAATTCACTCAATAGAACAAATAAACTTTCTCACAAGCTTTTACTTGTGAGAAGAAAAAAATATATGCGCCGCCTAGCGTTAATTTTAGAAATTTTTTTGTTTTCCATTCAAAATACAGAAATCTACATTCAAGCCATCATAATTAGGGGAAGGGGGGGGGGGGGAAATGGGCCCTGGGGGCAAAACGGGCCCCCTAAAATTTTGGATGTCTCGAAATATTTGGGGGTAAAATGGGCCCCCAAAGTTTTTAACATGAAAAGGTTTTGGGCGGGGAAGGGGCAAAATGGGACATTGAGGCAAAATGGGCCACTGAGGCAAAATGGTCCCCTCAAAATTTTTAACATGAAAAGTGTTGGGGGAAGGGGGTAAAATGGGATGTCTAGACTTTGAAAACCTACTAATATTTCTTAGCCAAACGGGTTCCTAAAATTTTTTTAACAGATATGATTAAAGAATTATGATAAGAGGCAAACTAGGTCACGAGTTCAACAGCATTACTAACTATTATTTTTTTCAAAAACAATTGATTCTATATAATCGAAAATAATTAAAATATAAGCAATCAAGTAATGAAATTAAGTTATTTTTAGGTCCAAATTTTCACTATCAACTCTTTTTTATACTAAAGACACAGCAAAAAGTTTCAAAACACAAAACAAGCGACAAACATACATTGAGTTTTGTTGGGGGCCCGTTTTCCCAACTTTTCAGGATTTTTTAATTTTCATAGACACAGCAAATTAACACCAAAAACTCAGCAGAAGGAAAAAAAAGTGAAACAAGCTGAAAAACTCGCATTATAAAAATTTTTTGAGGAGGGCCCATTTTGCCCCACATATTTTAATTTTTTATTTTTAATGGACAGAACAAATTAACGTCAAATACTTGGAGAGGGAGTAAAAAAAAGTAATACAAGTAAAAAAAACTGAGGATTTGAAATTTTTTTTCTTAAGGGGCCCATTTTGCCCCCCCCCTTCCCTATATAGTTTGCTATCATTCAAAGCTTGCAACAATTAATGAAGAAAAAGTTTATACTTTTGGAAGTCAATAGAGAAAAACAATCCTGTTTTTGATCTTCTACAGAACCGTAAATTTTGAGTTTGCAGTACCTCGTGTAAAAAAAATTTGTTCCAAAAAGATTCCAAAAAAGTTCTGCATGTGGAACTTCTAAACATGAGACAGATTAGAACTCCGAATGGAACTTTTTTGGAACGTTAGTCATTTTGATGGTAAATAAAAAGTTTTTGTGAGTGAATTTAGAGTCAAAAAAGAACGTTCTTAGAAATTTTTGGAATTTTAAATGGACATTCCAAAAAAGTTCCATAATCACCACTTTTGGCCTTTTTCGAAAGCTAAAAAAGACGTTCCAAAAACATTCAAAAATGGTCCAAAAATCGTTACTTTACAACCTATTATAGAACTAAAGTAGATGTTCCAAAAAACATTCCAAAAAAGTTCCAGAATCACCACTTTTGACTTTTTATGGACTAAAAAAGGCGTTCCAAAAACTTTCAAAAATCACTTCTTTTGCATCTTTTGTAGAATAAAGACGTTCCAGAAACATGCCAAATTAGTTCAAAAATCATTTTGAATTTTTTATAGAACTAAAAAAAAAACGTCCATAAAAAATTCCTAAAAAGTTCCAAGAACGTCCTTTTTTGACTCTAAATTTGCTCATAACAACTTTTTTTTACCATCAAAATTACTAACGTTCCAAAAAAGTTCCATTCGAAGTTCTAATCTGTCTCATGTTTAGAAGTTCCATATGCGGAACTTTTTTGGAATCTTTTTGGAACGAGTTTTTTTTACACGGGACATAATGAAAGTAAATTTACAGGAGTTTAAATTTCTATGAGTTTTTCCGGAAAAAATTGAGGAACAAAAAAAAAACAAATGATCCTGACTCTAATCACTATATACAGAAAGTACTGACAACTTATGAAAACGTCCTAAATTTTCCGTTCGACCATATGTGTCCAAATAATTGATCACCAACGTTCAAAATCACTATTTTGCTTTGAACATCGATAACTCATTAAAAATGTATTGTACAGAGACTCCAAACGTCTTAAATTATACAGAAAGAATGAAACTTTTTGTTTTTTAACGGCAACTGGAAATTTAATCTAACTGCTGGAAATGTAACAAAAAAAAATATTTAGCATATTTGAGTCCTCTAAACCTTATCATTTCGATAGTTCTCCGATTGCCCTCCCCTCTCTACATAATTTTCCTTTTATGTAATCACCTGAGTTTTTGATTACACAAACCTTTAACGTGATTACGTCAAAAAAACGATTGAATAAAATAACATCATGATTAAATATCAAAAATTCGCTTGAAGTTAATGATCTTGGAATAAATAAAATGTCAAAGACTTCTGATCAGATATTAATTATCAATGGAGGTGGTTTTTCATGGGTAGAATAGAATAAACTTAAATTTTAGGCAATTCTAGTATGAATTAGAAAAGAATACTGCGACTAAAATATAGTACTGAACATTCTGTTTGTTCCCAAAACAGCCGCACACTCGTCTTTTATATAAATTGATGACTGAGAAAAATTTTTATCATGGCTGGTATTTAATACATTTTTCAACAGATCGAATGAAAAAGAAAAGAACTGAAGAATACTCTAAGTATTTTAGAAAACGTGCGTTTTTCAAATTAAATATTTTTTTTTAGTCACGCAAATCTGTATAAAAATAATCTATTTAATTGTAGCCCTTTATAGAATATATCAATTTTGGAATAAGTTATCCCTTGTGAAAAGAATATAAAGTCGTACGCCATCTAGCGGCGATCGAAGAAATCAATTATGAAATTCAGAAATGTTTTTTGTGAGTAATGAGAATTAAGTCACAATTTTCGATTTCAAATATTATATCTTCGGTCAGAAAGTTATGTAATTTTTTTTGATGATATTCTGCAGAATATGGGTTGAAGAATGAAGGATATTAAGCAAAATTAAGCCCCACAGTATAATCCCGTATGGAAAAACCATATACTGTCGATAATATATAAAAATAATATATGGTAAATAACTGAACATTAGGGTGGCCCAAAAAAACCGACTATTTTTTTTTTTCGAGTCTCTAATGAAAATTTGTTGGTTTAAGATTTTTTAAGACGCCTCTCCAAAAATCAGCTCGATAAAAAATTTTCAAGAGGTCGCTCACGAATTTTGAAAATATCAAAAATAATCGAAATTCGGATTTTTATTTCTAAATTTTTTTCTTTCTCGTGGCAGCAATAGTTTATATTTGTAAAATCATGAGTACGCTGAAAATTTCAGCCCAAAATTTAAATATTTAAACGTCGCTCAAGAATTTTGAATGTTTCCGAGTGCTGTCTTTTGGACGTTTTTGAGCGACCCTTAAATATTAATAATAAAGCTTCTCGATTTTTTCACCATCAATTTGCATAACAATGAATGAAAATATAACCCGAGAAATAGGAATATCAAGTTTTTTACATACTTTTTTATTTTTTAATTCAATTTGTAGGTTTTTTCGCTTATTCAAAACTTAACAAATTTTAGTGTTTAAGACTGTCCTGTATATTTTCGGTTATGCAAAAGTTATATTTAAGTGAAATGACAATAATTTAGTTATAAAAACTAATTCAAACTATTAGTTACATATTATCAGTTAATATTCAAAATTCTTGAGCGAGGTTTAAATATTTAAATTTTGGGCTGAAATTCTCAGCGTAGTCATGATTTCACAAATAAAAACTATTGCTGCCACGAGAAAAAAAAAAATTTAGAAATAAAAATCCGAATTTCGATTATTTTTGATATTTTCAAAATTCGTGAGCGACCTCTTAAAAATTTTTTTATCGAGCTGATTTTTTGAGAGGCTTCTTAAAACATCGTAAACCAACAAATTTTCATGCGAGATCGAAAAAAAAAAAAATAGTCGGTTTTTTTGGGGCACCCTACTGAACATATATGGCGGCAAAATTATTAATATTGATTAATATATGATTTATCATATATAATAATTTATACGTTTAATATTATAATAATCCATATCATTTATAATATATGTAATTATATACATGTGATATTGTATCAAAAATTATATGTCCGCTTTATATATTAATTTATAACGTAAAATATATGTTTCATCTTATAAATTAATTTATAATTTCAATATTATTATCAACCATATAATTTATAATATATGTAATTGTATACATATGATATTACATCTCAAAATATATTCTCGTTTTATATATAAACTTATAATTTCAAAATCATAATAATTTTGATATTATTATTTATATAAATATAAAAATATATTTATATAAATATATATTCACATACATTTATACAAATATATGTGAACATATATTTATACAATTATATGTTTACATATATAAATTTTATATGTCAGTCATATAATTAAATCATATATCTTATCATATAACTTAAAGTATAGTATAAAATATTATAAGCAATATTTATAAGTTAGCATATAAAAAAAATATATTACCGATATATATGTTGCAAATTATAAAATCATATAATATTTCGGCAAAATTTTGTATATGGCTCCATATATGACTTCTTATAATTCCATATAATTTATCATATATTTTGAATTATACTGAAGCTCATATATTGCTTTTTCATACGGGATCTATTCTCCAGATAAATGGAAATGACCAGGTTAAAAATGTTTTTCTAAATTTTTATAAGATTTTATGGCTAAATTTTATAAAATTTCATACAATTTTATAGTTTTATAGAATTAAAAATATAGTTAGATATAATTTAACCTGATCGTGTTTGGGGAATAAATCATGTATGCATCCATATACAAATTATTATGAAATTATAGTATGCTAGTATAAATTACTACTATGAAATATGGCTGATAAAATTCTATGTTTAATTATAAGTAGAGCCACAGATTATTCGTATTTCTAAGTGTACCGTAGACTAGCCGAGCAGACTACAGAACATCAGTTTAAAAAGTTAAGCAACATCGACGAGGGAAATTAATTGGATGGATGACTCCTTCCAGGAAAACAATCGTTGCATAGAATTAAACAAAATTTTATGATATTTCAGTTCTAAAATTTTCAACATATCTTTAAAATTTTATATAAATATTTTTTCCCGAGTATTTTTAATAAAAGTTCACACCAATTAGTTGCTAATATCTAATTTATATTTTTAACCGTCATTTATTTTCTGTTCTTAGTCTTTTTTAGAATTACGTACTTCAACGTAACTTTGTTTTTAAAATTAGCGTGAATTTAAATATCAATGATTATGAAAATATAGCTCTCTATCAAACATTTTTGTCTACATAATAAGATTCTGCTTGTGAAAAGTAAAATTATTCGTACGCCATTTAGTTGGGATTAAGGAAATTAACTATAAAACTCCAGAATATGTAATAAGAGAAATAAGGATTGATTCCGAATTTTAACAATTAACGTCAGAAATGAAAATTTCAAGCATCCTAGTCAACATATTTTGGAGTTTAACGGAAATGATTTGAGTCTTAATAATTTGCATCTTAGCTTTTAGCTTTGTTAACAATTTTTAATATAAATTTCTAGCGTACATGTTTTGCGCACAAGCGTGCCGTTTTTTTCTATATTTATTTTTATCCATATATACACATGAGTACGCAAATATTGAGATTGAGATTCGGTTCCCAATTTTCCCCGTCTCATGACCGTCTGAAACTATACAAGTCATAGTGCCGTGGTCACATGACTAATTATCACGTCGACGCATGTCCGTAAGGGTGCAGTGGGGATAAGATCCCGAAGCTAGTCCTACGCCCTGAATTATCGGTCAATCACTTCGATCCTGGATCAACTTGCGTATAGACGTTTTCTATATTAATTATCCAGTATCTATTCTGGCAATTGTACTTGCGAGTTTATATTTCATATCTTACTGCAAATTAGCTTGTAATATTATTTCTTATTAGTTAGTTATTAGTTGTATTCTATAAGATTTAAACAAATACATTTTTCTGTAAGGTAAGGGACCCAGTTTCTGACCTTTTAAGAGTGCCGGTTGAGGTTATACTATAAGAGTTAATGTAAGATTTATCTTAATTAGAAAAAAAAAAATTTATCGACTAGTTTAGGATTTGTCAAATAAAGTCATGTGCGTAAAATAATTATTTGAATTGAATTAATAATTAAAATTGACGTTTTAAA
The DNA here is from genome assembly GCF_029852145.1 of Microplitis mediator. Taxonomy (NCBI): domain Eukaryota; kingdom Metazoa; phylum Arthropoda; class Insecta; order Hymenoptera; family Braconidae; genus Microplitis; species Microplitis mediator. Next base: position 1,925,841 of record NC_079979.1, read on the forward strand.
AAGTGACTATCAGAGGCCCAGTTTCTGACCGTCAGAATTCTTCAGATCGCAGTTTCTGACAGTCACAGTGGCGCGGTTTCTGACCCTCACAGTAAACCATAATTATGAAGTACTTACTAAGTTTAAATAAACTAAAATTATTATTTGAATAAATAAATTAAATATTTATTATAACAAATACATAGTTTTTTTTTAACACTTTAAAGAGTCATAACAATTTAAATACTATCAGAATTGACATTATTTTTGTAATAATTTTATCACTCCAAAAATATACTTTCAAGATCTAAACATAATCTTTTATTTATAAAAATAAATATTTAATGTCAATTTAAACCTGTATTATAAAAAATAATGAAAAATAATTTAATAAAACTATAAATATTCATAATTTCAATAAATTCAATACAAAATAAACTATAAATATTGTTTTTTTTACATTTTATAGACATGTAATTAAATAGATAACCTCGTTTGTAGCTGGTTAGAATTTGAGGTTCAACAACTTGATCACACCTTTAAAATTGAGCCTAGTTATTGACCATCAAATTTTAGCAACAAAACTCATTTTAATATGTTTTATACGTGTATTTGAATAAATTTTGATTAAATATTGATCTATACATACATTTTTAATTAATTTTTTTTAATTACATGATAATTAGTGCACAGATTCGATTGTCGCACTTTCTAACATCAAGTGCTTAGACTACACTTAAAAAATGGCTTCCGCAGCCACCTATGACTAAAACATTTTTTTTTTATTCAGTTAATAATTTCTATGTTTTTTAAATTGCCATTAATGAGGCTCAGAATACATTACGATAAATTAAGAAAAAGTCGATTTTCGTATTAAAGTTATAGTTTTTTAAGTAAGTTAGAAAAAAGTTGAAAAGGTCAGAAACTGGGTCACGGTCAACAACAGGGTCTTTTATCTTACGTTGCCGGCGATATACTCGCATTATAAATAATAATGTACACATGTGTAAGGGATGAAGGATGCCGAGTTCGTAACAGACTTCATATATATTTTATCTGAATTTAATTATAGGATAATATAAAAATATAATAAAGATTCTTATGGAATTCCCTTCGAAATTTTGAAAAATTTTGATATCGTGGTCATTGAGTTTCATATATAAATCATCGATTCTTATTTATTTGAAAGAAAATTAATTATGGTTCTACCAATTTATTCAATAGAACATATAATTTTTGTCACAAGCTTTTACTTGTGAGAAGAAAAAAACATATGAGCCACCTAGTGTTAATTTTAGAAACTTGTTTGTTTTCTATCCATAATACAGAAAATTATATTCAAGCCAACATAATTATATAGCTTGTCATAGTTTAGAGTTTGCAAAAATTAATAAAGAAAAAGTTTGTACTTTTGGAAATTAAATGTGGAAATCAATCCTATTATTGATTTCCTAGAAAATCGTAAATTTTGAATTTCCAGTACATAATAAAATGAAATTTACAGGGGTATCAACATTTGTAAGTTTTTTTATGGATGAATTGAGAAACGAAAAAAATCAAACGATCCTATTCCTTGTTAACAAAGTACTGACGAGATGTAAAAGTTTTGTAAATACGTCATTTTCTGCATTTTTTTCAGCTATCATTTTCATAATGCAATTGTTCTAATTACCAAACTTCAATGGACTGAACTTGAATTTTCCGTTTGACCATAAGAGTTCAAATAATTGATCACCGAAGTTCAGAATGACTATTTCGCTATTACAGAGAAAGAATGAAACTGTAAGAGAATTGTTGTACCATTTAATCTAAAAGTTATATCTAAGTCCGCGGATCGTTTGAAAGGGAAGTAAAATTTTCGGAAAATTTTGTCAACATGCCACAGCTAACTATTTTTGATCGGAGCATTAACAAACTTGCTGTAAAAGGCTCTAAACTGCTCTTTTATTGTCATCTCTGCGGCTATTTTTTGTGCAGAGACAGCTGCAATTTCGAAAGTTTTAATATTCAGCATTCAATAAGAATTTTAACTATCGCCAAAACAACAGATAGAAGACTCATGCTTCCGTGTTTCGTGATCACTAAATTACTTGCACAGACTTAGTGGTGAAAATTGATTATGATATCATTCTTCCTAACAATGATCTGATTGTAACTTGTAAATTAGTAAGGATGGCTGAGAAAAAAATTTATAAACTGCGATGCGGAGAACCATTCTATTGAAATTGAGAGCTCATTTTTTGTGAGAGTTTTTAAAATTGGTTTTTGTGCGTAAAAGCTACCATGTTCAGATTACAGAAATAATTAATTGAAAAAGATCGAGAACATATAAATTCAATAATGAGTTAGTACTCACGAGAAAATTTTTATCTATGCGCCACCTAGCGGATAAATCAAAACTAAATTTCATATCCTATGAATGAAAAGCTTATTAACTCAAGGATCAAATTTTTTTGAAGTAAAATTGAAATTTCAATTTAAAAAAAAATCAACTTCGAAAACGAATTTTTATTTTTTCCAAACTTTGAATTTTTTTTCAAATTTGAAAATTTCATTATACGGACAAAAAAATTAGAACACGAAACTTGTTCCTTATCCTATTTATTCCACAGGAAAAATTCTGTTGCTGCAACAGGATTTTATCCTATTGCTCCCACAGGATGTGTCCTGTTGCAGCACCTACTTTTTTTTTCCGTGTATGAAATCATGACTACGCTGAAAATTTCAGCCGAAAATTAAAATATTTAAACGTCGCTCAAGAATTTTTAATGTTTCCGAGTACTGTCTCTTGGATGTTTTCGAGCGACCCTCGAATATTAATAATAAACCTCAATTTTTTTCACCCTCAATTTGTATCATAATGAATGACAATACAACCCGAGAAATAGAAATAATGAGTTATTTACATACTTTTTTATTTTTTAATTCAATTTTTGGGTTTTTTTGCTTATTCAAAACTTACCTAATTTTATTGTTTAAGACTGTCCTGTATATTTTCGGTCATCCAAAAGTTATATTTAAGCAAAATGACAATAATTGAGTTATAAAAAAAATACAAAAACTAATTCAAAGTATTAGTTACATTTTATCAGTCAATATTCAAAATTCTTGACCGCCGTTTAAATATTTAAATATTGGGCTGAAATTTTCAGCATAGTCATCATTTTATAGATGTAAAATATTGCTGCCACGAGGAAGAAAAAATTTAGAAACAAAAAATTCGCATTCCGATCATTTTAGATATTTTAAAAATTCGTGAGCGACCTCTTGAAAATTTGTATTCGAGCTGATTTTTGGAGTGGCCTCTTAAAACATCTTAAACCAACAAATTTTCATAAGAGACTCGAAAAAAAAAAATAGTCGGTTTTTCGGGCCACCCTTATGGGCATATGTAGAAATACAGATCTTTTAAATTAATTTGAACTGACTATTACAATTACTTATAAACAGGATGTTGTACATGGTACAAACGGAACTGTAATAAATAAAGCTTAATGTCTAATGATTATAATATTTTTAGCGATTAATATCGCGTTACAAATGCCATAAGGGCGTATCAGCCTATTATACGCCCTTATGGCACCCGGGTGCCATAAGGGCGTACCAATAAATTTTTTTCGGGAATCGACGTAGTTATGCCTGAAACGGGCAGAAATGCAAAAAAAAAAATTTTGGTACGCCCTTATGGCACCCAGGGTACCTACCGGGAGCCATAAGGGCGTACCAAAAAATTTTTTTTTCGGGAAACAACGTACTTTTACTTGAAACGCGTAGAAATGACGAAAAAAAAATTTTTTCAAGTTTGAAATTTTTTGGTACGCCCTTATGGCACCCGGGGCACCCACTGGGGGGCCATAAGGGCGTACAAAAATAATTTTTTTCGGGAAACGACGTATTTTTACTTTAAATGCAGAGAAATGATGAAAAAATTTTTTTTTCAAATTTGGAATTAACTTTGATCACTTTATTTGTGATTGAGAGTGATCATTTTGAATAAAAGTATTCCAAAAAATTTTGATCAAAGTTAATTTCAAAGTTTGTTTAAAGACTAAATTATCAAAAAAAATCAGTTTTTAATTTTTTTCATAATGTTGCACCAAACCGAAAAAATTGAAAAAATTTCTGAGTACAGAAGAGTGTAAAAGACGTCTTCTGACAAAATTTGGTGATTGCAAGTTGTCAAAAACGCAGTCAAAAAAATGATTTTAGTTTTCTTTCCTTTGTTAAAAATCGGCTTTTAACTCGAGGATCATGATAAAAACGTTTTGTTATGGCTTTTACTTGTAAGTATTTAGGAAAAAATCGCCATTGATTAATTTTGAATTTTACTATTGAAAAAAAAATAAAAATCGAAAAATAGGTTTTTTTTCGATAACTCGGAAACCATTTGGGATTAAGAGCTGAAATTTTGACTGAATTGCACGACTCATGATGCGAAGCATCAGAGAGTGCTTTACGATCGAAAATTTTTTTTCGCTTCACTTCGGCAACTATTTCAATTATTATATCTTCGTTAGTTCACGGAATTAAGATTTGTTGCATACTATTTTGAAGATAATTTAATGAAGATTAATTCCATACTTTTCAAAAATTTATTTAGTTTAATAAAAACCGAAAAAAACATCAAAACAGTTTTAAAAAATTTCCTGTCCGTCAAGTACGGATCCCGTATACATGATAACTTGCGAAAAAATCCAGTAATTGAATCAAATTTTTTTTTTTTAAATTCTTTGAAAGATTTGTAGGTCTCCTATTGCGAATGGCTAGGTAACTCAGTGTCGTTTAATTACAATTAATAAAAGAATAAAAAAAGGTTGTATAACTATATATTAGGGTGGCGCAAAAAAACCGACTATTTTTTTTTTTTCAATCTCGCATGAACATTTGTTGGTTTACAATGTTTTACGAAGCCTCTCCACAAATCAGCTCGATTAAAAATTTTTAAGAGGTCGCTCACGAATTTTGAAAATATCGAAAATGATCGAAAGTAGGATTTTTATTTTAAAATTTTTTTTTTTCTCGTGGCAGCAATAGTTTATATTTGTAAAATCATGACTATGCTGAAAATTTCAGCCCAAAATTTAAATATTTAAACGGCGCTCAAGAATTTTGAATGTTTCCGAGCGCAGTCTCTTGGACGTTTTTGAGCGACCCTTAAATATTAATAATAAAGCTTCTCGATTTTTTCACCATCAATTTGCATGACAATGAATGGAAATATAACCCGAGAAATAGAAATAATAAGTTATTTACATACTTTTTTATTTTTTAATTCAATTTGTAGGTTTTTTCGCTTATTCAAAACTGACCGAATTTCATTGTTTAAGACTGTTCTGTATATTTTTGGGTATGCAAAAGTTATATTTAAGTGAAATGACAACAATTGAGTTATAAAAACTAATTCAAACTATTAATTACATATTATCAGTTAATATTCGAAATTCTTGAGCGCCGTTTAAATATTTATATTTTGGGCTGAAATTTTCAGCATAGTCATGATTTTACAAATATAAACTATTGCTGCCACGAGAAAAAAAAAATTTTTTAAATAAAAATCCGAATTCCGATCATTTTCGATATTTTCGAAATTCGTGAGCGACCTCTTAAAAATTTTTTATCGAGCTGATTTGTGGAGAGGCTTCTTAAAACATCGTAAACCAACAAATTTTCATGCGAGATTGAAAAAAAAAAAATAGTCGGTTTTTTTGCGCCACCCTACTATATATATATATATATATCTATGTAAAGTTAACATGGATGATGATATATCTATACCTATACGTTATACGTACGTTTATTCCACCAGGGGCGCTTGCGCATTACCGTCCTAGTATGTACAGCTGTTTTTTTTTTGCTAATTGGTAAGCTTGAATTTCTTTTTTTTTTAATTTATTTTATTATTATTATTTCATAATAAATGAGCATTATGAGTCGTGCACTTTTGGATTTTCCAAACTTTTTTTTTTTATTTGGTACCATAGTGATCCCCGAAGTGCCGATCGAAAACTCCGTGGGGGCCGATTCGGCATGCTTATCCGGCTATGCCCTTTGAAAAAAAAATTTTTTCATCATTTCTCTGCATTTAAAGTAAAAATACGTTGTTTCCCGAAAAAAATTATTTTTGTACGCCCTTATGGCTCCCGGTAGGTACCCTGGGTGCCATAAGGGCGTACCAAAATGATTTTTGAATTTCTGCCCGTTTCAGGCATAACTACGTCGATTCCCGGAAAAAAATTTTTTATACGCCCTTATGGCATCAGTAACGCGATATTCATTTAAATAGTAAGATCGTGATTTCAATATTTAATAAATAATAATTATAAATCGAATGCTAAAATATACAGTTCATTTAGATGAAATTATTATTTAAAACTATAAAAGAGACAAAGTAAATACTAAATAAATTAAACTTTAAAGATTAACAGCTAAAGCTTAAATATCTGTCGCTTGTAAAATAAGAAATTAAATTCTCAAATAATGAAAATATAAAAAATGCAAAATAATAAATTTAGTTAGAACGTTATTTCGTAAATTTTTTAAAATAAAAAGTTGTTTTTAAATTTTAATATTATTTAACAGTCAAATTTAAAGATATCAATGGGAATAAATAAATTTTTACAGATATTTATTATTGAAGCAAATATTAAATATTCTCACTGAAATCAATGAAAATTGACTATGTAAAACTATATAGTATACTTCGTCAAAATTCAGCAAATTCATTCTGTCATAAATAAATAAATGTGTATATTTCTTATTAATATTCATTATTATTTAACAACAAGTAACTGTATACTTGGCTAATAAGATTTTCATTAATTTTATATCTATACTATAATATTTAGTACTGTTGTTTTTCCACATCTTAACTTTGTCATCAAGGAAAATTTTTATTTAACGATTCAAAGTATTTGGTTATAAGCGACTTAAATTAGCATCACTACATCCCAACAACGACAATCATATTCCGAAAGTGCAGAAATTTGGATTCGAAAAAATTCATTTCGCTGTATTTAAAATTTTTTTAATTTCCTTTTCCGAAAAAAATAAATAATGAATGAAAATTAACATCAATTAGAAATATCACCACTTCGGAAAGACATCGGAAAACAAAAAAAAAATTACAAAATAAATTAATCGAAAACTAGTTATAATATTTGAAACTATTTTTAATCATCAAAAATAATTATTTTTATATGAATTTACAAATGTGAGAACAATTCACTCATTTCCTACCTTGTAGAGAACTAACTTTTATTTTTTAAGTCCTCGGCTTGGAAATCATTCGTCAGCAAAATGAATTTATTACATCTCGTTGAATAAATAAATTTTGCTATAAGTTTCTATTGATGAGAAAAGAATATCACGGGCGCCACCTGTGAGGGACTTGGGAATTAATATTTTTATTGACTTGTGAATTAATAAGCAGAGTACAGTATGAATTAGAGCAAATATTTTTTAACTTCCCGGGAAGAAAATTGAAAATTTTCGAAAAAAGGGAGTCATTGGATTTGGTACGATTTTCGAAAACCAAGTTTTCAACGGATCTTGACGCATTGAGGTCCTAGGAATCTATTCTGACTATATTCAGACTCTCCAAAATAGACTTGCTGGTAAATTTTGAAATTCTCTTCAGAAGATATCGAATGTTTGAAAAAATCGTTTTTTGTTTAATTTTTCTGTCATAAATTTTTCAAAAATTGTTCAAATTTGACCGTTTTGTTCTGAATTTTCATATTTAAATGGCCTTTAGAGAAAAAAATACAAAAAAAAATTTCGTTTTTTTCAACTTCCCGCTAAAAAAATTGATCTAGTGGTAATTAAAAAAACTATTTAGAAAATCAGTAGCATACATTTGTCGGTGATCGAAATTTGTACTGACGATTTGGAAAATTAATAAATACTAATTTTGATAAAAATAATTTCAAGACCACTCTCAAGACTTGAAATTTTTTCAAAATGCCTCTCTAGATTATTCTAAAAACAGGGCTAAATATGAGCAAAAATCATCAGTGAATCACTGTAACAATATTTTGAATGCATTCAAGTTTAAATTACTTTAAATACTGGCAATTTTCAAAGAGTACGAACTTATCTAAGAAATAAATGTTAATTATTTCGATAACAAAATAACGTGACTAAAAAAAATCATCAAATATCCAAACAAGCGGAATACAAGCCAATAAAGTTGGTCTCTAGATAATCATCTAATTTACGAAACACTTTTTTGGGAATAAAACAGATAACAAATGCTTTTGGAGCAGAGAAAATTCGACTATTAGCACATCATAAAGAAGGTCCTCAAAAGCCATTTAAATATTTATCAATAACTATCAGGCATGAGATGCATACTATGTCTCTATCAAATTGAGACAATTACTGAGAGGATCAATCAAACAAAAGATTTTTTTGTCAGAGAGTGAGAAATGAGTCACAATTTTAAATTTAATTTAAAATTTCCAGTCAGAAAGTTATGGAATGTTTTCAGGATATTCTGCTGAATATGGATTAAAATTAAGAATGGATGAAAAAGAACTGACGAATACTCGATGTATTTTGGAAAACGTGCGTTTTCAAATTAAATTTTTTTTTTTCAATGACGCAAATTTGTGTAAAAATAATGTATTCAATTATAGCCCTTTATAGAATATATCAATTTTGGAATAATTTATCACTTGTGGAAAGAATATAAAGTCGTACGCCATCTAGTGGCGATCGAAGAAATCAATTATAAAAATCACAAATTTTTTTTATGAGTAATGAGAATTAAGTCACAATTATCGATTTCAAATATTATATCTTCGGTCAGACAGTTATGTAATTTTTTTTGATGATATTCTGCAGAATATGGGTTAAAGAAAGAAGGACATTAAGCAAAATCAAGCCCCACAGTATAATCTGTTCTCAAGATAGTTGGAAGTACCCGGGAAAAAATATATTTATAAATTTTCATAAGATTTTACGGCAAAATTTTATAAAATTGCACACAATTTTAGAATGTTTTATAGAATTAAGAATATAGTTACATAAAATTTAACCTGATCGTGTTTGGGGAATAAATCATGTATGTATCCATATACAAATAATTATGAAATTATAGTATGCTAGTATAAATTACTACTATGAAATATGGCTGATAAAAATCTATGTTTAATCATAATTAGAGCTACAGATTATTCGTATTTCTAAGTGTACCGTAGACTAGCCGAACAGACTACAGATCATCAGTTTCAAAAGTTAAGCAACATTGACGAGGGAAAATAATTGGATGGATGACTCCTCCCGGGAAAAAAATCATTGCATAGAATTGAACAAAATTTTATGGAATTTCAGCACTAAATTTCTTAACATATCTTTTATATAAATATTTTTGCTTGAGGATTCATCATAAAAGTTTACACTAATGAGTTGCTAATTATCATTATCAATTAACTATAAAATTCGGGAATTTTTACTAATAGAAATAAGGATTGATTTCGAATTTTAACAATTACCGTCAGAAATGAAAATTTCAAGCATCCTAGTCAACATATTTTGGAGTTTAACGGAAATGATTTGAGTTTTAATAATTTGCATCTTAGCTTTTAGCTTTATTAACAATTTTTAGTATAAATTTCTAGCGTATATGTTTTGCGCACAAGCGTGCCGTTTTTTTCTATATTTATTTTTATCCATATATACACATGAGTACCCACATATTGAGATTGAGATTCGGTTCCCAATTTTCCCCGTCTCATTACCGTCTGAAACTATACAAGTCATAGTGCCGTGGTCACATGACTAATTATCACGTCGACGCATGTCCGTAAGGGTGCAGTGGGGATAAAGTCCCGAAGCTAGTCCTACGCCCTGAATTATCGGTCAATCACTTCGATCCTGGATCAACTTGCGTATAGACGTTTTCTATATTAATTATCCAGTATCTATTCTGGCAATTGTACTTGCGAGTTTATATTTCATATCTTACTGCAAATTAGCTTGTAATATTATATCTTATTAGTTAGTTATTAGTTGTATTATATAAGATTTAAACAAATACGTTTTTCTGTACTTTGCCAGCGATATATTCGCATTATAAATAATAATGTACACATGTGTAAGGGATGAAGGATGCCGAGTTCGTAACAAACTTCATATATATTTTATCTGAATTTTTTTATAGAATAATATAAAAATATAATAAAGATTCTTATGGAATTCCCTCGAAGAAATTTTGAAAAATTTTGTTAACGTAGTCATTGAGATTCATAAATAAATCATAGACTCTTATTCATTTGAAAGAAAATTAATTAAAGTTCTACTAATATACTCAATAGATCATATAATTTTTATCACAAGCTTTTACTTGTGAGAAGAAAAAAAGGTATGCACCACCTAGCGTTAATTTTAGAAACTTGTTTGTTTTCTATTCATAATACAGAAAATTACATTCAAGCCAACATAATTATATAGCTTGTCATAGTTTAGAGTTTTCAACAATTAATGAAGAAAAAGTTTATACTTTTGAATATCAGTAAAAAAAAAACAATTCTGTTATTGATTTTCTAAATAAACTGTAGATTTCGAGTTTGCAGTAAATAATAAAAGTAAATTTACAGGGGTTTAAACTTTTGTGAATTTTTTTCTGTATAAACTGAAGAACAAAAAAAAAACAAACGATCCTGAGTCTATTCATTGTTAAGAAAGTATTGACAAATTATAAAAATATCCTACATATACCATTTTCTACATTTTTGTCAACTATCATTTTTACAATGCAATCATTCTCATTGGCGAAATCTAATGGACTTAATATTTAGAACTTCTGATGAAGTTTTCGAGGCTAACTTGAATTTTTCGTTCGACCATAAGAGATCAAATAATTTATAACCGAATTTCGAGATGACTATTTCACTTCGAATATCAATATCCCATCAACAATGTGTTGTACAGAGACTTTGAGCCTCTTAAATTACAGAGAAAGAATGAAACTAGAAGAAAATTAGTATAACATTTACATAAACAACGGTTTTCATTGATTTAGATTCTCTCTTACAACCGCTATTATTAACACTTTTCGACCTCACCGAATGTGAATATCAAATTAGTACTGATGGAGTGTTCAATTCTCCAATTTTTCCAGAGCGTTTTTACACCATTTATTGATGCAGAGGTGAAACAAGATTTTTTTTCTAATGGACTGAGAAAAAAATCAAAAACTGCAATGCTGAGGATTTTCGTATTGAAATTTTCATACACTCTGATCTATGTATCGATATACATATTTTTTTATTATATCTAGAATGTAAACTATTGCCATGGTAAAAGTTAATAAGTATAACAAAAAGCCAAACGTCAAAGAAGTTCTTTAAGTACAATTAGCAACAGAATGTGAATAATTGGTTTCTGTGCGTAAAAGCTACCGTGTTAAGATTACAGAAATAATTGATTGAATAATATTTAGAATATATAAATTTGACCATGAGTCAGTACTCACGAGAAAATTTTTATCTATGCGCCACCTAGCGGATAAATCCGCTTTTTATATGAAATGAAATATATGGTAGCATATAATTGATATTATATATGGCGCCATATATTTTCTTTGTTATATTTAAGCATATATTTTATTCAGTATATGCATATGTATATGGATATATATATTCGCATCAAATTAACTAATTTTGAAAATTTTAACTGCAATTTAAAGACTATATTAAAATTTAGATCCAATTTAATTGGAGTTGGTCATACGAATAAGAAACTTTTTTTTTCCATACACAATGTAAATATATGTTTTTATATATGATCAGAATATATTTTTCGTATATGATAGAAATATATACACTAATGCAAAAAATTAAAGGAGCAGAAAAATTTTATAAATTTTTTAGTGATTTTTGGAAGGCTGTAACTTAGTGAAAACTAATCGTATCGAGATTTGAAAAAAGCATTTTATAGCTTAAAATTTCTAGTTTTAGTGCATTTTTTTCAAAATTTTTTAAAAGCTCCGGTTATTGCGCAAACATGAGAAATACCGCGAGACAAAAAATTTCTAAATTTTTTTTTTTTTTTCCGAAGAGCCCACGGACCGCGGAAAAATTCTTTCAACTAAACGAATGTATAGCTCGTTTAGCAAATTTATTCAGCTTCAATTTGGTTTTTTTTTAACCTCGTAAGACGATTTGTCGCAGAGATATCAGCCTTCAAACAGAAAATGATCCTTTTGGCTTTGATCTTCGATATTTCAGGTACCAATGATCGCACAGAAAGTTGAAGGGCGGCGTTAAAAACTTGAATAAATTCCCTACAAGACCCTGTCATCATTTTTTGGAAAAAAAAATTTTTTCTATTTTTAACATCCATTAGAAGTAAGTACAAAAAAATGACTTTTTTTGGTTTTTTAGTAAATCAACCGCTACTTTGCAAATATCGATAAAAAAAATAATGTTGCCAGGGATTTTTTTAGCTTAATGTACCCCCAAGACCCCTGTAAATTTTTAAATTGATCTATCGAACCGTTTTTTGGGAATCATCGATCAAAGTTTAGCTAAACAATTAAAGGAGCAAGTTTTGTTCCTTTAATTGTGTAATCATAATCAAAATGAAACAAATTTTTTTTTTTCGACTTTTCTCAAATTTTTGCGTTGGTAACTCAGCAAATGCAAGGAAATGACAAGAAAAATTAAAAATTTCCAAAAAATGTCAAAAAAAATCGAAGAAAAAAAAAAATTGAAACTTGTTTTTTGTGTTCTAAATTTTTTTTTTGATTTATAAACCTGTATAACTAGATGTCCCCGAATCACTTTCCATGGGCAGTAAGTTTAATTGAACTTTATTCATTCTTATTATTTTCGGTAAATCATGTAGTGATGAATGGAATAGTAATCAATTTTCTCCATAAATGGAAATATTAATTGGTTTTTTAATTATTTTGTGAATTCAAATTTACTGCTTATATATAACGCTTTCAGTGAAGCAAGAATTAAAGCCAAATTTTTTTTTCGTGACTATTTTTTTTTTAAATTAAAGTTACTTATTTTCGCAGAATCTTTGAGTTGCTTAGGATAGCTTATTGTTTAGTGGCAAGATTTTCACCAATTATTCTTTAAAGTAAAATCCCCTTTCACATGGGATATAAATTTATAATAATAAGGAACTGAATGAGTTGGAGGTAGAAGAAGCCAGAGGAAAATAGTTGATTTCTCTCAGAATGCATGTTCAAAGAAAGTCTCAGTTACTAGGATGCACCATCAGAAGAAAAGAAGGAGGATGATGTTAAATTTTTTTTCAATAATATGTCAATTGAGGCTAATCCATTTAATAAAATAAATATGATTTTATGTAAATTTGTAAAATAATATCGAACTTTCATTAATTCTATGTTCTTATTATTTATTATTATAATTATAAAAAAATTTATGAACATTACAAATTTTTAATTATACAAAATTTTAATCTGTTTTTGATCTTCTATCGATACAAATCAGACTAAAAATAATAGACGAATAAAGTTTGATTTTGATCTAGATTAGAACAAATACAGACCAAAAATAATTAAAAATAAGTCTGAAAAGAGTCTTAATAAGGAATAGTAAGGGCAAAACCAGATTAAAATTCTCGTACTCATTAAATGCAAAAAAAAAATAAAATTGAATAAAAATAACTTAAAATTTTTAGTTGATTTAAAACAGATCAAATTTGTTGACCCGGGATCCCGGGTCAAAAATAAAACTTGATTCAGGCTCGCTTCACCCCGTATGGAAAAACCATATACTGTCGATAATATACAAAAAAATATATGGTAAATAACTGAACATATATGGCGGCAAAATTATTAATATTGATTAATATATGATTTATCATATATAATAATTTATACGTTTAATATTATCATAATCCATATAATTTATAATATATGTGATTATATACATGTGATATTGTATTAAAAATTATATGTCCGCTTTATATATTAATTTATAACGTAGAATATATGTTTCATCTTATAAATTAATTTATAATTTCAATATTATTATAATCCATATAATTTATAATATATATGTAATTGTATACATTTGATATTACATCTCAAAATATATTCTCGTTGTATATATAAACTTATAATTTCAAAATTATAATAATTTCGATATTATTATTCATACATAATTTAAAAAATACACTCATACCAAAAATTAAAGGAACAAAAAAATTTTAGAAATTTTTTAGTGATTTTTGCAAGACTGTAACTCCATGAAAAATAATCGTATCGAGATTTAAAAAAAAAAGCATTTTATAGCTTGAAATCTCTAGTTTTATATTTGTGCGAATATATATAAACATATATCTATATGAATATATATTTACATACATTTATACAAATATATGTGAACATATATTTATATAATTATATATTTACATGTATAAATATTATATGTCAGTCATATAATTAAATCATATATCCTATCATATAACTTAAAGTATAGTATAAAATATTATAAGCAATATTTATAAGTTAGCATATCAACAAAATATATTACCGATATATATATTGCAAATTATAAAATCATATAATATTTCGGCAAAATTTTGTATATGGCTCCATATATGACTTCTTATAATTCCATATAATTTATCATATATTTTGAATTATACTGAAGCTCATATATTGCTTTTTTACACGGGACCCTATTTTCTTATGAAGTTATTAATTTGCCGACGATTTTTCGATAAGATTTCGACTTTTTCGACTCAAATTTAATTTTTTTAACTTTTTGAACTTTTTTCATCTTAGTCTGAACTCATTCGTCTTTACTTCGAGCACGATAGTTATTCACCTTGCGTTTGAGCAATGTGCAAAAATATTCAACATTTCAAATATAAAATCTGCCAACAAATGCAAACGAATGATTGGTTGAATTTAAGAATTCTACATTAACTTGTTGCTAGTGAGAAAAAAAAGTTCATACGCCATCTAGCGGTAATTAAAAAAATTATTCAGAAAATCAGTATCATATATATGTCGGTGATCGAAATTTGTACTGACAATTTGTAAGAATAATAAATACTAATTTTGATAAAAATAATTTCAAGACCATACTTAAGACTTAAAATTCTTTTTTAAAAGTGTTTCTATATTATTATAAGAACAGGGATGAACATGAGCAAAAATTCTGAGTCCAATCAGTGAAGATATATTTTAAATGCATTCAAGTTTACATGATTGGAAATACTGACAATTTTCAAAGACTATATACTCAACAAAGAAATTATTGATATTGTTATAAAGTCCTCCCAGAGATTAAATCGCCGTCGGGAATTATCGGAAATTTTCGGTTTGTAATGGTAATGTATAGTAACGGCGTGAGATTAGACTTGTTTTTCCATAGTGAAAAAAATTAAAAAATTACTAATAATAGCAAACAAGCAGAACACAAGCCAATAAAGTTGATAGATTTTTAATCATTCTGAACTCCAAGCACTTTTTTTGGATATAAATTTAATTTCATAAATAGTAAATTACTAAGAAGGTCCTGAAATCACATCCTGACTTACCAAAAAACGATGATTTGCATACTTTACTACTATCAAATTGAGACAGCCATTGATAGGATCACTAAAATAAAAGATTCTTCTGTCGAAGAGTGAGAAATAAGTCGCAATTTTAAATTCAATTTAAAATTTCTAGTCAGAAAGTGATGGGATATTTTCAAAATATTCCGCTGAATAGAAATTAAAAAAAACGGCTACGAATTGCAAAATAGTACTGAGCATTCTGTCCGTTCCCAAAACAGCCGCACACCCGCCTATCGTATGGATAAGTTGTTAAAAAAAATATCTATCATCGCTGGTATTTAATACACTTTCCAACAGATTGGATAAAAAATAACTGAAGAATACTCTAAGTATTTTAGAAAACGTTCGTTTTTCAAATTAAATTTTTTTTTTAGTCACGCAAATTTGTGTAAAAATAATTTACTCAATTGTAGCCCTTTATAGAATATATCAATTTTGGAATAAGTTGTCACTTGTGGAAAGGAAAATAAATCGTACGCCATCTAGTGGCGATCGAAGAAATCAATTATGAAAGTCAGAATTTTTTTTTATGAGTAATGAGAATTTAGTCACAATTTTCGATTTCAAATATTATATCTTCGGTCAGAAAGTTATGTAATTTTTTTTGAAGATATTCTGCAGAATATGGGTTGAAGAAAGAAGGACATTAAGCAAAATTAAGCCCCACAATATGATCTATTCTCTACATAGATGGGAATACCCGGGAAAAACGTTTTTATTAATTTTCATAAAATTTTACGCCAAAATGTTATAAAATTTCAGAGGGTGTCCCAAAAAAAAAAACATCTCTTTTTTTAACGTCTTATGGCCCGTATGAAAATAACATATATGGTCAAAATATATGATAAATATAAGAAAATATATGCGGCCAATTTAACTATATTTTCTGATATATTTTTTTTTATTAAAAAATATAATATTTATCATATACGAGTCCGTATATGTTTAGTAGGGTGATTCAAAAAACAAACAAATTTTTTTTTTTTCTTCCAAACAGGTTCAAAAGTTTCGAATAGATAAAAAAAGACGCCTGTTAAAATTAGAGCTCTTAATATTAATATTAACATTGTCCGCATTACACTTTTCTATTTCCCATAAGAATAACATGGAAAACATTTTTTTTACGTCTTCTGATTTTTATAAGTAGCTAACGATGCGTCATAGGAATAATTGGCAGGCATACTATTGTAGGGAATTGAATGCTCTACAAAAAAGATTCTTATCATTTTTTGATAAATCTATTCGATCAAAAGTTATTTGAAGTTAAAGTCGAATTCATATCAAATTTTGAGATTTTTTTACTTTTCCAGCGAAACTATCAGACCTATCACAAAATATCACTAGACCTTTTTTGTCGACAATTTTATTCCCTAGAAGTTATTTGTAATAAAGTTTTTTCGAATTCCGCACTGTTTTCTAGTTATTTTTATTTTGATGTCAAACTCTTAAAATCGATCAGAAGACTATTTTGTATATGAGCATGACATTGAAATAAAAATAACTAGAAAACAATTGCAACCATCAACTTTATCCGAAAATTTTAAAGGACATTTTTTGTAGAGCATTTTATTTCCTACAACTTATCTCAGAGAAAATTTTCGATATTTCACTTAGGTCGTATGTTATTTGCAATTAACTGAAAATTTTCTTAAATAATCTAAATTTTGTTGATTAAAATTAATTATATTAAACTTTCAGTTAATTGCAAATAACTTACGACCTGTAAGTAATATCGAAAATATTCTCTGAGATAAGTTGTAGGAAATAAAATGCTCTACAAAAAATGTCCTTTAAAAGTTTCAGATAAAGTTGATGGTTGCCTCAAAAATTTAAAAAAATGTAATAATTTATCGTCAATCTAACTTTAACTTCGAATTACTTTTGAAGAAATAAAAATATCGAAAAAATATAAAAGACCTTTTTTGTAGAGCGTCAAATTTCCCATAAGAATATCTCTTGAACATTTGAAAGTATTAGTCCCACCGTGAGCTACAAAATTCCAAAGCTTAAAAAATAAATTTTCCCATGTTATTTAAACGGGAAATAGAAAATTGCGATGCGGCAGTTGTTCATATTAATATTAAGAGCTCAAACTTACACAGTATTTTTTTTCGTCATTTCCAACAATATTTTCGATATAATGAAGGAAAAAAAAATTAGTCGATTTATTTGAATCAGTCTAATATTTACTACTGTATATAATTTTATATTTAATCGGCCAAAATCTTTACATGATTTTTTATAATATACAGTATAATATATCATATATTATTTTGTTGCAAACATATATGATTTTATATATTTCAACCATTTACTGTTTTTTCATACGGGGGGCTTAAGAGTTACTTCATATTATAAAAAAAATCCTCACAAAATTTCATCCAGCGGTCTCCTTTCCCATTCAAAATACACGCGAAAGTTTTTCATTTTAGTTTTTCGTTATTAAGACTATGAAAAATTTTTTTTTTACATTCCACCTAGTATAATTTTGTAGGAAATTGAATTCTCTACAATAAACTGCGAATGCATTATGCACGTTAAACGAACTGGGAGAAAGTTACGGGGCTTCAAAAATCAACAAAAATTTAGTTTACTCAGTGTTAAATATTTTTTTATGTTCATTGCATCAAAAATTTTTTTTTCAAATTTCGACGAGCACGTTCTCGTAGAAAATTTAATTTCCTACAAAAAGTATTTGTAATCATATATACGTAAAATGAATAAGAAATTATTCCGAAATTATGACTTTCCATTATATGGGAGTTTAAAACTTCATATCATCATTCACATTAAATAAATAATTGATAATTTATTTTAAATTTAAATACAATAAGTTATTTAATTTTAAATATTTTTCAAAAAGTTTGGCACCGCAGGAAATTTTACCGCGGTTGCGCTTGCGCCGACTCTCTATTCGTGTTGGGGATATTTACGTGTGTGTTATGTTTACAAGCAATGCTATTCAGACAGAGTGTTACTTCATTGCTAAATTCTTGAATAATAAAAAGCAAATGAGTGATGGGAAAAAACGATATTTTTAACTACGTAAATATTTATGTCATGATTTATAGTAAATAATAAAAATTTTATAATACTTTCCTTTACTTGTTTGACTTTTCCGCTTCTTCGATAATCAACGCCGAGAAATTATTCGGAAACATTTATACGTCAGTATTTTCTTAAGCATTTCTATCCAAGGATATTTTGCATTCGAAGCTTAATTACTAGACGAAATATAATTTATGTGCTAAATTCTAGGTTTTTATTCACATAAATTGAAATTTTGCTGAGGAATGTGAAGAGATTTGGAAGCTATTAAAGTATATCCCTTTTTGTTTGTATAAATTTTCTGATTTGTCTGCACACATGAGAATGATTTTTTCTCTGCACCATCTGGCGGAAATTATGGCTACTAATGTATGAGTGCATGCGTGTGTGTAGATGCATACTTCTAATTTCTATTTTATAATAAATTAACCGATCCATAAATTGTTATTGCAGCATTCGAAAGAGTTCTTTTAAATTTAGATTCACTGTGTGTCAATCAGATGATTTCTTTTTTATTCTGCCTACTATCATCGTCCTACTTTCTTTTCGAAGCCCTTTCAATGTAAACTTAATATGTGTCAAAAAAATCCGACGAACATCAAATACTTAGTTTTCCGAAAACAAAATTTATATGGAGTTATTAAAACGCTTAAAAAAAATGTCATTCGAAATCGCTTGAATTAGAAGTCGTACATAATATCAAACGAAAATTAATTGAGAAATACAAAATCGTTGAATTTTGATTTACCTCGCTATCCAACGTCAAATTCATGACTTAGAAAAGTTTGCAGTTTGATATTTTCAAATTACTTTTTAGGTAATAAACGAATGACAATCCAATCGTTGACATTAATTATTTTATTGATAATTTCCTATTGATCACGATATGGCAATTCCGATCGAGTGTCAAAGACTTTACTTTATTTTAAATTGCCTTCAATATTTATTAACGTAATTTAGTTTTATTAGGAATTTTGTCTTTCACTTACACGCATTTATTGTATGATTTTTAAATTTCTCCTTCAATTTTATCAAATGATTTATCAAAAAAATTTTACAATACAACGATTACCAAATTAAATAATAAGACAAGAGTTGATGATAGTTTATATTTCAATAATTGACAGAAAACATCATCATTGTCACTGGGTTCTCATATTGTCAGATAGACGACTTTTATTGGAGCAGTTCAAATTATTTACTTGTAAAAATCCGATATTACATTCATCAATAATAGTAACAATAAATGGCCATAATTATTTTACGTACAGTTTACGTAAATTTGTTTCCAAATATTCATTTTGTTTTACTTAAATATTTTTTTTTTTTTACTCAATAAATCTACTAGACTGAAATTCTAATAAGATTGACATAAAAATTTACTTGGCCAGTGTAACCAACCTTGTAATCATTAGTGAAATTATTCTTGATTTTTCTGTGTATTAAATTAATCATCAATTGAAAGCAACATATATCAGGAAATTTCACGACTTAAGAATATCAATGAAAATCTAAAAAAATTTCCGAAATAAATCAAACGAAATTAGTTGAAGTATATAAATTTTTTCATGAGTTTTCGAATGTGAGCAAAATTTTATTCATTCGCCACCTAGTGGATAAAATTGAACTAATTTTTTTTTCAAAGACCTAGGCTTAGAAATTATACCTCAGCAGAATAAATGCATGGAATTCCGTTGAATAAATGAACTTTGCAGTAAGTTTCTACTTATGAGAAAAATGAATCGCGGGTGCCATCTATGAGTGACTTAGAAATCAATTTTTTGATCGACTTGTAAATTGATGTTGAGTGAAGTCGGAATTTAAGGAGAGATTTTTTAGATTAGGGTCTTTTCGTAGTTTTCTAATGAAGAGATGAAAATTTCATATTAATTCTTAGCATGACCTTATTAATCAATTTCTAGTGTCGGACACTGTTTTTTTCCCAAAATAAAGTGAATTCTTCACATTGATTGTTTAAAAAAAGTTGTCTTCACGAAACAGTCTTGAGAAAGAAACAATACCCTCAAAAATATTTTGTGATTCAATTTTTAGGATAAAATTGCACAGACGAACTCAAAATCATGGACATATCGATTTCACTCCAAATGATCGAATTAAACAATTCTCTCGGGGAACAAGGATGTCGCTTTCTTACTTTAGAAAAGAAAATAAAAGAATCCGACATTCTAAAGAACGTGGTACTTTGTAAATTTTTAACGAAAGCAAAATACAAACGTCTCCTATTTATTTATTACTTTCCAATCTGAATATTTATCCCAAAAATGCCTAGCCTGGGTTTAAGATCGACCAACGACTTCTATAATTTCAGAGCTCAAGACTGAGCGAAATTTTTTTTGAGAAATGAGAAAGAAGTCTTAATTTCAACATTTAACGTCAGAAATGAAATATTCAAGCTACTTGGTAAACATTTTCGTCACCTGTTAATCTCAAAAATAGTTTATGGGCTTCTATAAATTGTTTCTCGTAACTTTACCTCGAAGCTCTTTTCACGTTAATCAAGACACACAAAATAAAATACTCCACCTTGAATTAAATAACCCATAAATCGGGAAATATCAATCGTACAGATAATAGAAGTAGAATTTCGAATACCACAAAACAGTTGCTAGAAGACAAAAATAGTGTATTTTGGTGATAAAATTTTTTTCGAAGAGACAAGTTTTTCTCATGTATGTGCAACAGCTGTAGCTCTTGAAAAAATTTGATCAAAATGCGTCGAAACTAGAGATGTCAAGCTGCAAAATTCGTTTTTTTTAAATCTCGGTTCCTTTAATTTATGGCATGGGTGTATTTTGCGGTGAAAAAATTTTTTACATTATTTTATAAAATCTTATGAAATTCCCTTCAAGCAATTTCGTTAAATTTTTATATCGAAGTCAATGACTTTTATAAACATATCGTAGATTTTTATTCATTTGAAAGAAAATAAATTGTTGTTTTATTAATTTACTCGATAGAATATATAAATTTTATTATAAGCTTCTACTTGTGAAAAGAGAAAATGGCATGCGCCACCTAGCGTTAGTTTTGATAACTATTTTTTTTTTCTTTAAAATACAGCGGATTTCATTCAAGCTAACATAATTATATAGCTTGCCATCGATTAGAATTTATAATAATTAATGAAGAAAAAGTTAAAGTGGAAATTAATAAAGAAAAATAATTCTTTCATTGATTATCTACACGGAAAGAATTTTTTGATAAAAATTACTCTGTATTGTCGAGTAATCCTGGGCCGTTGCAAAAAATTGGTATTTTTTGTTTTAAATTAAACATTTTTTGTTTAAATATTAACGTTGCTAGACTATGTATTACTCTACTACTGAGTAATTTTTTGAAAGTCTTATATTCAATCGATTATTGTGAATATCTTATCTTGATCTATCAATTTTTATTCCATGCGATTAATTTTTACTCCCTAATATACCATTCTTTTAAGGGGTTAGGGGTACTCAGGGGTATGAAAAAATGATGATTTTCAATAATTTTTTTTTTGTAGTTAATTACTTTATTTGACAAAAATAAAAACATAGCTTTATTAGAACACGTTTCGATTTGACTTCACGAAAATTTCAAAAAAAAAAATTAATAATTCAAAAAGTTATCGCTGTTTTTGTAGAGCCCGTTCCTCCCGAAGTCCTTTGCGGTGATCATCATAAGTCCTTGGAGATTCATCTAAAATCAATCGGACAAGAAAAATTAGTTTTATTAATAGATAATCTTGTGCCTGATCGAAGCTTTTTTTTTTTTTTTCGAAATTAACAAAATGGCGGCCTCAGGAAATTTTTTTCAAATTTTCGAGAAAAAAACCGACAGTTTATTGTTAAAAAAAAATCGAAATTTTTGAAAAAAAAAAAAATCCTTCGATCAGGCACGAGTTTTTAATGTATTTCAAAAGTACAATAAATTTTATTGAAATCTACCGAGCAGTTTTTAAGTTACAGTGATCACCAGTTCAGAAAACATAGTTTTGAGAAAAACGCATTTAAAGTTTTGCTATGGATTTATGTCGAATTATAAGAATTATTTAATAACTTACACTGAGTCATCTATTCCTGGACCATATAATAGCTCTTCAGCCGACATAGCAGCTTCCAAAATATCGATTTGCTGGTGCCTACGTTGCAATCGACCTTCTCGGGTGTTATCATTAGCGCGCTTATCTGCTACTTTGATACGTGCAGCATCCATTCTTTCTGCATACCGATGAGAATTAGGCCCACAATTAAGTCCTAGTGTATTCATCAAGACTAATAATGAATTTATACCCTCATTAAATATACACATAGCAACGTATGCAGCTATTTGTACGATAGTAAAACTAGTATTTACCGTTTTTGGGCATATTTTCCATACTAGTTGGTTAAAGCTTTCATTATTATTCTGATTGAATCCACCTACACATCTTGAAAGTAAATTTTCATTACTAAGATCTTCGTATATAGGCTTGATAGCTTTTAAAACATCAGAAGGTAAAGGAGAATAATCGTGAGAAAAGGTATCAAGCTCTCCTCTTGCTTCAGCGCGCTGGTAAGAGCACCAAGATTCTTCGCCTTTTGGACACATATCATGATTCGGTTTTTCATCACTCGAGCCGTAGTGATAAAAGGTTGCCATTATAGCAGATTTCATATTTTCAACAGGAAGGAATATATTCATTTCCACAGTTATTACATGCAACTACAATTTTGAATCCCAGCCCACGTGTACTTGCTGTTTGAAACACTACATTTCCATCACATTTTTTACATTTTATAAGAGCAGAAATTGCAGTGAATACCTGAATAAAATTTATTATTCGAAATTCAGTACTGCTGTCTTCAGGTACATCATCTTCAGTGTTTTGTTTTAATTTTTTAGAAGATGTACTCTGAATACTTTCATCACGTTCGGCTGTTTTCGGATTAAAAACATTCTTTCTTTTGACTGAACGCGACTTATTAATTTTTTCAGAACTCCGAAGTTCTCTTGAAACCTTTCTAGAATCACGTCCCATGGTTAATAATTTAATTCACTTGAGAAATAATTTATCACAAAACTATCGACTGATCAGTGCAACGACTACAGGTATACTGGCAACCAAAAATTATTTTTCAGTTCTTGTACTACCTACAAATTGTGAATATATGTAGAAGGATATATATATATATAGAAGGATATATATATTTATATATCCTATATATATATATATATATATATATATATATATATATATATATATATATATAATAATAAATACATTAAAATGGGGAGATATTCATGACAATGAAACCCGAAAGGTCGGTTGCTTGCAGCTGTTTCTAGCTACCTGCTCTCGAATGCCACGTAGCACCCGAGCGTCCTTTGGTCATTGTTAAATAACTCGAAAAGAATTTGTCGGATTCACTTCAAATTTTCACACAATATTTTTAAAATATTATACTTTAAGAAAATGCAAAAAAAAAAAAATCGATTTTTTGAAAATTCTGACTACCCCTAACCCCTTAAACCCATTAACTGTTTGATGAAAAACTGCTTATAACTCGAATAAATTTTCTTATCCATGGAAGTAATTTTTACTCTAAACTGCAGAGTAATATTTCAGTAGTCTCCGTTAATCTTCGGTTAATATCGGCTTTAATTAAATGTCTTTTATTTTGCTCGCGACAACTTACATGTTACGCACACAAACGTAGGTTTGGAAAAAAAGACGATCTCTGTATCTCTCTATAACTTAATATTTATTTCAAAATTAAAAAAAAATTTGTATCTTTTCTTTTTCAACACAATAAGAGTAATTTTTTTTTTATTCTTTTTCAAAATATTTATTTTAAGTCATATTCTAAGGCAATTAGATGATTTTTAGATTTTTATGAAAATTTCAGCCTATTAATTGTAATTTTTATTGTAATTCAATATAAATTTTATAAATTGAATCATAAACTTTTTGTCATAACCTACGAGTAAAAATTGAACTAGAGGGAATTTATTTAGACAGCCGCTAGGTGTAATTTTTACTCGTAATTGTGAGTGAAAATTAATCTGATTGATTTTTACTCACTGAAAGAGTAAGATTTTGTAATTAAAAATTAAAAAGTCGTAATGGCCCAAGATTACTCGATTTAGAGTAAATTTTAGAATAAATAACATGGCAATATTCATACGGAAATTCTTTCGGTGTAGAAAACCGTAAATTTTAAGTTTGCAGTACATAATGAAAGGAAAATTGCAGGGGTTTAAAGTCTTTTGTAAATATTTCAAGGATTTATAGAAGTTTAAACGAATCAAAATGATTCTTAGTCTATTCGTTAGTAGCAAAGTTGTGACAAGTTTACAAATATCCTAAAAACATCATTTTCTGCGTTTTTGTCAACTACCCTTGCAACGCAATCATTTTCATTACTGAAATTCAATGGACTCATCTTTTCTAGGTTTTTATGAAGTTTTCCGAGACCGACTTGAATTTTATGTTCCACCATCAGGGTCCACGTAATTGATTACCGAACTCGAAAATGACTTTTTCGCTCGTTACGTCGGTAACTCAGCAAAAATTGATTGTACAGTGAACAGTGAAAAATTAATGTAAAATTCTACAAAAAAATTTATTGAATTCCGTGGGTCGCTTGAATGGCGGTTAAACTTTCGAAAAATTTTTAGCTTCCCGCTAAGAAAATTGAAAATTTTCAAAAATTTGGGAAGTTATCGGTTTTGGCCCGATTCGCAAAAACCGAATTTCTATCAGATTTTGACGTTTTGAGGTTCTAGGAAGCTATCCTGACTAATTTCACGATGACGTCCGAGTGTATGTATGTATGTATGTGTGTACGTACGTACGTACGTATGTATGTAAATATTCATACACTGTAAAAAATTACCAGAGTAAGTCCAAGCGATGTAGGTGTTAAAATTATCGGTGTTAAATTTACCCCCGAAAGTGGTGTGAAAATAACGCCGCCACCGGTGTAAATATTCTGTACCGGTGTAAAAAAAAATATCTCCGGTGTTAAAATAACGCAACCACCGGTGTAGATATTCTTTACCGGTGTCAAAATATTTTACTTTGTGAATATTTTTACTTACTCGATCACTATACTTGTTAATAAATGATATTTTTTATTAATTTTTCTAAAGAACTGACATTTTTTGTGTTTTATAATATTTAAAGTTAATACTCCAAGCGGACGCAATTTACCCCGCTTTTACACCGGCGATACTCCGCTTTTACACCTGTTACCCCACTTTTACTCTGCTTGTGCACCGGTTACCCCGCTTTAACACCGGTATTTCTAACACCGGTGTATTACTTCTTCTACACCGGTGTAATTTCATTTTTACACCGGGCGGAGTTGAAACGAGTCTATTTTTAACACCGCTCTTTTTACAGTGTAACTCTTGAACGGATGAACCGATTTTGATCTCCAAGGTGTCATTCGATGCGGCTTGCTAATATCTTGAAGCTGTCAAAAATTGAGCTGTATCGGTAGGGTGCGTTCGGAGATATTTTGAAAATAAAATTTTTTCAAATATGTTTTATTTGGATAACTTTTAATTTGCTCAATGGATTGATTCCAAAATCTCATCAGCTCTAAAACTTTATAAGCCACATCAAATACTACCAAAAAATAAAAATTGGTTCATTCATTTAAGAGAAACCGTTGACGAAAGAATTCAAAAAAAATTTTTTTTTTTGGGTTTCTAGAAATTTCTCTAAAATGAGTGGATAAATCAATTTCAAAATTTGATCTGCTTTAGAACTTGATAAAACACGTCGATTGCCACCTCAACCGTCTTAATCGGTTAATTCGTTTACGAGATATCGTTGATTAAAAAAATTGTGAAAAACGTTTTTTTTCTGATATCTACACAAAAATTGAATCATTCGATTTCAAAATCTATTCAGCTCTAGAACTTAATAAAATGCCTCGATTGCCGCCTCAACCATCAAAATCGGTTAATTTGTTCGCGAGATATCGTGGGAGAAAAAAATTCTAAAAAATGGTTTTTTTAAAAACAATGGCTCCAAAATGTATTCACAATAATGTTTTCGAGCTCAAAGAGCTCGAAAACAGCGGGAAGTTTTGGGGCTGGCCCGCAGGGTCAACTGATAGACCGATTTCTTTCATTGGTTCTCCTATAATTACTAAAAACCCGCGACTAATAAAAGATTTAGACCGAAGAATACAAACATTAGAATCATCAAGTTTTAAATTGCTTCTTTTATTTTTTTTGCAATTGAATTCTTTTCGTGCAGAGCCAAGTTATCAATATAACGTAAACATGTTAAATTTCCTCTCTGCCATATAATTTTCGAATCAAACCCATGAATCGCAATTGTTTTAATATCCAGCATTTGCTAAGAATTTTAAGTGTCGTAAAAACAACAGATGGAAGACTAGTTCTTTATGTTAAACTGAATTACTCGCAGAGACTTAGTGGTGATAACCGACGATCATACTACGCCACATTAACGATTACTCGATTGTGAATTTCGAATTAGTACTGATAAAAGAAGAGCAACAATATCGAGTGCCACAGGAAATTCTGATGCTCAAAAGAAATCTTATGATTAATTGTGGATTCGAATGTGGACAAAGCATTCCTCAGTGATAGAATCATATTAATAAATATGTGGAGGTTAGTAATTTTTTTTTAATCAGTCCCGGGAACTTTTCTCGAAAATTATTTCGGAAATATTTATTTTATACTGTCGACGAATAACATGATCCAATTTATTACTATTTATAACACAATCCTGATTGATGTGCCATTTTTGAAGATAGAGATCGTTCTCTCATATTTCAATTTACAGATTTTATAAATAGTTCATGGAAAAATTTTAAGACTATATGAACTTGATAATGAGTTAGTGCCTGTGAGAATAGTTCCATCCATGCGCCACGTAGCGGATAAATTAAAAAATTTTTATTTTCACTGCAAAAGAACTTATAAGCTTGAGAATAAGGTTTTAGAAAGATTTTTTTACGAGTAAGTGTTGTGTTTATGTCTAAATAATTGAAGTTTTCAAAATTACTCATGGAAAAATTAAAATTATTGGACTTGAGTCTCGAAGCTGTCTTAGGTTTTATAGGCATAGTTCCTTCCTTAAAAGAAAACACTTAAGAAAAAATAAATTTCTGTAGGATTTAGAGCAAAAATTGCTCCATGGCTGCGGTTCCAAAAGCTTCAGGTTAAATCCGTTCCGGGTTAACTGAGTATTGCTTAAAATTGAGATTTGATCGACAAATAAATTAAGTATATCACTATAAATATTGATGTTCTTTTCACGTTTAAAGAAAGAAAATGTGGTCGATTAGGAACGGTCACTCGGACATAGGCACGGTTGAAAAATATTAATTGAAAATATTATCTCTCAGATATATTCAATTATTATTTTATAACTGAGATTTTGAATTTTGAGTATCTAAGTTATTCCGTGAATTTAACTGCTATCAACAACGTGTTGCTCTTATACGTGCGTTTTACGTTGCATTCGCTCTCGCGTATTAATTAAGTTGAATTCGCTCTTAATAATTATTTCTCACAATAATTGTCTGTAAATAGTGTAAATAAATATCTAATTTATTTTCCAAAAAAAAGTGTATAATTTTTAGTTGTTAAAATTACCATCACCTACACTAGATCCAATTAGTTTATCCTCTAATTTAACAAAGTTACTATTTTAAAGAAAAAATAACAAATAGAAAGAATTCCGAGTGTTGCTTCATTCAAACTTTTAGTTTCGACATAAATTTTGAAAAATATGCGATATAATAATTCATGTCATTGCTTTAATGAACTTTCATATTTCTCTGCGCAAATGAGAAAGATTTTCTTCCTGCGCCACCTAGTGGTCATTTTTGTAACTATTTTATAATAATTTTATCAGATAATTCAAAATAGAACGAGAATCGTTTCGTACCCCTAACGGACCCAAATTACGGTAAACCCACCGTAAAATACCGATTTACCGTAAATTACGGTGGATTTGCCGTAAAATACGAAAATACGGTAATCCACCGTAAATTACGGTAATTCGGTAATCCACCCGAATTTTTTACGGTAGATTCATCGTATTCTACGATAAATTTACGGTACACCCGCCGTAATTTACGCTAATCCACCGTAAAGTACCGATTTACCGTAATCTATGGTGGATTTACCGTAATTTACGGTGGATTTGCCGTAAAATACGGAAATACGGTAATCCACCGTAAATTACGGTAATTCGGTAATCCACCCAATTTTTTTACGGTAGATTTATCGTATTCTACGGTAAATTTACGGTATACCCGCCGTAATTTACGGTAATCCACCGTAAAGTACCGATTTACCGTAATCTATGGTGGATTTACCGTAATTTACGGTGGGTTTACCGTAATTTACGGTAAATCTACTCGAATTTTATGGTATTCTAGGGTAAATTTACGGTAAAATTACCGTGAATTTACGGTAAATCAGATCTGCTAGGGACACAGTAAAAAATATTGTGTATCTGTGTTAAAAACGGTCCGTGTTAAATTTGTTGTGTTGATTATTTTGTGTCAAATCAACACAATTCTTTGGGTTACTTTAAAATTTTCAATCGATCTCCTATTCAACACTTTGAAAGTGCTAACTAGTACAAAAATCGATATCATCAACATTTATTAAGTGTTACTTTAAAATCAACACAAAAAAAGTGTTGAAACGACAGTTGAATTGTGTTAAAAAAATGTCTTCTTTTTATTCACGCGGGAAGCGCCATTGAGCATCAGTTTTGCTTGGTTAGTTATTATTTTTGTGACATTGATTTTATTTATTTCCAATTGGACACGAAAAAATTAAGTTGACAAAGTTCATGATTCGTATAGTTTAAAAAAAAAATATTTAAAAAATTGCATCTGTGGCTTTTTTACTTTTCTACATGCGCATATTTTTATTTTTTCTTCGTAAGTGATTTGTTAATAAAAAACTTCAAAAATTGTCTACTGTCTGCTAACTTTAGGATCATGTTTACTATCACAAAATAGTTCAATGTTAAATAATAATTGTTGACACTTTTGACCCGCATGGAAAAGCTATATATTGCAAAAAGTATATAAAAGAACATATGGAGAATATGTGATAAATATATAGCGGCAAAAATATCTATATTGAAAAATATATGTTTTTTACATTG
The DNA here is from genome assembly GCF_029852145.1 of Microplitis mediator. Lineage (NCBI taxonomy): Eukaryota > Metazoa > Arthropoda > Insecta > Hymenoptera > Braconidae > Microplitis > Microplitis mediator. The sequence goes on from NC_079979.1 coordinate 1,955,578, forward strand.
GATTATATATTCATTATAATATATTTACTTGTATATAATGTTTTGTATTTTTCTATATATATTATCTCATATAATGCTCAATATATTCTTGTCATATATGGATGGTATATATCTAACTTATAAGTATAATATAATAAACTTAATATATATTTCCATATATTTTGACTCATATAATTAGTGGTATATGGTTTCTATATAATTGATTATATATGAAAGAATTTATATGTTTAAATATATGGTTAGCGGTATATTGGAATTATATTTTTCTAATATATTAAAACTTATATTTTTCGCAATATATTGAAAATTTTATTTTTCCAATATACTTTTTCAATTTCTACACAAATCCACAAAAAAAGTCAAATTTACTATTTTTTTTTCTTTTTATTGACCTTACATTTACTTAATAACTAACGCAAGAACCTAAGAAAAGTAAAAAAAGTGCCATATATTTTACAATATATTGGAAACCATATATTTTGCAATATACTGAAAAACATATAAAAAATATAAAAAATACTATATATTAATTAATATACTTCTTTCAATATAATATATCAATATAAAAAAAGATATATTAAAATATATATGTAAAACATACATAAGAAAGTCATATATTGATAAATATATTGGTAATATATTCTAGCAATATATTTTTTTTCAATATATTATCATATATTAATACGGCAAAAATATAAATATTATTTTATATATTGTACAATATATCAAATTATAATATTCATATATTCTATCATATATGTTTTCACATATAAAGTTTTTTCATGCGGGCTAGGTGCGGGATGAAGATCTACTGATTGATAAAATAGGAATTATGCACGTGTATGAATCATTTGAATTAATTAATTAAATATATTAATGCATAAGATTTATTAGTTTTAAGTACATATTTAGAATTTTAAGACATTTGGGCGGAATCCATCATAACATTATGCCAATAATTATTTTGTAATTTTCTTGTGAAAAATATTTCAGCCAGGTATTGAAACGTTGAAATCGTCGACTGCCAGGTGGGGAAAAATCGATATGTTTCTAAAAAACTACCGCGGCTAAAAAAAAAAAAACACAAAAAAATTAGCAATTTATCGATTATACGAGTTAAACATATAAATTTTGGGAAAATCATTTACGATCCGTTTAAGAAAATTATAACCTATCATTCAGTCTTAAATAAAATGAGACCAAACATAAAGTTTCAATATTTTATTACTTCAAATAATTAACGTAGCCGTCCATAAACGCAGCCGACATTGAAAAATTATTGACAAGAAACACCTCAAATTCGCGAAAACCCAAAAATTGGGAACATTGAGTAATGTAAACAATGTTTAACTATTTTATATAAGAGAATCTGATGGTTCTAAGATTGCATGGCTGCAAGAATACCTGGACTTCATGCAATGGAAAATACATTACAGAAGACTAAAATGTATGTTTCGTGACAAAAAATACAAGAGAACTAGATGCGAGATTTTATTTCTCGAATGTATTTCATAATATTTAGAAATATAATTTTTGAGTTCTAAGTTTAGAAGTTTCTTTGTTAGAGAAAAATAATTCTCCATTCTTTAATGTTATTAAAATATTTTTTTCCAAGACAAGTTTGAGAAATATGCATTGTAATCATTCATGCCACTGTTTGGTTCATATTAACTATCAAGTACGTCTGCGCAAATGAGAAAGATTTTTTTCGTGGGCCACCTAGCGGTCATTTTTGCAAGTATTATTTTTTTTCTTAGATTCTGTTGGATAAATTAAATTATGAGTTAAAATCTATGAGGTGTCTAGTAACTTATCAAAATTTACTTACATGAAAATTATAAAAAAAATACCCGCACAAAATAAAGAAAAATTATGTCAACATATAACATCTCCCGTGTAAAAAAAATTCGTTCAAAAAAGATTCCAAAAAAGTTCCGCATGTGGAACTAAACATGAGACAGATTAGAACTTCGAATGGAACTTTTTTGGAACGTTAGTAATTTTGATGGAAAAAAAAAAGTTTTTATGAGCAAATTTAGAGTCAAAAAAGGACGTTCTTGAAAGTTTTTGGAATTTTATGGACGTTTTTTTTAGTTCTATAAAAAATTCAAAAGTAGTGATTTTTGAACTATTTTGGAATGTTTTTAGAACGTCTTTAGTCTACAAAAGATGCAAAATGAGTGATTTTGGAATGCCTTTTTTAGTCCATAAAAAAGTCAAAAGTGGTGATTCTGGAACTTTTTTGGAATGTTTTTGGAATGTCTATTTTAGTTCTATAACAGGTTGTAAAGTAACGATTTTTGGACTATTTTTGAATGTTTTTGGAACGTCTTTTTTAGCTTCCGAAAAATGTCAAAAGTGGTGATTATGGAACTTTTTTAAAATGTCCATATAAAATTCGAAAAACGTTCCAAGAACGTCCTTATTTGACTCTAAATTCGCTCATAAAAACTTTTTTTTTACCATCAAAATTACTAGCGTTCCAAAAAAGTTCTAATCTGTCTCATGTTTAGAAGTTCCACATGCGGAACTCTTTTGGAATCTTTTTGGAACGAATTTTTTTTACACGGGCTACCAAATTTTCTATTTCCAAATTGCATTTTCTTTTAATAATAATTACTTTTAACAAGATTTTATGGAATTTCATGAAATTCTATGCAATTCTGAAAACTCGGTACCTTTCCTCAAAAAACTCGCAGCAAAAAAAAAGCTGTCAAATATGAGTAACGTAAGACTCGATCGCTTCTCGCATTAGGCTGTATTCAAACGCCTCGAGTACTTGAGTCAAATGAATCTGGTTCGACGTTAGAAATTTTTTTTTATAGTGTAAGGATAAATCACTCAATATTCATCAGCTCAATACAATTTAACCCTAATTAGATCGATGCTTGTCCTACTTGTCTGTACAATTAACACACTGGAAATAACTATAGATTCCTTCAAAATTATAATGTAATTTTTTTTCTATTAATCGACAAGTAAGTAATATGTAAATTAATTATCATGAAGGTTTCTCTATTTTACTGATTAACGAATCAATATTCAATACGGAAAAAAATTCATTTGTCTGAAAAATGAGGTAAATATTTAAAGTCAAATAACATGAGATGTAGACCAATTTTTGTAAAAATAATTATTAAGTCGTCAGAATTGGAATGAACGGCCGTAATAACATGCACGAATTCAAAAATTGATAAAATTTGAAAATTGACACTCAATCTGACAATGATCATGTCTTTTCTATTTGATAATGATTCAATCAAATTCTTCACGACAAAAATGATGAATAAAATGTCGCTAATAATATGAAGCCAAAATCAAAGCATCTATTTAAATAAAGTCTTCTTATTTATGAAATCTATAGAAATATCAATTAAAATTTTGTATGTGTCATATATATTCAAGTTTTTCTAGTTAAAATAATTGCATATCTTTTTTTATTTGCTAGACGAAGTTTAAATAATATTATTCTGCTTATAATAACTTTCATATTTATCTGTGCGTGTGAGAAAGATTTTCCTCTACGCCACCTAGCGTCAATTTTTACAACTAGCTTTTTTTATTCCTATTCGAGAATATGACCTTGTAGAAGGAATCTCTCACAAACTGGTCAGTTTTCAAAATATAATTTCACTTTTCATTAGAAAAAAAGCATTTTACGAAAATTACGCAGAAAAAAAAGATTTCTTGGCACAAGAATTTTTGACTCGCCCCAGAAAAATTTTTTCCCAGCCCAAGAAATTTTTTGTATTATGAATTAAAAACAGAAATTTTCTTACGGCGAGAATTAATTTTCTCAGAGCAAGAAAAAACTTTTTGAGTCAATAAATTTTTTCTCGTCCCAGTTCTTGCGCCCAGAAATTTTTTTTTTCTGTGTAGAAATTTTGCTTTTGTGGTTCATGATTCGAAATTTTTCACAGAAATTTTATATCGGGAGTTCATTATATGGAAATAAAAATCGTAGGTTAAAGTCGAATCTTGAAAATGGGGCCCTATTCGTTCTCCGATAGCAAATTATTATTAAATAATGACTTGATGAAGATAGAAATGTCAGAAGTAATCAAGACTACAAATTTATCAATTTACGAATTTGTTTACTGGAAATCTAACTCTATCGAGCGAATCCAGTAAATTTTCTGTCAATTACTTAAAAAATTCACTATGTCACAGAAATGCGGGGGAAAAATGGATAATAAACGTATACCCGGGAAAAAAAGATATTATATGATCATATATAAACATATATATTAATATAAAATTTATATATGATCATATAAGAAATATATAAAAATTATATATGATTACATAAAAGCTTATATGATCTTATAAAGTTTTTATAAAAATCCATATACTCTTGTGAGGACTTCATAAAAATTGATATGATTTTATATAACGTTATATATAACGTTATAAAATTACTAGATAAAGTTTTATATGCTTATATATAATCATATAAGAGATCATATAAAAGTTCAAATGATCTTATATAAATCTTATAAGAATTCATATAGTTTTCTAAAAATTGATGTGATTTTATATAAACCCGTGAAGAAGATGTTATAGAATCATGTTTAAACATATGTGTTTATGTGTAATTATATGAAAGCTTATATAATCTTATAAAATTCTTATAAGGATTTATATACTCTTATAAGAATTTTATAAAAAATGATGTGATTTTATATAAAGTTATATATAACTTTATACCAATACCAGATGAAGTTTCATATGCTTATATATGATCATATATGATCTTATAAAATTCTTATAAGAATTTATATGATTTTACAAGGATTTTATAATAGTTGATGTGATTTTTTATAAAGTTGTATATGCGTTTATAACATTACTAAATTTTATAAATTATATGCAGTCATATATGATCATATAAAAACTCATATAATCTTATAAAATTCTTATAATCTTACAAAATTATTATAAAATTCCATGTGACTTCATATTAAGTTATATATAACATTATGAAATTACAAGAGCACGTTTTATATGGTTATACATACTCATGTATGATCATATATGATCATATGAAATCTTATATGACCTTATAAAATTTTTCCAAGAATTCAGATAACTAATAAAAATTTATGTGATTTTATATAAAGTTATAAATAAATTTGTATGATTACAAAAGAGTTCAATACAGTTATATAAACTCATATATGATTACAAAAAAGTTCAATACGGTTATATAAACTCATATATGATTATACAAAAGTTTATATAGTTTTATGATTCTTATATATAAATTTCTATGGTCTTATAAGCAGGTTATTAAAACACAAATGTGATGAAATTTGATCATATTTGGTGCATTATTTATGTAGGATGTATCAATTTGATCATTTGATTTAAGTAATGCTATAGATTGTTAAAAAACTTATAAGTGTAAAGCAGACTAGAGAAGCAGACGGCAATCGAGCGATCATCAAAGTTGAGCAGCATTGAGGACGGACATTAGTTGGATGGGTGACCCCTTAGCAAAACAGCAGTTAACCGATAGATGTTTTTTTTTGTTCATGCATGATTATACATAATTATATTTCATCAGATCCTGTCAATTTTTAGATCTAATCATATATGAGTTATTTTTTATATGATTAAATAACTCATTTTTTCCCGGGTGTTTATAACTTTATATGATTATATAAGATTTTATAAAGTCATATAAGTTTTGATAGTACCAATTTCATTATAAAACTTTATATGGTTTTATATGAGTCACTTTTATATGATTTATATATGATCATATAAGAACTTTTTTTCCCGGGTAACTGAAAATTTTTTTAAAAAACTAAACTATTAAAATATCGAAACGCACAAATCAGAATCGTGAAGAGAGATTTCATTACGTACATTCGTTGGAATTATTAATTTGAGATATATGTTTGTGGTTCGATATCGGAAAGATAACAAATACGGATATGCAAAAAATTTATAGAAGAATCGTTTCATGGTGAATCTGGTCATTCTATTTGGAATAACTCAGCTAAGAACTGTATAACTAAAACTGTCGTATAGTTTCTCAATATTTCTAAGTCCAAAAACGAAAATCGATTTAAGATAATTTGTATAAATTTCATAATTATGATTATTTAATTGCAATACTTAATGCTATCATCTTCAGAAATACTTCCGTTATCGATAATGAAATTGATCGATGTCTTTTTATTTCCTACCATCAAAAAAATAAATAACGTATGTTTTGACAATGGATCATTAGAGCAGAGTCGTCCAAAATGAGTCTCTTATTCTGCTTTGTAGCAACACGTGTTAATTTGTATTTTTTCCTTTTAAAGTATCATCTATGTCCATGTTTTTTTATCTTTTCATCGATGAATTATTATTCGTTAATACCAAAAAAATCGATGATATTTACAATCATATATTATATCACGAGTGAAAAATGGCTGATATAATAGTTTACGTCTCACTGCATTCCCTTGTCAATATTTTTATTGGTCCACAACTGAATTTTATTAACAATAACTTACTAAAAATTGATGTACAATTTTTGCAAAATGTAAATAATTTATAAAAACTATTTTATATTTAAATTATAAATACTAATTCTTAAAATGTTTTACTAGTGTCAGTAATGAATCAAAGTTTAACGTATTGATCTATTACGTATTTGATTTTATTAGTTTTGTTTTAAAGTAAACGGATTTTACTAATTACAAATATAACTTCAACTTTAAAGAACAACTAAATACAAAAAAGCTGTAGATGAAACAAAATAAAATCATTTAAGTTTTTTGCAAGAAACCAAAAGAATTTTATAGAACTGACAATGAAAAAAAATTGAAAAATCGTAATTGATAATATCAATAATTTTGTCAACGCAATGAATTTCTGGAACGATAAAATCAGAATGGCGATCGATACATAAGGTCTCAAAACAACAGGTCAACGTAATAATTTTTTTATAAGTAACCATTAGATATCACAAAATATAAACAGCTCAAAAAAATTGTTTTTACATCTTCATATTTTTGTTATCTCAAGAATTATAGCACGAACATAAATTTTGTAAGCATATTCATTGAATATATGACATTTTTAATACGTTTCTACATAGAAGAAGAAAAAATTCTACTCGCCATCTAGCGGTCGTTACAAATAACGTCATTTAAAAATCAAATTCTGAAGTGTATATGAAAATAGTAGTTTATCTATCGAGTGCGATCGTGTTTAAGACGCGAGTGTGACGAGTGGTGCCCGAGCCGAAGGCGAGTAATGGTAATATAAATTTGTCTCCAAAATTTTTCATCGGTATATATTGTGCTGTTATTGGAATTCGTTTAATGACTTGTGTACCACAAATATTTCTAAAATCAGAGTAAAAACCGATATTATGACTGTACGGTTTAATTAATGCACCATTGTCGACAAAGTATTTGAACCGTTTGTGCTTCGTATCGAAATTTTGAAAAGGATTTTGAAGTTTGTCAAACATATTTTTAATATCAGTTAATATTAACGAATCTTCACTTAATAATTCGAATCTTGACCAAACTTTGGTACGCAATATATTTATAGCCTGACCGGATATAAAAAGTGTAAAATAATTTATAAGCATTTGAATACGCTTTCTTGTTAAATCTGTTATGCTGTACCATTTAACAATCCTAAATGTTAATATAAGATTTAACCTATCCGTGTAAAAAAAATTGTTAAAAAAAGATTAAAAAAGCGTTGACTATTCTAAACTTCAAAACGTGACACAACGACGAACTTTTTTTTAACATTTTTTAAACTTTTGAAAATTCAAGGAAAAATCAATAAATGCCCTAGTTTTATTAAGATATGCTAAAACGAAAAATGGTCAGAAATAGTTAGAAATCCGATTTTTCTGAACGTATTTTGCACTGAAAAACGTTAACTTTGAGTATTAAGTCAATTGTTTTTTTATGTGCATTTTTAGAAGTTTGAAAATGGTTTAAAAAAAGTTTTTCATTGTGTCAAGTTTTGAAGTTTAGAATAGTCAACACTTTTTTAACCTTTTTTCAACAATTTTTTTTTACACGGGTACTTTCAAAATTAAGACCATCATAAGAATTCTGTGCAAAGTCATCCCTTTCGGTTTCTTTAAAATAATCTGTTTTAGAATTATCATTAAAATCATCATCATCGTCGATGTCGTCATAAATAACATTAGAATTTTTATCAAGGTCATCCTCATCATGGAAGTACTCATAATTTGTATTAGAATTTTCAACTAAAATTTTATTATTATTAATTTGAGCTGTGTTTATTATTGTATTTGATTCTGTATCAAGTTGTAAATTATGTTGATTTTCTGTAGTATTAAGTGAATTTTCATTTGAATGTTCTTGCATTCTGTGCCGCCAAAAGCAGTAATAAATAAAAAAACTTCGTTGACAATAATGTTCATTACGTTTGAATATTCTTAAGGAAGGATGAAAAATTTTTATATGAAGCAATAAATCTGCATTTGTTTTAAATTCTTCGGAACAATAGGAACAAACGAATATTTTGCAAAACTAAGTTCTAATTTTGGATAATAATGAATAATGATGATATTAATTAAATAATAATAATGAAATTATAAATTATAAAAAAATTTTTAATTATGTTTTAAATTGATACTTGTCCAATTGATGTTTCCAAAGTTGATGGCAAATTATCGTTAGGTAATGATATCCCAAATCCAGCGTATTCTAAAAATAACCATAAATTCTTAGCTGCACCCGATGAAAAAAGATTTTGTACAATTGTATAGAATTATATATCAATTATATGTGGACTATACATAATTATATATAGACTATAAATAATTGGATAGAAAAAATGGCCCGATCCAATTGTATACAATTTGTATTGAAAATTGTATACAATTCTATACAAATTGTATACAATTCTATATAATTATATACAATTCTATACAATTCTATATATTGCAATTATATAGAAATGTATATAATTATATAGAATTGTATATAATTTATATAAAATTGTATATAATTATATAGACTTGTATACAATTTGTGTAGAATCGTATATAATTTCTGTACAGTTATATACAATTGGATCGGGCCATTTTTTGTATATAATTTTATACAATTGTATAAAATCTTTTTTCATCGGGCAGGTGAATGATTGAAAAAAGTTTCTTAGTAATTTTGACGAAATTTTTTCTTTTGGAAAAAAAAAAAAAAAAAAACTCCGAGGAGTACGATAAAGACCAGAACTTGATTACTAGATAATCTTGCAATCGTGAAAAATTTTTAATCAAATGTGCAGATGAAATAAAAATAGTACCGCTCATTAACAAGAGAGATATAGGAAACAAAGAGCTTGTCTCAACACTCTTTTGTTCGAATGATGTTTTTAGATATTTCTTGAATATAATATTTATTACAATTACTTTTTGTGGCTGAATAACTTAAAAATAATTAAATTATATTTTATGATATTAATTTTTTTTATATTTAGCTTGGTTCAACAAACACTACTAAAGACGAATACTTTTTTTAAATTTTTTTACTCCAATATTCCTTTCTATTTAACGATAATACGTCTCAAAACATTGAGTATAAATTCAACTTTTTTTAAAATTATATTCACTGATAACTTTTTAATAATGCAAAATATTGGTATAGCTAGAGGGTACCTAAAGAAATACTGAGTTTTAGAGGACTAAGATACGCTAAATCTTTTTGTTTTTAATGACATTCGAGGTATATACACAAAATGAACACAGACATTTCCATGCCAATTGTAGACACTTACAGATCTTCAAGTGACGATCGCATTCATGAATTAAAGGTTGTGTAGCGTTAAAGAAAATCAGTATCCAGTAAACGAATTTTCTATTTCATTATTTACCACTTATTTGACTTATTTATTCAATAAATGAATTTATAACAACGAATAATTAACATTCTTTATCAATTATTAGTCAATGGGATAGAATTCATAACCAAAAAGTCTAGTGTCCATTTTATCGGGCAAAAGACAACGAGTCAATGCTCTCTCCCTTTATAACGATATGTTTATGAGTTAATATTATAGCCGGACCTAACATAAGTACTGTAAATGATACAGCCTGAAACCTGAGCTGCTGGATAATGAACGAATTTTATACAACTAACAATGAAAAAATTAAGAGTTCAAACTTGATAATATGGATAATTTCTTAAATGTAATGAATTTCTGTATTTGAACAAATGAATTATATCAAAAATAAAGTTCTAAAAACAACAAGTCAACGTAATAATTTTTTTATAAATACCCATTAGGTTTTCATATTTTAATTATCCCCAAAATTATAGTACGAAAATAAATTTCGTAGGTAAATTCATCGAATATATGACATTTTTATTAAGAATCTACATAGAAGAAAGAAAATTCTACTCGCCATCTAGCGGCCGTAGGAAGTAACACGTCATTTTAGAATTAACTTCTGAAGCTTGTATGGAAAATATTTTTACTCTCATCTGCGCAGTATCTTTAGGTGGCCTAAAAAAAAGACCAATTTTTTTTATGAAATTATCTAGAGGTCACTCAAAAATCGACAATTCTAAAAATGATTGAGATTAGGTTTTTTTTTTCATTGAGTTTTACTTTTCTCGTGGCAACTTTATGTCTGTAAGATCATGAACATGCTGAAAATTTTAGCCTTAAATTTAAGTATTGAAACCTAGCTTCAAAATTTTGAATGTTTTCGAGTACTGTTTTTTAGGTAGATTTTTCTAAAATCTAACTATTGTATTTGTCCTCACGGTCGATTTTTCAAGGAATTTTGTCACAACCTATCATAATTAGTTGAGTAGGCTTCGAAAATACCATCCGTTAAAAAATTTATATATATATATATTCAGGACACGATTACGCCTACAATTCTTATCAGATCTTAATGAAATTTTTTACACTTATTCTATAGGCAATTACCTTGATCAAGTTCGAAGATGGGCTGAATTATTTTAATAGTTTTGAAATTATGGCTGATTGAAATTTTCATGATTTTTCGTAGAAATCAGTTTTTATTCACTGTTGAAGTTCATATAACATTAAAACTAAAACTGATAGACAATTTCAGTAAAAAGTATCATAAAGCTTGTTTAGTAAGCTTTAATATTTTAATATATTATAAATATGGATATAAAAAAATTTTCCAATATTATGATATTCGATTTTCCATAGTGCACGTAATGAAGAAATACAGACAAGATATTTTTTACTGCCATACTTTATTATACTAGTACTCAACGTCGTCAGTTCAAAATCATTTTATTGGATAAATTCGACATAACAGCTACTATAAATATTTTCGTGTATTTGAAACTTGAGGTATAAAAAAACGATGACCTAATTCATTCATTCTCAAACTCGTGATGAAAACCTACATCACCACAATAAGACATTCTAACTCCTGATACATTTTTCGAAATCCGAGGCAAATTCATCAATCTGAATCGATCAACTTGTATACAAAGTTAAAAAAAAAATGATTTTGGATAGATGGGATTATGAAATGAATACCCCAATTTTCTTATTAGCCATCAATGCTTCGTATTTTCATAAGTGGATAATAGAACAAAAGTATTACAGTTAATCACCTAAAAGTTAAAAATATTTGAAATTTTTTATAAGTCTTCAGTTATAAAAAAAAAAAAAAAAAATATTTCACCACCTAGCGGTAGATTATACATAAGTATAATTGACTTTATTATACATTATTATTATAATTTATCGTTTGTATATACGATTTCATTGATATTAAAAGTTACTCTGTTTTTAATTTTTTGAATAATAGAAATATGATTTGATCATTATATTGAAATTTTATTAATGATTGTGATAACTAAAAAGAAATTTGAATGAGTTGAAAAAAAAAATATGGGAGTCGGTTAGCCCTGCGGGACAGCCCCAAAACTTCCCGTCGTGATCATGCTAAAAAATAATAGTGAAAATATAATTCAATGCTTCAAAGATATTTCTTAAATGAGAAACTTAATCGTAGAAGTAATTGCTTACAATACACACAACAAAAAATCCGACCAACAACAGAATTAATCGAATTTGCATTTCTTCAGTAGATCTCGTAAAAATCCACACTCCTCAAATTGTTGTCCGTGTTTTTTTTCAGATTTTAAACGACGAAATGTAACATTAAAAAAAAAAAATCTTCTTAAAGCTTTTTCTGATTTAAATAATTCATGAAAAAAAATTCCAGAAGACGATACCTTTCAAGAAATAAAATATCTTCGTAATAAGTTTCTACTTGTACGAAAAAAAATTAATATGAGCCACCTGGCGGTGACATAAGTTACTAATTTAAAAATAATACAAAATACCGATGAAATTATAGAAAAATTCTTTTGATACGAAAGAGACACAAAATACATTTGTGACAATTATAGCTATTTTTTAAGTTAAATATTGCAGCCAACTATGTAACAAAAAGACTTTGTATGAATTTTGCAAATAAACTTAATTTAAAAACAAAAAAAGGTCCGAGGCGTCGAACACTTTGCACTTGAAAGGACGTGGGTTCGAATCCAACTGCCGAATGATTATTATTTTATTCTTTTATTTGAGATTTCTCTTCAAATTTTACGATGTTCACATCGTAATTTATATTAAAGAGCTTAAGACTTCGTATTATTTGTCTAAAGTGAAATTTCTTAAATGAAATTTCCAACGCTACATCGTATAAATTACGATTTTAAAAGTCTAGTCCACCACTACAATAATCGATAGGACGAATTACGATGTTAGCATCGTCAACTTAACTAGAATTTTTTTTCCGTGTAGACTTATAATAAAATGTCATAGGACCTTTTTGAAGACAATTTCATTTTCTACGATACTCACGTCGATGGCCACTATTCGCTACGATTTACTTAATTTTTTTTTCCAAATTAATCTACTGGACTGAATTTTTAAGAAGTTTAATTTAAAATTTACTAGATCAACGTAGCCTGTCTTGTCCTCATTAGTAAATTCATTTATGATTTATCTTCGCATTAAATAACCAATGACTAGAAGCTTTAATAAATAACAAAATTTCACGATTTTTAAAAAATTATAGAAAATCTAAGAACATTTACGAAAATAATTAATCGACAAGTGATTGGAATATATAAATATTTTATGAGTCTACAAATGTGAGAAAAATTCTATTCATCGCCACCTAGCGGATAAATCTGAACGAACTTTTTTTTAAAAAGACCTTGGCTTGGAAGTTATACATCAGCAAAATGAATTTATTCAAGCCCGTTGGTTAGATAAAGGTTGCGATAAGTTTCGACTTATAAAAAAAAAGGACGGAATAAATCGAGTAGAGTCGAATTCTAAACAGATATATCTTTAATTAGACTTCTTATTTTTGCGGTGTTTGGGTGACATAATGTGTGGTCACATTATTATGCTCCAGTAATTGTTAATATTTTATTTTGACAAAATTTTACATCCAGGTATTGAGATACTGGAAATTACTGGCCGCAGGATAGGCGAAAAATCGATATTTTTCATTTGACTGCTAGAACATTATCACAAATATCGAAATCGCAGATTATAAATTATTATGCATATCGTGCTGATATTCTGCTGAATATGGATTGAGAAAAGGTTGTAAATTAAGCATAGTACTGGACATTCTGTCTATTATAAATAAATGATAGATGAATACAGTAATGATGGATGAGAAAAGTATTAAATAAAAAAACAAATTAAATAAGATCTTCAAGTATTTTAGAAATTGTGCGTTTTTTTAATTAATACTTCCCTTTGTAGTCACGATAATTCGAATAAAAGTGATTTATTAAGTTACTACTCTCTATAGAATATATCAATTTTGTAATACGTCTTCACTTGTGGAAAGAAAAAAGCTCGTATGCCATCTAGTGGCGATCGAAGAAATCATTTATGAAAGTCAGAAATTTTTTTTATGAGTCTTAAGACTTGAGTCTCAATTTTCAATTTCAAATATAATTTTTTCATTCAGAAAGTTATGCATTTTTTTTTTTAAGGATATTCTGTAAAATGTGGATTTTAGAAAAAAAGCTGTAAATTGAACAGAAGCCCAATAAGACAATTTATTCTCGAGATAGATGGAAATATTTTTGTTAAAAATTCACATTAATAAATTACAAATATCTAAATTATAATCATAACCGCAACGTAAATCGACAGAATAACGATAATGAATCATCCGTTCAAAAGAAAATCAATTTCCTATCCTCGGTTCTTTTTAAAATTCACATTCTAAACCGGCTTATTTTTTTTAAGGTCGTATGGAAACACAAATCTTAAAGTTGTAACTGCATAAAAGTTATATAAATCAACATGTTTCTGCCATTTAGTTGCAATTTGGGAAATTAACTCCAAAAGTCGGGAATTATTTTCAGAGAAATAAGAATTGTGTCTTATTGGCACAGGGCACTTGGTGGGCCGTTAGTGCCTGAAAAAACCACAATCATAGAACTGAGTTTTAATGTTCACATCCATCGCCAGAAATGATCATTTTCAAAATAATAAACTGAACTTATTTCGTTTCATCATCTTCGCGACGTAGTCAGTAATGAATTTATGGTACGAATTACGCAATGAACAAAACATTTTTAAATGTCATTGATTTCAGAAAAAACTATACCAGTGTCTGACTTTTTTTTTCCACAGATCAAAAAATTGTTTTCTTCGGAAATGAATTGACTTTCATAATTGAGTTATTGAAAGTAATCGAATTCCAAGTTGGCTTTTAATGTAGTGAATTACTTATTTAAGAAATTTATGGGACGTTATTGAAGCATCAAAATTCATTTATTCAAGATCATCTATCCGTAGACTATATGATTTTTGTGATAAGTATCTACTAGTGAGAACAAAATATTTTGACGCCATCTACCAGAGACTTGAGTAGCTAATTTCAATTAATGCCAATAAATTTATAAAAATTATTTTACGAGAATTGCTGACCATAGTCTGGTGCAGGTAAATAGTTGATTAAAAGTAATCCCATGAGGAAGTTTAAATAATATTAAAATTGTGAATAAATAGGCAAGAAATAAAATTTTTTGATGCCAGCGCAAATTATTTCTAAATCAAAAGCAAAATCGTGATTTAAAAAAATAACGATAGTGGCAAATTTTACTATTATTGAATCATCTTGTTTATGATGTATATATGTCGGACATTCCACGCCAAATTGACCACTTTTGAACCCGACCCTTTTAGATTTGGCTGAAAATTTATTCTCTTTGTTTTTAAAATTTGGTTTTTAAATGTACTTTTCGAAATAAAATACAAAAAAAATTATTGCAACCTATTTTTATTGCTTTTATGTAGATTTTTGGGAACAATCAAGAATTTTTCGATGTTTACCATGTTTAATTTTTGATTTTTTTTTTTTTTATAAAACTGACATTTTCTGCAACTCCTCATATTTTTTCAGAGCGATGTTATTTCGATTTATATTTTTTTTTCCAATTGAAAAAAAAAATTTTCTTTAACTAGCCTTATTTCTCATAACACCATGTTTAAAATTTTTGAGAGTGCTCAGACAACTTCAAAATTTGGAAAAAAAAAAAAACAATAAATTTTAATGGTAATTATCGATGTATTTTGAATTTTGTTCGAAAAAACAAGTTAAGAAATAAAAGGACGTTCTGAATAATTTTTTCGCATTTTTTTCTGAAAACTACATTCAAAAACGAAAAAAAGAAAAAAAAATTTTTCGTTTGGTCCATTTTTGGACAGATGCTGGAAATTAAAAAAAAAATTTTTTATCTATATAATACTATAATATCAATGTACATATTTTAAATGCAAAGCTAATGAATGTTGTCGCTTTGTTCTGTGAGAAATCCAGAACTTTTTCTTTTACCGATACAGTCAGCAAACGGGGTCTAAAATTTGTTCATTATGTAACGGGGTAAATATTTAAAATTACAACTTTAAATCAACATGATTTCCCGCGGTTGATTAATTACCCATAGTACCCCATACGCGTTACTATTTTATCGACTTGTCGCCGGGCGCGCTAATTTAAGGGGCTTGTCCCCAAGACCCAATAAGGAAATAAGTTGGAGTGGTGGATTTTCCGATAAGGGCCGAATGATCGCGAACTTAGATTTGATAAGTGAGTGCACGAAGGGAAAACAGACACAGTCGGACGGACCAGCGGAACAGTTGGACGGGTGACCGCACGGGAACTATTGCGAAGGATTACGAGGTGGACAGTAACGAGCAACGGGTCAACGGAAATCGGCAGGAAGGCTGGAGAAATAAAGGAGGGCACAATTTATTAAGTAATTAATTAAATAATAATAATTAAGTAATTCGTGAGCAGTCGCCATTTCCGATTTGATTATATTAAAATATAAATTGTCGGCAAGAAGAACAGAATTCAAAATAAATTTACACGCGGTCCGTCTGATAAATTCTCGGCAAGAAGGCCAGAATTTCTTAACAATTAAAATTAAATTAGAAAGTCAATTTCTCAGCAGGAGGGCCAGAAATTATAAATAATAAATCTAGTCATTAAGAAATTATAAATAATAAGTAAATCAATTTTATTTAATAAGAAAAATATAAAAATACGAAATTTAAAAAACTGAAAATTAAAGGAAAATTAAAAGTACAGTGAAAATAGTGATGACGATAAAACTATAATAAAGTAAAATTAATATAAATGGAAGTCAGTTCTTGATATGAAATTTGGGTATTAACGTGAAGACTAGTTGTAATTGAATTAGAGAGAGATAGCGTCAGTTTTTCAGCGTCACAAAATTCTTTACTCAAAAACTGATGTTTGAAAAACTGAAAATATAAAATTGTCGTGTTGATAAAAGTGTCGTTATTAAAACGTAAAAGAAATAAAATTGGAAAGTCAGTAAAATTATAAATTGGAAATTTCGTATATAAATTTAGTCCAGGGGACAATTAAATAAAATTGAGATTAATTAAAAGTGTGTGTGTGAAGTAATCGGTAAAATAATAAATTGTAAACGCGTGTGAGTGTAATACAGTCCTGGGGACTCGAATGTAAAACGTGTGTGTGTGTGTGAGAGAAAAATTTAGTTTCCTGTGGAAACGTTTTAAAATAATAGATCCAGGGGATCTGGCAAGTTGCCAAATTGTTTTAAATAATTTGATCCAGGGGATCAGGCCGGTGGCCATATTCGTGAAAGTCCAGGGGACTAAATTTTAATTTTATTAAGATCCAGGGGATCAGGCCGGTGGCCATTTTCGTATAAAGTCCAGGGGACTAATTTTATTAAGATCCAGGGGATCAGGCCGGTGGCCATTTCGTTATAAAAGTCCAGGGGACTCGTCGTTTATTTAAATAAGATCCAGGGGATCAGGCCGGTGGCCAATATCGTTTAAAAGTCCAGGGGACTCATTCGTTCGTCGTAATTAATAAAAGATCCAGGGGATCGAGCCGGTGGCCATTTCGTGTAAAAGTCGAGGGGACTCGTTGATTGATAACCTCTTTTCAATCCTGGACTCTAGCGAGTTATAAATCCAAGCAGAGGTTAGTTATTTTCTAGTTTTCGTTATATTTAAAAAAAATAAGCAAATTTTACCCGTTACAAATTCTTTATTTTATCCATTTCAATCTTCGAAAATTCAAAATGTAACTAATAATTCATGGAAAATATTTTGAACTATCTGATTAGAGATAAAAAGCATCAGGACCCGTGATTATTTATTTTTCATCAGCTCTGCTAAATTAATTTACTTTGAATTCCGTTGTGAATTCTTGAAGTCTGTAGTAGAAAACATGCATTCAATTTATTATTTTACCATTGAATCTGTACAAAATCAGTAAATAATTAGTTGACCCTGTTATCGAATTTATTTCCTTGGTCATAAATTTCTTTATGCGAGAAAAAAATTCTGATGCGCCATCTAGCGAAGACTTGAGCAACTAATTTCGAAAACTATTTATTTTACACACTTGGAATATTTTCAATTCTCTAAACAAGTGAGATAATTTTTTGAACAATTTACAGAAATAATTCTGATGCAGAAAAATAGTGCGTTGAAAATTTCGATTGAAAAGGACATGAATTTATTTTTAATGATACAAAATAAGTAAAGAGTTTTTGCATTTTAAATTTAATTAACAAGAAATCCTCTAGCTACGAAAATTGAAGGAAGGAGGGTTTTGCAAACTGCAAAACATTTCCTGTAAAACACAATTAGTGGCTTTTGATGAAAAATTTGTTTCGAAGCGGCAATAGAGAAGTTACATGTTATCACTCTCTTTTCTCACTTGAAACAAATCTCACTATATCCACGAATATATAAGTGTATCCAAGCAGATCTGCGTAAATGTTGATCTTTAAAGAAATCTACATAGATTTAAGCAAATATATCTAAAGAAGTTTCACTACATTCTAATGAATGCATGTATAAATATATTATACTTTAGATTATTCTAAAAACCATATCGCGTCCCTAATGCCAAAAAGGCATATGCTGTATATAGATCTACCATAAAGCTAAAAAGGCATATAGGGGAGGGTGGGGCAGAGCGGCCCCCCTAAGCCAATTATTATTTTTTGTGGCTTTCAACCATATGATCACTTTACTTTTGTCCTATTTCGAACAAATTTATGGACATTTTGCCGAAATTCTGAAAAATTTTTTTTTTTTTGTGGGGCAGAGCGGCCCCCCTTCGAAAAGTGATAAAAAAATTTTTTTTTTTCGTTTTTTTTTTTTAAATTGTTTTCATCATTAAGAATGTATTTCTTACTCTTGACAACTATTTTTGGTTTTATATTACTCGAAAAAAATTTTTTAAAGCGTAAAAAATCGTTCAATCTCGATTACTTTAATTACTAATTGTTATTTGCCTCTTACATAAAGAAACGGCCGAAAAATATGAAAAAATAATTTTTTCGGAAGTTTCGGCTGGTCCATTTTGCCCCAGGTGTTATGTGTAGGGCTAGAAATGTGGAATTATAATAATTTTTTTTTAATTTGACGATAAAAATACGAAAAAATCACTTTTCAAAATTTTGGGCTTGTCCATTTTGCCCCAAATGTCATGCGTAGGGGTAAAAATGCGCAAACATATCGGATTTATAGTAATTAATCGAAAAAAAAAAAATTTTTTTTTTGGTCAAAATTTCAGGGGGGCCGCTCTGCCCCACCCTCCCCTACATTGTTTTTTTGCTCAATCGCTTAGAAATGATTTGAAATGAATAGTTTGATAATAAAAAAAATTAAAACCAAAAAGGCCTATAAATATACATAAGCCTTTTTGCTTTTAGGCACAATGATTTTGGCATTAATGCCAAAAAAGCATATAAAAAAAAAGTATATTACCATGAAGTTAAACCCGTGAATTCAAATTTAAATATACTAAAGGAAAAAATTAAAGTAAAAAAAAATTTCGAAATTTTTCAGTGAGTTTTGAGTAGCTGTATTTATGTGGATAATGGTGGTATCGTGAATTAAAAAAAAAAAAAAAACATTTTGAAACTCGACGATTCTAATTTTCAGATTTTTCGGTGAAAACTTTTTAGGAGCCACTTATAGCTTTAGAATCACGAAATTAATAAAAAAAAAAAATTTTTAATATTAATGCCAAAATGGCCTATAACAACAAACATATGCCTTTTTGGCATTAATTTTATTTTTCATTTTTTAGTTAATGCTAAAAAGGCGCGTAAATAAAAAATCATCAAAATATTAAATTCATTCATTTTTTGCTAATAATCATTGAATTGAACCAATTTGTTGATTCTATTGATTTTTTATTTATACGCCTTTTTGGTATTAGCTAAAAATTAAAAATAAAATTAATGCCAAAAAGGCATATGCTTGCTGTTATAGGCCATTTTGGCATTAATATTTTAATTTTTGTTTTTTGATCAATTTCGTAACTCTCAAGCGATAGGTGAATTGAAAAAAAAAAAAAATGATATGCCTTTTTGGTATTAGGGACGCGATATCTACTCACATCTTGGATCTCATTGCTATTACCTCTTAATGCGTTCGATGAACCTATGTATAACATCCCTAGCAGACCTGAGTTACCGTAAATTCACGGTATTTTTACCGTAAATCTACCGTAGAATACCGTAAAATTCGAGTAGATTTACCGTCGAATACGATAAATCTACCGTAAAAAAATTTGGGTGGATCCCTAGCGGATCCAAATTACGGTAAATACAGTGATTTACCGTAATTTACGGTGCCTAGCATAATTACCGTAAATTACGGTAATCTACGGCAAATTACGGTAAATTGCCGTAATTAACGGTAATTCTGCTAGGCGCCGTATAATTACGGTAAATTACGGCAATTTAGCGTAATTTGCCGTAGATTACCGTAATTTACGGTAATTCTGCTAGGCACCGTAAATTACGGTAAATCACTGTATTTACCGTAGTTCGGATCCGCCAGGGTGAAGACTACGGAAACCGTTACCGGTGATTTCCGCAACCTTGGCGGACCGTATTCTCCACCGTCTATCTTACGGCTTTAAATAAATTAATATTTTATGTATATATATACTATAGCAAACGTAATCATAATAGTGGACAATCTTTGGAAGCCTTCCTTCCGAAGATGACTTCAATATGAGGTTTGAAGACCACGGAAACCGTTACCGGTGATTTCCGCGACCTTGGCGGACCGTATTCTCCACGGTCCATCTTACGGCTTTAAATAAATTATTCGGTAATATTACCGAATTACCCTAATTTACGGTGGATTACCGGATTTCCGTATTTTACGGTAAACCCACCGTAATTTACGGTAAATCGGTATTTTACGGTGGATTACCGTAATTTACGGTGGGTTTACCGTAATTTACCGTAATTTGGGTCCGTTAGAGATATATCAAAAGTCAATTGATATTAAGTAAAAAAAATAGATTACAATATCAAGTATCTGATTTAAATAACGTAAATAATTAGACAAAAAAACTTTGTGTTTTTAATGTTTTATTCGCAGTAGAACCCCGACAGTTTGACGATTCAGCAGGAGCCTTACCTGTATTTAAATATTATTGGATCTGACCAAATATGACTACATATAGACACACATTTTTGGATATTGTCATAAATTCTTGGATATACGTATATCTGCTTGGATATTAATTATTTTTGCATTTATATACCCACATACATACAGTTGGGTTCGGGCAGATATAATTATACATGCAGATAGGACGAGATCCAGACATATCTGGGTGGATCCAAACGTTTTTTATCGGGCAGACGGAAGACTAGTGTTTTTACATTACACTAAAGTACTTGCAGAAACTTAGTAGTGACAGTCAGTGATGATATAGACTCTCTTCTAAAAATCACTTGATTGCGAATTTCAAATTCAAAACAATAAGCGAAAGTTGATAGAAATGGGAGCGAATCAGAAATTCTTCTGCTTGAAGGAAATCTTATGATTACTTTTGGATTTGAATTTGACAAATTGTAAAGTCATTTTCTACAATGAGAAGTAAATAAGTAGAATAGCTAAGTTCAGCATTGATAGCATTAAGACATTAATTTTTCGATATCACGATTCACTTGGACTATCCTATCTATAATTCAGTGAATAGATTTTTTCCGTTTGTTATACTGCATATATAAATAGATTACAAATGGAAAAATATTAGTATTTCACTATGGAGATATCGTCGTATTTAGTCTTCAATGAATTGAACTGTCACAAATTTTGATCGAGCATGAAAAGGCATAATTCAGCCAACCATAATTAATTAAATTAATTAAGTACAATTGTCAAATGAATAACAGGATTATGAGAGAATTTTTCTGACAAAATAAATTTCAGAAGCTTCCATCTTCAGATTTTATAAGTAATTCATGGGAAAATATTAAGAATATACGAACTTGATAATGAGTTAGTACTTGTGAGAATATTTCTATTCACGCGCCACCTAGCGGATAAATTTGGAAAAATTTTCTTTTTACGGCAAAACAAACTTATAAGATCGAGGATAAAATTTTATAAAAGTTTATAGAATAATTTTTGTATGTAAGTCTTAAAAAAAATTGAAGTTTTTAAAATTACTGACGAAAAAATAAAAAATATTGGACTTGAGTCTCGAAGCTTTTTCAGGTGATCCAGACATAGTTCCATTCTTTGACTTACAAGAAAAAAAGGTAAAAAGAAGAATCATTCTAGGGCTTAGGCCAAGAAAATTATTGTGGCTGGAGTACCAAGTGCTCCAGCTGTCAAATCCGTTCCGGGTCGGCTAAGTGTTGCTCCTTTTCTTTTACTATGCCTAGCGTACCTGGAACAGCTTTGACAGTAGAAGCACTTAATACTTCAGATGGGACCGCTTAATTGACCTACATTAATTAGTTTTCTTCTCTTTTTCTATTTAGACATCTTCAACATCAAACTTGAGATTACTATTAGCAGGCGGAAGTCGCATGCATGCTCTGGTATTAAAACTACTTTGATATAGAAAATTTTTTGAAAGTATTTTTTTTTTGTACTCTGTATACATTTCGAACATATATTTTTATTACATACATTTCGTACATATTTAATATGTATTTTAAATATACGGAAAATGATGAAAAGTAAGATGATTTCAATATATATATTTTATATATTTCAGTTTAATTTTGTTGTTATTTTATTTATATATCGATAAACACTAATGCAAAAAATTAAAGGAGCAGAAAAATTTTATAAATTTTTGAGTGATTTTCGGAAGGCTGTAACTTGGTGAAAAATAATCATATCGGAATTTTAAAAAAAGCATTTTACAGCTTGAAATCTCTAGTTTTGGTGCATTTTTTTCTAAATTTTTTAAAAGCTCCGGTTATTGCGCAAACATAAGAAATACCGCGAGACAAAAAATTTCTAAATTTTTTTTTTTTTTTCCGAAGAGCCCACGGACCGCGGAAAAATTCTTTCAACTAAACCAATGCATAGCTCGTTTAGCAAATTTGTTCAGCTTCAATTTGGCTTTTTTGTTAACCTCGTAGGACGATTTGTCGCAGAGATATCAGCCTTCAAACAGAAAATGATCCTTTCGGCTTTGATTATCGATATTTCAGGTACCAATGTTCGCACAGAAAGTTGAAGGGTGGCGTCGAAAACTTGAATAAATTCCCTACAAGACCCTGTCATCTTTTTTTGGAAAAAAAAAATTTTTTTTATTTTTAACATCCATTAGAAGTAAGTACAAAAAAATGACTTTTTTTGGTTTTTTAGTAAATCAACCGCTACTCTGCAAATATTGATGAAAAAAATAATGTTGCCAGGGACTTTTTTAGCTTAATGTACCCCCAAAACTCCTGTAAACTTTTTAATTGATTTATCAAACCGTTTTTTGGGAATCATCGATCAAAGTTTTGCTAAACTATTAAAGGACCAAGTTTTGTTCCTTTAATTGTGTAATCATAATCAAAATGAAAAAATTATTTTGTTTGGACTCTCAAATTTTTGCGTTGGTGACTCAGCAAATGCAAAGAAATGACAAAAAAAATAAAAAGTTTCCAAAAAATGTCAAAAAAAAAAATTTTGAACACAAAAAAAGAGTTTCAATTTTTTTTTTCTTCGATTTTTTTTGACATTTTTTGGAAATTTTTTATTTCTGGGACAAATCTTCCTACGAGTTAAAAAAAAATAAATTGAAGCTGAACAGATTAGCTAAACGAACTATGCATTGGTTTAGTTGAAAGAATTTTTCCGCGGTCCGTGGGCTCTTCGGAAAAAAAAAAGTTTAGAAATTTTTTGTCTCACGGTATTTCACATGTTTACGCAATAACCGGAGCTTTTAAAATATTTTGAAAAAAAATCACTAAAACTAGAAATTTTAAGCTATAAAATGCTTTTTTTAAAATCTCGATACGATTATTTTTCACCAAGTTACAGCCTTCCAAAAATCACTCAAAAATTTATAAAATTTTTCTGCTCCTTTAATTTTTTGCATTAGTGTATGTTTTTTCATATCTGAAATGTAAGCTATTTCCACGGTAAAACTGATGCAGTTAATAAATAAATCAAGTACAAAAACCTTGTTTTCATCTTTCGACACTCAAGAATTTGAATTAATAAATTAATGCTTACTGAATATGTTGACATTAAATTATTGAGTATAGAAAAAAAAGGCAAACGTCAAAGAAGTTTGCCAAGGTGAATGAGCAAAAGAATATCGATAATTAGTTTTTGTGCATAAAAGCCACCATCTTTAAATTATAGAAATAATTGAATAATCGCTCAACCAAAACATAACTCAATAAATTAAAATTAAAAAATTCTTCGATATATACTAAATTTGAGAATAAAATCTTTGTACATGTTCTCGGCGCGTTATTTGAACCCATAATGTGTAGGTGTAATGTTATTTTGCGGCGTTGAAGATATTCATATTAATTTCCCACTTCACATAAATTGGATTATTCTATTTTTAATACTGAAATTTACTCAGAATACTATAGAAAAATTGATAATGTATTAGGTATCGGAGATGTCTTCAAGAAATGTCAAGGATATCGGCGTGGAGATTCCGAACATGATTTATTTTATCGAGAATGCGGCCCTGCACTTGCGGCAGTGTGTAAAAGAAGTAAGTGACAAATAATTTAAAATCGGCTCATAAGTGTGAGCAATCATTCGGTTCAATTTCAGAATTCTATAATAAGTTTTCAGATGTGAAAGCAAAAAAAACTCCTGTGCCATCTAGCGGTAATTCGAAAAATTATTCAGCAAATTACTAACATATTTACTAAACAAAAGTTTGAAATTGACGACAGAACATAGAAAAAATATTCCGACATGAAATTATTCGTAAAACAGTTGAAGTTTATGAAATTATCTCGAGCTATCGAAGGTATTATCGATTGGAATTCAATGCCAAATAAAAGTGAATGCGAATGGTTGATTTTTGATCATACTAACGCCGAGGTGTTTTTCGAAAAGAATCCCCCTACGGGAAAAATTTATACGTTAAATAGATTGGAAATATATGTCGACTAGGGTGATCCAAAAAATAACAAATTTTTTTTTTTTTCTTCCAAACAGGTTCAAAAGTTTCATTTAGATAAAAAAAGACGCCTGTGAAAATTAGAGCTCTTAATATTAACATTAAGAGGTTCCTCATCGCACTTTTCTATTTCCCATAAGAATAACATGGGAAAAATTTTTTTTACGTCTTCTGATTTTTATAAGTAGTTAACGATGCGTCATAGGAATAAATGGCAGGCATATTTTTGTAGGGAATTAAATGCTCTACAAAAAAAGATTCTTATCATTTTTTGAGGAATCTATTTGTTCCAAAGTTATTTGAGGTTGAAGTCGAATTCATATTAAATTTTGAGATTTTCTACTTTTCCGGCGAAACTATCAGACTTATTACAAAATGTCTTCAGACCTTTTTTGTAGATAATTTTATTCCCTAGAAGTTATTTCAAATAAAGTTTTCTCGAATTCCGCATTGTTTTCTAGTTTTTTTTATTTTAATGTCATGCTCATAAAAAAATAGTTTTCTGATCGATTTTAAGAGCATGACATTAAAATAAAAATAACTAGAAAACAATGCGGAATTCGAAAAAACTTTATTTAAAATAACTTCTAGAGAATAAAATTATCTACAAAAAAGGTCTGATGACATTTTGTAATAAGTCTGATAGTTTCGCCGGAAAAGTAGAAAATCTCAAAATTTAATATGAATTCGACTTCAACCTCAAATAACTTTGGAACAAATAGATTCCTCAAAAAATGATAAGAATCTTTTTTTGTAGAGCATTCAATTCCCTACAAAAATATGCCTGCCATTTATTCCTATGACGCATCGTTAGCTACTTATAAAAATCAGAAGACGTAAAAAAAATTTTTCCCATGTTATTCTTATGGAAAATAGAAAAGTGCGATGAGAAACCTCTTAATGTTAATATTAAGAGCTCTAATTTTCACAGGCGTCTTTTTTTATCTAAATGAAACTTTTGAACCTGTTTGGAAGAAAAAAAAAAAAGTTTGTTATTTTTTGGATCACCCTAATGTCGACATATCATATACTCTAACGTTGGTTCAACATTTATATAGATATAATTTAGCATGAGGTGGTTGGCTACTGGTTTGGGCTGGGTACTAGTGCTCTTACCCTATAATGAAGTTAAACGAGACCATTCGTCACATACAACATAACATATTACAATCTAGTCGTAAAAATGATCATCCGAACACAGAATATTGAAAAATTAAGATGGAAGTTGGCTTTGAGAAAACAATCAATTGTGCCTCAATTTAAGATTTTAAATATGGAATTTCCAGTCAGAAAGTATTGGAATTTCTTTCAAGAGAATTCCGCGAAATATAGACTTAAAAATTATATTTCTTCGCAAGACAGCCAGATAAATAAATTCAAATAGAAAGTTAAAATAATGTACTTGTCCAAATATTTTTTCAAACTTACGTTTTGAAAATTAATTTTTTGTTTTGAATTACATAAATTCAAACGAAAATAATTTATTAAATTACAGCTCTCTATAGAATATATCAATTGTGTAATAAGTTATCACACGCGAAAAGAAAAAATACTCGTGCGCCACCTAATAGTGATCGGAGAAATTAATCATATAAATCAAAAATTGTTTTTAAGAAAAGAAACCCGGGTGAAAATATTTGGCCAAAAATAGGCCGAAACAGCTTAATTTGGCCGAAATCACGCCGAAACTATAAAATTTTATTGCAAACGGCCGAAATTTGGCCGAAAAATGGCCGAAAAATTTTTATTCTTTATAAAGAGGCCGAAAATCGGCCGATATTTGGCCGACAAATGAATTGGTCTTTTTTCGGCCAGAATATATTTGTTTTTCAATAAAATTATCGCAAGTAAGAATCTTTGGCCAAAAACAGGCCGAAATTTGGCCGACAGTTGAATCGGCCAGAATATTTTATTTTTCAATAAAATTATCGCGAGTAAAAATCTTTGGCCGAAAACAGGCCTAACTTTAGCCGACAGTTTAATCGGTCTGCTTTCGGCCATAGTATTTTTTTTTTTTATAAAATCATGGTACTTAAAAAAATTTTTATGCAACTCAAAATAGAACATATAAAATTTTTAAGTTGTAAAACTTAAAAATGTATTTGAAAATTTTGAGAAAAATTATGTTTTCAATTTTTAAAATGTTTTAGTAACTCACTAATTAGTGTAGTATAACTTAAGTTATAATTTTATATAAGACATAGTGGAAACATTTAATTATTTAATAATTAGAGAAACATAGTTTTTATGGGAATAGTTTATATTTTGGTACACTATAAAATTTTTTTTCGTAGTATCATTGTTGTAAGTTATGTGACAGTTCGTGGCTCAGTGAAAATATACCCGGGAAGAAATGAGTCTTAATCAACAGTTGACAATATAAAATTTATATTCAAACAACTTGATAAGTTTTTTTTTAGATTATGTTTTTAAAATTAACTTTTTTTTTAAGTTCCAGTGAACTCCAATAAATCCGTTATTTTATTATAGCTTTCCATAGGGCATATTAATTTTGTAATAAGTTTTCATTTGTGAAAAAAAATACCCGTGGACCATCTAGTAGTGATTTGAGGAATTAACAATTAAAGTTGGATCTTTTTCTAAGAGAAACTAAAAACAAGTCTTATCGTCAAAATTTGGTGTCGAAAATTGAAATTCCGTGACTTGAATTTTTTGAACTGGTATTTTGTAAAATTGGAATACTCTCAAATTTTACGTATAAATTTACAAATCAATTTAATTATTTGGAAATTCAATTGACAACACATTTAAATGACATCTCAGCAGCCAGGTCTATATTATCATTTTGCCAGAATTGAAAATTGAAACGTCCAAAATTGCACTGTACAAAAATTAAATATCAATAAAAAGTCCTGTAAAAAAATTTTCTTTCTTCAAAAAAAATATTTAATTATTTTAGGAGTTAAAAATATAAGTAGAATCGAAACAGTGTTCGAAAATCCTATGCAGAACTCATTGTAACGACAAATTTATCCAGCAGAAAGAGTCTCGAAGTTCTAAAATTTTTTCACAGAATCATGAAAAGTGTTAATACAAATTTGATTGGATATCAGAGATAATTTTATGTTAGTAAAAATAAAATATTGGAAAAGATTTCAAGATTATATTAATGTTATTCCAACTGTCTGAGTATGAGAACATTTGTTTTTCCGGCCATCTGGTGGATTCTCTGGAACTGGGACTAGAGAATCGGATCACAGAGTTGTGAGCAAAGAATAGAGTAGGAAAATAACCTTCCGTATGGAAAAACAATATATGAGCTTCATTATAATTCAAAATATATGATAAATTATATGGAATTATAAGAAGTCATATATGGAGTCATACAAAATTATGCCGAAATATTATATGATTTTATAATTTGCAACATATATATCGGTAATATATTTTTTTTACATGCTAACTTATAAATATTACTTATAATATTTTATACTATACTTTAAGTTATATGATAAGATATATGATTTAATTATATGACTGACATATAAAATTTATACATGTAAATATATAATTGTATAAATATATGTTCACATATATTTGTATAAATGTATGTAAATATATATTTATATAGATATATATTTATATATATTCGCACAAATATAAAACTAGAGATTTCAAGCTATAAAATGCTTTTTTTTAAATCTCGATACGATTATTTTTCATGAAGTTACAGTCTTGCAAAAATCACTAAAAAATTTCTAAAATTTTTTTGGTCCTTTAATTTTTGGTATGAGTGTATTTTTTAAATTATTCATGTATAATAATATCGAAATTATTATAATATTGAAATTATAAGTTTATACACTAATGCAAAAAATTAAAGGAGCAGAAAAATTTTATAAATTTTTTAGTGATTTTTGGAAGGCTGTAACTTGGTGAAAAAAAATCGTATCGAAAATTTAAAAAAAGCATTTTATAGCTTGAAATCTCTAGTTTAAGTGTATTTTTTTCAAAATTTTTTAAAAGCTCCGATTATTGCGCAAACATGAAAAATACCGCGAGCCAAAAAATTTCTAAATTTTTTTTTTTTTTCCGAAGAGCCCACGGACCGCGGTAAAATTCTTTCAACTAAACGAATGCATACATCGTTTAGCAAATTTATTCAGCTTCAATTTGGTTTTTTTTTTAACCCCGTAAGACGATTTGTCGCAGAGATATCAGCCTTCAAACAGAAAATGATCCTTTTGGCTTTGATCTTCGATATTTCAGGTACCAATGATCGCACAGAAAGTTGAAGGGCGGCGTTGAAAACTTGAATAAATTCCCTACAAGACCCTGTCATCATTTTTTGAAAAAAAAAATTTTTTTTATTTTTAACATCCATTAGAAGAAAGTACAAAAAAATGACTTTTTTTGGTTTTTTAGTAAATCAACCGCTACTCTGCAAATATCGATAAAAAAAATAATGTTGCCAGGGACTTTTTTAGCTTAATGTACCCCCAAGACCCCTGTAAATTTTTAAATTGATCCATGGAACCGTTTTTTGGGAATCATCGATCAAAGTTTAGCTAAACAATTAAAGGAGCAAGTTTTGTTCCTTTAATTGTGCAATCATAATCAATATGAAAAAATTTTTTTTTTTCGACTTTTCTCAAATTTTTGCGTTGGTAACTCAGCAAATGCAAGGAAATGACAAAAAAAATAAAAAATTTCCAAAAAATGTCAAAAAAAAATCGAAGAAAAAAAAAATTTGAAACTTGTTTTTTGTGTTCTAAATTTTTTTTTGACATTTTTTGGAAATTTTTTATTTTTTTTGTCATTTCCTTGCATTTGCTGAGTTACCAACGCAAAAATTTGAGAAAAGTCGAAAAAAAAAAATTTTTTCATATTGATTATGATTGCACAATTAAAGGAACAAAACTTGCTCCTTTAATTGTTTAGCTAAACTTTGATCGATGATTCCCAAAAAACGGTTCCATGGATCAATTTAAAAATTTACAGGGGTCTTGGGGGTACATTAAGCTAAAAAAGTCCCTGGCAACATTATTTTTTTTATCGATATTTGCAGAGTAGCGGTTGATTTACTAAAAAACCAAAAAAAGTCATTTTTTTGTACTTTCTTCTAATGGATGTTAAAAATAAAAAAAATTTTTTTTTTCAAAAAATGATGACAGGGTCTTGTAGGGAATTTATTCAAGTTTTCAACGCCGCCCTTCAACTTTCTGTGCGATCATTGGTACCTGAAATATCGAAGATCAAAGCCAAAAGGATCATTTTCTGTTTGAAGGCTGATATCTCTGCGACAAATCGTCTTACGGGGTTAAAAAAAAAACCAAATTGAAGCTGAATAAATTTGCTAAACGATGTATGCATTCGTTTAGTTGAAAGAATTTTACCGCGGTCCGTGGGCTCTTCGGAAAAAAAAAAAAAATTTAGAAATTTTTTGGCTCGCGGTATTTTTCATGTTTGCGCAATAATCGGAGCTTTTAAAAAATTTTGAAAAAAATACACTTAAACTAGAGATTTCAAGCTATAAAATGCTTTTTTTAAATTTTCGATACGATTTTTTTTCACCAAGTTACAGCCTTCCAAAAATCACTAAAAAATTTATAAAATTTTTCTGCTCCTTTAATTTTTTGCATTAGTGTATATAAAACGATAATATAATTTGAGATGTAATATCATATGTATACAATTACATATATTATAAATTATATGGATTATAATAATATTGAAATTATAAATTAATTAATAAGATGAAACATATATTTTACGTTATAAATTAATATATAAAGCGGATATATAATTTTTGATACAATATCACATGTATATAATTACATATATTATAAATGATATGGATTATTATAATATTAAACGTATAAATTATTATATATGAGAAATCATATATTAATCAATATTAATAATTTTGCCGCCATATATGTTTATTTATTTACCATATATTTTTTTATATATTATCGACAGTATATGGTTTTTTCATACGGGCTTGCTCAAAAAATTAGATCTGTTTTAAAAGAAATTGATAAATTCAAATATTTTTTACTTTCATTCAAGTTTATAAATCGTATTTATTTTAAATAGTCAAGATAATTAAAATATAAAGCAGTCAAACTTTTATTAATTGCCGACATTTTTTAACAAAAGACACTAAATAAATAGTAAACAAAACATAATTAATTCTGTACCTTAATATATTTTTTATAAATATTGCCCATAAATAAAAATATTCCATCCCATGATTTAATCTAGTTGAGTCCTTGCAAATTTTTAGAACTAAAGTTTTTAAGTTCAAGAATTTATCTAGTTTTGTCTGCCCGTAACACAATTCTTATTTAAAACGATAGATCAAAAACAGCTTAAAATTTTTTTAAAAGATCAGACCCGCATGAAAATAACATATATTTTGATTATATATAACAAAATATACCGTAAATATATAATTTTATAAAACGGCAAAAATGTATGTATAATAAAATATAATATTTATATAAATTCAAAGTTATACTTTGATTTATAATTTAAATTATAAAAAAATATATACATATTTTCATGGTATGTAATATAATTATAAAATATAATTTTTAACTTATAAAATTCATTATAAATTTACATATATTAGAATGATATATAATAGAATATATTTTTTTGTATATTAAATATTATATTGTTAAATATATTTTTTTATATAATTGACGTTGGAGAATCTCAAGATATTGAATTGTATATTGTATTATATAATACATTATATATCTAAAAATATAAAATAAAATATGAAAAATAAAGACTTTGTTTGACGATGATTGTGAGTATCAATGAGAATATATTTTATTTGAGTAAATTAAGTATGTAGATCGAACTTGAAAGGAAGTTTGTAGACAGAGTCGTTATGACTATAAATTTTCATTTATATGATTAATTTTTAATATAAAAAAATAATTACTCGAAATAAAATAAGTTTTAGAGGATACCGAAAGAGCATTCATGGAACTGAAAATTTTTCGAAGCACAAAAGTGTCATGTATATCTTTTAATATATACAAGCTTATATACGAGCATTATATATTATATTATCCTGTTAATAATATAATTTGAATTATAAAATCATAATATATATAAACCTATAAATTGATACTATATAATGACATATATTTTTTTTATATAATCTAATATTATATGGAGTTTTTATAATGACAATATATGCGAAAATATAAAATTATATATTATATTGATATACTTTTAAAATATAAAATTTTATATTATATTGATATACTTTTAAAATATAAAATTTTATATTGAAAACGGCAAAAAAGTAGTTATTTTTAAATATATAATTATTTATATTCTAAATTATACTATAATATAATATATATTATATTATCTGATATAATTTCAGAGTATAAGTTTTTTTCATGCGGGAGTCGCCGAGTCCCATAAACCAATCCAACTCTTTAAAGATATTTTGGGTCCGCTCCTCGCCGATAGGTCAAGCGATAGAACACGCAGATGACTTTCGATTTTAAAATTGATGATTCAATGAATGACGTTAATACTTCAAACATTCAGAGAGATCAATATCAAGGCCGCGCTTAGATAAATGTGATCGAACAACTGAAAAATTGGAAACCACACACTAGCCATAAATTCGTAAAATTAACATAAGCGTTTATTCGATAATTAATCTGATGAGCCACAAAATATACACATGTAAAATCTAGAAATGAAGTTTGATCTATCTAGGACACCACAAAATCACGTCAAGAATTATCTTTGCCATTGTCAAAAGTTCGTCTGCCCGAAATCTTTTTCACGAGTTAATTCTGCTGGTGCTTTTTCAACACGAAGACATTCATGATTATCCACTCAACTGGAAGTGGGACTTGATGTCGATCTGTTACATGAAATCATGAGCAAGTACTTAAATGCACTTAAGAAAACGATAAATGAAATGCATGCGCAAAGCCGCGTAAAGCCTAAGAGACGGGGAAAAAATATACCGCGATCTCATAGAAAAATGCTGATTTTCAGACTACCATTCGTTAAGTTTGTCACGTAACGACTTAATTTATTTATAAGTTGATAATTATTTTACTTTAAGTTTAAATTTAAGTCGTTGCGCGGGCATTTTCCCATCATGCCGGTGCGGAGACAGCGTTTGCTCGTAGAATGGCACATGCGCGCAAAGTGAAAACGAACACGTGTGTGCATATATTTTATATAATAAATTAAATAATAACTGTTCAAAATTAAATATCAACATCGATATTGTCGAGTTAAGTTTTAGTACATTAAATACAAACCACATTTGTTTATTATCAAAGCGATGTAAAAAACATCATCCAGAAATTTTAAACGTAAAAATTGCTTTAGTTAAAACTAAAAACAGCAATAAACAGAATATTATAGTTAATAAGTTATATTTTGAAAAGAAAATAACACTGAAAATAATTTAAAGTTCAAAATTCGTGCTTACAAAATTATCTATCCGTGAAATATATAATTTTTGTGATAAGTATCTACTAGTGAGAACAAAATATTCCGACACCGCCTAGCGGATACTTAAATAACTAATTTTAATTATAGTTTCTTATGACACTCGAAATACTTATAAGTAAATAGATTCATGAAAGTAACTTAGGAAAATTTTTGATCGAATTCGGACCCAGAGTAAAGGTGTATAAATAGACAAATATCGATATTTTTCAATATCGCCATAAGTTACTATTAATCAACGATAAAGTCTTCAGTTTTGCAAAAAAATTTCTACGAATCTTAACTTTGGTTATGCACCGAAAAAACTCATAAAACATAAATGTTGAAGATCAATCAACTGATAAACCATCAAATAAGATATTTATTAATTATATTCGTTTGGTAAGAGCAACCAAAATATTGTCCATTATTCAAATTAGACACCCGAAACTTTTAAATATTAAACTAAGTGTTATATTGAATTTATCAGTCTATATTAAATTATACTGCAAATTGATCGATGTATCAAAACTAATAATATAATGACGATCGAAGCAAAAGATTTCTCGACAATTTAGTGCTGTAGATCAATAAATAAGTAAGATTATAATTTTTTTCTAATGGACTGAGGGAAAAATCCGGAACTGTATTCCAGACTTTCCCACTGACACTAAGAGCTCACCTTTGGGTAAGTAAAAATAAAATAGTCAACTTTTCTGACACACTTTAAAATATATACTTATTATAAAATCTAAAATATAAATTATTTCCATGGTTAAACTGACCGAGTCAGTAAAAGAACAATAAAAATTTTTTCCACATCACTAATATCAGTGATTGCTGAATTATATAAAAACGACACAAGTTACAATGTATTAAGAAAATTAAAAATTTGTTTTTGATGCAAAGAAGCCACAATCTTTAGATGATAGGAATAATTAATCCAAAAAGATTGAGAATATATCGATTTTATGATAAGTTACTACTTACGAGAAAATTTTCGTCTATGCGCCACCTAGCGGAAAAATCTAAAATAATTTTCGCTTCCCTCAAATAAAAAGCTTATGAGCTCAAGAAGAAAATTTTTTTAAATTATATGAAATTTTACAGAATTACATGAAATTTCATAATACATTTTTTTTCAGGTGACTGTTTTTTTTCTTAAAAAGAATTTAACTTTTCTGAATTACTGATGAGTAATCAACGTATAAAACTTTATCTTTCATCTAAAATTTTTCAATATTCAACAATCATTTAAAGAAAATGCCACTGATTAAAGAATTGTTAACGTCAAAAATGCTTCTATTTACTAAGCTGGACAATTTTTCGAAAACCATTTCAGGAATTAGGCTTAATGCGAGTGGACTATAAATTTTGGTTTGTTCGGGTTGCCCAGATTCATCTACGAGTCACTACTTCGCAGTTCTTACTCGCAGTGCATTACTTGATGATCACCACTGAGAATATATTGACAACTTTTAACATTATAAATTTGACGTATAAAAATAATAAAGTGATCACAATACAAGAGTGATCACACAAATCCTCTGATTGTATTTCACGAAACAGAATATTTGTATATTGACTTAAGCATAGACAGGGCTGAAAAATATTACTTATAAATTTTCATTAGTTAAATAAATTTCATTTTTATTTAGCAATTAAAATTTTGGATATTGCGTATCTTATTTTTTTTTTGTTAGAGAAAAATTATAAATAGAAATAGTTTTAATTATTCCCTCATTGAAATTTTCATTTTCAAAATAAATTTTGAGAAACACGCAAGATAATAATTGGTGTCACTGTTTTTATTATATGAACTTTCATATTTGTCTGCGCAAATGAGAAATATTTTCGTCCTGCGCCACCTAGTGGCCATTGTTGTAACTATTTTTTTTTTAGATTCTATCGGATAATTCACAATAAAACTAGAAATCTTTGAAGAGTTCAGTCACTTTTCTTTACACAAAAATATAACGAAAAAAAAAGAATAAATAAATAAAAACCATACACATCTGTGCACAGAAATTAAAAGCAATTTATATCAGTATATAAAAGCTAATTAGAATATTCATTTTCAATTTCTTTTTTTCTTCTTAAATAATTTTTCTCAATAAGATTTTATATAATTTCATTAAATTCTATGCAATTTTATAAAAGTTATGTAATTTATCCAGGCTATTATTGGTATAAAATTCTATCAATAAACATTTTATGAAATTTTATAAAAAAATTTTTTCACAGGAAATCTTGCATTCTTTAATCCATTCACGCAGATTTCAATTTGTAATAAATTGATCACTACATAAACTGATAACCGTCTGAGTTTCTTCTCGAAATTTCGTGACCGGAAATGGTTTTATAAACTTTCATCTTCGACTTCACTCTCTAAAACTAAATAAGTGAAAATTTCACTAATTGAAATAGTGATCTTAAAATTCACTACAAAATTAGTGATTTTGAATTAGATTCACTAATTCATTAGTGATTCCCCGGATTCTACAATGATTACTAGTGGCGCCTCGCTTAAGGACTTTTTATTCTATCGTTGAATTATCAAATTCAGGGCAAAATTAATTACGATAATTTTTAAATACAACTGAACAGTATTAATTCAAGTAAGTTAATTAAATAAAACCTAATTTAGTTGCTAAATAATACATCTTGTTATTTTTTAATAGCTTTATATTTTTACTCCAACTTTTTTTACCGAACCTGAATCAAAACCATCATTGACAATAGATTCAGGTTATGAGTTATAATTATGATATAAATATTTACCATATGAAAGTAATTTTAATTGTTAATTTAGTCGATCAAGTTGCTAAAAAAATTTTATAATCAATTACAAATAATAATCATAATAATAATAATATTTTGATACAATATTATTAGCAACGATACAATATTTTTCCAAATAAATCCTCGTCAACAAGTGAATTAGTACATTTTTGACTAATTCAATCAGTGAAATTTTCACTAATTCTATATGTTGTTTTTTTTACTAATTCAAAAAGTGAATAGTCACTAATTCATAGTCGTATACTTTGGACAATTTAGATTAGTGAATATTCACAAGTAATTAGTGGTTTTTCACTAATTTAGTTTTAGAGAGCAGGTACTGTAATCTTTAAGTTATTTTACAATACGAATCCAATTTTCAAATCACGAAAATCTCGTGCAAACTATCTATCGTTTAAATCATCGGCTCCGTATATAATTTCGAATTCATGGTAACTTTTGAATGTACGATTAGTGTCGGCTGTCAGCCACCTAAAATTGAGAAATAACAATTTTTTCAATACTGACGGCAATAATTTCTAAATAAGATGCAAAGACTTCATTATTACAAGGAAAATTCTACAATTCCCAACTTTGGTCGATCACTGAAAGAATTTGAAATACTGAGGATCAATTAACTATTGGAATTTTTTCGTCTCTGAGAAAGCGCCTAAGAAAAACTTTACTGACACATTAGACACCCTGAATCTCTTCATTTACTACGCAATCACAAGACGAAGTATTGTATTTAGTTGATACTAATTCAAATTCTGTCGTCATTCCAACGCATGACTCCAAAAACGATGGAAATAATGAATTCATCAATCTATATAAGTTTATTTTATACTAGTTCCGCACTAGTTTTGTACAAGTGTTCTCACACTTAAGTTTATTAATTATTTTGCAAGTGTCTAGATTGATATCATCTCATTTCGTAGTAACTCATAAACATTTATTTACACTAAAGTGACAATAAAATTTAATAACGCGAGTAATACATTAGAGTCAGTGTAACAAACAAAATCAAAACAATCAAGTTACTACAACTTCCAGAACGCACTCTTCAGATCGCATTGATATGAATTCATCAATCTATATAAGTTTATTTTTACACTAGTTCCATATTAGTGTCTTACAAGTATCTACACACTTAAGTTTGTAATCTATAATAAATCGTAATTTTATTTCATTAGTACATTTGAAATAATGAAATACTTATAAACAAAGCATCACTTCACAAAAAGTATTACGAATCACAAAGTCTTTGAAAATTCAGAAACTCAAACGAAAAACTCTATTACTTAAATCAAATTCGAATTATCTGGATAGAGATAGAAAGTATAAGGATCCGTTATCTCTTATAATTCATTATTTGGTAAATAAATCTGTTACAGATAAGTAAATAATTTATTCTCTCTGTTTTCAAATGTATGTACTCGGTCGTAAGTATCTTCTTTCGAGAAAAAAATGCTGATGCGCCATCTAGCGGATACTTGGATAAATAATTTTGAAGATTATTTATTTTATACCTGGAATATTTTTAATTTTGTAAACATGTGAGATAATTTTTTCAACAAATTATAGAAGTAATTCTGATGCAGAATATTCCCGTATGAAAAAACTTTATATGTGAAAACATATATGATAGAATATATGAATATTATAATGTGATATATTGTACAATATATAAAATCATATTTAGATTTTTGCCGTATATGATAATATATTGAAAAAAAATATATTGCTAGAATATTACCAATATATGACTTTTTATGCATGTTTTACATATATATTTTAATATATCTTTTTTTATATTGATATATTATATTGAAAGTAGTATATTAATTAATATATAGTATTTTTTATATTTTTTATGTATGTTTCCCAGTATATTACAAAATATATGGTTTCCAGTATATTGTAAAATATATGGCAATTTTTTTTTACTTTTCTTAGGTTATTGCGTTAGTTATTTAGTAAATGTATACATATGTCAATGAAAAGAAAAAAAAATAGTAAATTCGACTTTTTTTGTGGATTTGTGTAGAAATTGAAAAATTATATTGAAAAAATAAAATTTTCAATATATTGCGAAAAATATAAGTTTTAATATATTAGAAAAATATAATTCCAATATACCGCTAACCATATATTTAAACATATAAATTCTTTCATATATAATCAATTATATAGAGACCATATACCACTAATTATATGAGTCAAAATATATGGAAATATATATTAAGTTTATTATATTATACTTATAAATTATATATATACCATCCATATATGACAACAATAATATATACAAGTAAATATATTATTATAAATATATAATCCAATATATGTAAAAAACATATATTTTTCAATATAGATATTTTTGCCTCTATATATTTATCACATATTCACCATATATTTTTTTATATACTTTTAACAATATATAGTTTTTCCATCCGGGTTGATGCGTTAAAAATTTCGCTTGGGAATGACATTAATTTATTTTTAATGATACACAATACGTAAAAAGTTTTTTGATTCACAGTTTCAAGAAATATATGAAGATAACCGAAAGCTCTGAGAATTTCTGTGTATGATTTTGGCTTCCAATAATAATAATATAATCACAGATCAAAATTTTTAGCATTCAAATAAAAATAGAAAATCGAGGACTAGCGAAGAAATCGACTTATTAATTCTGAACGAGGATACAAATTTCAAATCTAAAAATTTCAAAAAAATTTCTATTTTCACGGTCAAATTTAAAATATATCGATAATTTAAAAGATAAGGAGAATATAAAGAATTTCGTTATTTAAAACAACCGTAATGAAAAGATCGATCTTTTAAAATCGAATTGATTTCAAAGCAAAGAATCGATTCTTAAAGAATTGAATTGAAAAGATTACAAAATTTTACTTTTTGCTAGCTATTATACTGCAAAAATAAATGATATATTATTGAATCATGAATGTCAAAAATTTCATTTTACTGCATTTCATATAAAAATGTACAATAATTTTTTACTTCCCGCTAAGAAAATTGTAAATTTTCAAAAATTCGAGAAGTTATGGTTTTCACCCCGATTTTCGAAAATCGAGTTTTCATCAAATTTCGACGTTTTGAGGTCCTAGGAAACTATCCTGACTAATTTCACGATGATGTCCGAGTGTATGTATGTGTGTACGTACGTACGTTGAAAATTGGCTTTTGCGCGGCAGTTTCGGCATGCGCGCGCCGCCACTCTAGCGAGCGTAGTCGTTAAATAATTTTTTTATGCAATTAAATATTAATTAAAAAATTTGAAAAAATTCTGGTCTCATCTAGACACTTCAAAGAATATGATTCCGTGGTAATAAAAGTTGTATCACCATTTTTCAAAAAGTTATTCAAATGTTAATTAACATTTTTTTTAAGGGTATGTGTAGTCATAAAAGGCGGTATAAAAGTTTAAATAATTAATCTATAAATTTTTTGTTTCTTGGAGCCCTTTTTATAAATATACTCAACAAATATTTTTATTTCATTAGTTATTAATTTTTGAAGTACCAAAAAAATTAAAAATTTAAATAAAGTATGTTAAATAATTTTTTTTTTTAAATTATAAGTTATTACTGATTTTAAATTCTTGTTAGGCATTATATGATTATTTTTAAAATTTTTTCATGCCATTTGTTTATAAATTTTTTAATCAATTTTTTGTCAATCTCACGATTTTATTTATTATTATTCATATTGAAGCATAGATTATGATTGTTGGTTTGATTTTATTAACTATTCGATGTTTGCCGGAGTAGTTCCTGTCTCATGCTCATCATTTTTTTTAAAAAAATTTCTTATCATTCACACGATTTATCCCCAATCTCCTGCTTTCAATTTGTTTCCAAAAAAATGCGAGTAAAAATAGAGAATAATTTTAATAAATTCTAAAATCACAAAAACAAATAAAGTTAAAAATATATTTGAATAGTTTAATAATCAGGTAACAAAAAAGTCTTGAAGCATTCTTGTCATAACATTATTTGTTTATGAGATATAAGCATTGTAAGGAATAGAAAATGCAAATTTTTATTAATAAATGCGTGTAGTTAGAGAACTATAACAGATAAACATTAGGTTGAAAATTAATAAGAAAGCTTAACTTATACTGTATAGGAACGACTTGGAGGTCGAAAACTGTATCTGCAATAGTTGCAAAGTTACAGCAATTTATTTGTTGACAAATCGAGTCAGTGCTTGGACTTCGTCGTGCTCAAAAATCCATATGATTTTTAAAAAATATAACACAATATTATGAAGTACAAACGATACAGCCTGAAATCTGGGTTGCAGGAAAGCACAAGTATTTCATAGAAATAACAATGAAAGAAATTAAGAGTTCGAACTCGATACTTTCATAAATGCAGTAAACTTCTAATGATATATTAATATATGAAAAATTTAAAATAGTGATAAAATTGAAAATCGTTGTCAGCACTATAAATTTCTGTACCTGAAGAATGAAATGACATAAAATGACTTGAATCTAAAATCAAGTTCTAAAAACAACATGTTAACATAATAATTTTTTTATAAGTACCCATTAGGTATCACGAAATATAAACAGCATAAAAAAATTGTTTTTACATTTTCACATTTTAAATATCTCCAATAATATAGCACGAAAATAAATTTCATAAGTAAATTCATCGAATATATTATATTTTTATTAAGTGTCTACATAGAAGAAAAAAAATTCTACTCGCCATCTAGCGGTCGTTGGAAGTAACGCGTCATTTTAGAATTAACTTCTGAAGTCTGTATGAAATTATTAAAAATATTTTTACTCTCATCTGCGCAGTATCTTAAGGTGGCCTGAAAAAAACCACCATTTTTTTTATGTAATTTTCTAGAGCTCATTTTCAGAAATGGACAATTCTAAAAATTGGTTTTACCCCGCATGAAAAAACTTTATATGTAAAAACATATATGATAGAATATATGAATATTATAATGTGATATATTGTACAATATCTAAAATAATATTTATATTTTTGCCGTATTAATATATGATAATGTATTGAAAAAAAATATATTGCTAGAATATATTATCAATATATTTATCAATATATGACTTTTTATGTATGTTTTACATATATATTTTAATATATCTCTCTTATATTGAAAGTAGTGTATTAATTAATATATAGTATTTTTTATATATGTTTTCCAATATATTGCAAAATATATGGTTTCCAATATATTGTAAAATATATGGCACTTTTTTTACTTTTCTTAGGTTATTGCCAGTAAATATAAGGTCAATGAAAAGAAGGAGAAAAAAGAATAAATTTGACTTTTTTTTGTAGAATTGTGTAGAAATTGAAAAAGTATATTGAAAAAATAAAATTTTCAATATATTGCGAAAAATATAAGTTTTGATATACTGGAAAAAAATAATTCCAATATACCGCGAACCATATATTTAATCATATAAATTCTTTCATATATAATCAATTATATAGAGACCATATACCACTAATTATATGAGTCAAAATATATGGCTATATATATCAAGTTTATTATATTATACTTATAAATTATATATATACTATCCATATATGATAAGAATATATTGAGCATTATATGAGATAATATATATAGAAAAATACAAAACATTATATACAAGTAAATATATTATGATAAATATGTAATCCAATATATGTAAAAAACATATTTTTCAATATAGATATTTTTGCCGCTATATATTTATCACATATTCACCATCGATTTTGTTATATACTTATAACAATATATAGCTTTTCCATGCGGGACCTCATAACGTAATATTAATTATCATTGTTTCAAATACTAAGTGATTTTTTATCTAAAAAAACATTAAATCGATATCATTTAATTAGTTTAAACTATCTGCGTTTTTTTCCATTTTATTTCTTTGTCTTTATTAAGTATTTAAGCTTGTGACAACAACGCAGAATTCAATTTGTCATTAAAGTTTTAACAAATCCAAGTTAATAATCCCAGACATCAACATGAGTGAGTAAAATTATTAGAAATATTAAAAAATTAATAGCAACCTCATAAATAATAAATGATCGATTTATTTTTCATCCGGCAGATAATTTAATTATTGAATTAATATTAACGCTGGTGATATTCTCCACCATTTCATTCATCAATTCTCACTCGGTAAAAATTTTAAAAATGAATTTATTATTTTTATCAATTGATTATTTAATAAAATGGTAATTTGAAAATATATAGATTGATAAACGTTCGTCGCCAACTAAAGGCGTCATAATTGGACCCGATACTCCAGTTTACTATTTAGAATATCCACATGATGATTATTTAAAAGTTATTCGCGATGTGAACGTAAGATTAAATGAATAATCTCTCTAAATATGAATTAGTGATTTTTCACTAATTTCAAGTGAATATTCATTAATTGTCAATGCTACAATCATACCACGCAGAATTAGTGAATATTCACTAAATGAATATGTGAATATTGGAATTCACTGATTTCATGAGTGAATATCCGCATGGAAAAGCTATATATTGTTAAAAGTATATAAAAAAATATATGGTGAATATGTGATAAATATATAGCGGCAAAAATATCTATATTGAAAAATATATGTTTTTTACATATATTGGATTATATATTTATCATAATATATTTACTTGTATATAATGTTTTGTATTTTTCTATATATATTATCTCATATAATGCTCAATATATTCTTATCATATGTGGATAGTATATATATAATTTATAAGTATAATATAATAAACTTGATATATATATCCATATATTTTGACTCATATAATTAGTGGTATATGGTCTCTATATAATTGATTATATATGACAGAATTTATGTGTTTAAATATATGGTTCGCGGTATATTGGAATTATATTTTTCCAGTATATTAAAACTTATATTTTTCGCAATATATTGAAAATTTTATTTTTTCAATATACTTTTTCAATTTCTACACAATTCCACAAAAAAAAGTCAAATTTATTATTTTTTCTCCTTCTTTTCATTGACCTTATATTTACTGGCAATAACCTAAGAAAAGTAAAAAAAGTGCCATATATTTTACAATATATTGGAAACCATATATTTTGCAATCTATTAGAAAACATATATAAAAAATATAAAAAATACTATATATTAATTAATATACTACTTTCAATATAATATATCAATAAAAAAGATATATTAAAATATATACGTAAAACATACATAATAAGTCATATATTGATAAATATATTGATGATATATTCTAGCAATATATTTTTTTTCAATATATTATCATATATTAATACGGCAAAAATATAAATATTATTTTATACATTGTACAATATATCACATTATAATATTCATATATTCTATTATATATGTTTTCACATATAAAGTTTTTTCATGCGGGTCAGTAGTGAAAATCACTAATTTGCTAGTGAAAATTATAGTACTAAATTCATTAGTGAGAATTCACTAATTTGTTATTTAAATACACTGATTACGAAGTGAATACTGCTTCACTAACGTAATTAATGAAATTTCCACTAATTCATGTTTAGAGAGATTATTATTATTAAATTCTAATAATATCTAATTTTATTAGAAATTTGAAGCATCCCCTTCTTACAATTACTATCGTAATCCAGAAAACAAATCCAACGGTAAGTAATTTCGTAAATAAAATTAAATAAAATAAACTAATTAATTTTTTTTTCCAGGCACATTTTTTCCGAACGTATTAGTAGTCCTTGATTGGAATAGTGGA
Source organism: Microplitis mediator (assembly GCF_029852145.1). Taxonomy (NCBI): domain Eukaryota; kingdom Metazoa; phylum Arthropoda; class Insecta; order Hymenoptera; family Braconidae; genus Microplitis; species Microplitis mediator. The sequence continues at coordinate 1,999,568 of NC_079979.1, forward strand.
ATTGAAAATAGAACAGAAGAAGATATTCTTAATCAAGTATTGGCGGATTGGAATAGAGTAGATAAATTGTTTGAAGAACTTGAAAATCCAAAAATAAAATTGGCTATTGCTGGAGTTGTCATACCAAAGGTAAATTATTAAATTTTTACTTAATTGTTTATTAATTTATGGTCACAATTATTTATTTATTGTAGAAAGCAGATATTTGGGAACCACCAATGTTCGTTGATGAATCTTCTCAGACTTATTGGTATCGTGTCCCTTCTTTTTTAGATAATATGACGAAGTGGTTCAATGATAATGCCGATCAGTTTGAAAGCCTCTACTATGATTTTTTTATATACATGTCGCAGTAAGTGTAACTACACTTTTGCCTCCAGTATATTATTCTTTGCCCCAAGGGTAATAACATTTCATTCTATTTAATTAAGGTGGAAAATGACTCTACAAAATAAAGCCAATGAAATAATAGAATTTTTTGGATACACGACGGATGAATTGTTTTGTTATGATGCAAATGGTACAGATTATTTTGAAGAATCAATGGGAGGAATCGTGTTCAATAATATAGGTTTTCACGTTAGTGCTGCCATGAGAATCGCTTTCATGTAAGAATTTTGGGTGGGGTACGGTAGTTTGTATACCCGATGAAAAAAGATTTTATACCATTGTATAAAATAATATATATAAAAAATGGCCCGATCCAATTGTATACAATTGTATACAAATTATATACAATTCTATATCATTATATTCAATTTTATGTAATTGCAATAATATAATTGTATAGAATTGTATACAATTTGTATAAAATTGTATACAATTTGTATACAAATTGTATGCAATTGGATCGGGCCATTATTTTTATCCAATTATATATAGCCTATATATAATTATATATAGTCTATATAATTATATATAGTCTATATATAATTGGATAGAAAAAATGGCCCGATCCAATTGTATACAACTATATAGAAATTGTATACAATTCTATACAAGTTTATATAATTATACACAATTTTATACAAATTATATACAATTCTATATAATTATATACAATTTTATGTAATTGCAATAATATAATTGTATAGAATTGTATACAATTGGATCAGGCCATTTTTTCTATCCAATTATATATAGCCTATATATAATTATACAGAGTCTATATAATTATACAGAGTCTATATAATTATATATAGTCTATATATAATTGGATAGAAAAAATGGCCCGATCCAATTGTATACAACTATATAGAAATTGTATACAATTCTATACAAGTCTATATAATTATAAACAATTTTATACAAATTATATACAATTCTATATAATTATATACAATTTTATGTAATTGCAATAATATAATTAGATAGAATTGTATACAATTGGATCGGACCATTTTTTCTATCCAATTATATATAGCCTATATATAATTATACAGAGTCTATATAATTATATATAGTCTATATATAATTGGATAGAAAAAATGGCCCGATCCAATTGTATACAACTATATAGAAATCTGTATACAATTCTATACAAGTCTATATAATTATACACAATTTTATACAAATTATATACAATTCTATATAATTATATACAATTTTATGTAATTGCAATAATATAATTGTATAGAATTGTATACAATTGGATCAGGCCATTTTTTCTATCCAATTATATATAGCCTATATATAATTATACAGAGTCTATATAATTATATATAGTCTATATATAATTGGATAGAAAAAATGGCCCGATCCAATTGTATACAACTATATAGAAATTGTATACAATTCTATACAAGTCTATATAATTATAAACAATTTTATACAAATTATATACAATTCTATATAATTATATACAATTTTATGTAATTGCAATAATATAATTGTATAGAATTGTATACAATTGGATCGGATCATTTGTTCTATCCAATTATATATAGCCTATATATAATTATATATAGTCTATATAATTATATATAGTCTATATATAATTATATATAGTCTATATATAATTATATATAGTCTATATTGTATAAAATCTTTTTTCATCGGGTATTGAGTGCGATTGTGTATAAGTCGTAAGCTATGACGATTCACTACGAACGTACACAGAAAAAACAGATATCTTGAGTCAAGAAAATATTTTTGAAGACAAACGTTTTCGGGAACCAAGTCAAGATTTTCTTGAGCCAAGAGAATTCGTCTTGGTTGGAGAAGATTTCTACTTTATCTGAGAAAATTTAGGTCTCCAAAAAAATTTTCTTGAATCAAGAATATTTACCTTCAGTCGAGAATTTTTTTTTTTGTGTACGAAATCTTACTAGATATATAAAGTTCTTCTAGAGATATAATTATATTTTTCTACAGATTGGGAGTTATAACCGATTATGAATTAGGATGCAATCATGGTTATATTATGAACGGTTTCGTATACTACGTTGATAATATAATGAGGTCGGAAGTTACTGATTTAACTTGGTCAAAATGTTCTAGACAAGCATTTGAATCGATGCTCAAGTATGTAGTTTATTTTTTATTTTTCGATTAAATTTTGGGTGTTGGAATTTACTTGAGAGTTATTTTTATTGCAGCAACACCAGATTCACTTGTTTAGATCAAATGCCTTATAATCAAGATGAAGACGATTACTCATGATTTAATTCAAACTCTCAAATAAAATTTAATACTTTAAGCAAAGTTGTACAAATTTTTGTGTACACTTTCACGTAAAAACAATAGAGAGTCGTCCGAACATCTCCAAGTGTAGAAACTGCATTGACCCTGATGAAATTTATTTGAATTTCATTCTATTTAAATCACTCATCTTCTAAATGTATTATATAAGAAGAAAATTATATGGATATATATAAATAACAAAATATATAATGAATAAAATCACTTTTCACCTGTATTGACGCGCGTAATAAAAACAGTCATTTTCTCTTGTATTCCATTGATGTGAACAAAAAAAAAACATTTACGAACAGCTCTTTGTCGTGATTAATGGTTTTACCTCGTAATGAAATATTCAATTGTTATTGTTTCAAATACTAAACGCTTTTTTATCTAAAAAAATATTTTATCGATATCGTTTATATAATTCTAACTATCGGCATATTTTCGTACTTTAATTTTTCGTCGCTATTGAGTACATAAGCTTATGCTAACAATGGCTTATTTAATTCCTCATTAAAGTTATAAGAACCCAAGTCATTAATCCCGGACATCTAAATGATTGAGTAAAATTAATGAAAACATTCAAAAACATTCAGTTTTATCTGGTGATGAAATATTTAATTGTCTTTGTTTCAAATGCTAAAAGCTTTTTTATCGAAAAAAATATTAAGTCGACATACTGTATTGCATCATTACGGTGATGCCCTACAACTTCCCTCGTGCAATGGAGGTGTAGTGGCGTAGGGAAACCACAGAGAAAACCTAGCCAGTACAGTTTCGGTTTGGGTAAAGCTCCAGTGATCGATAAAATTCCCATTTTACCGATCACTGGATCTTCATTCCGCGCCTAACGGTCAGAGACCTTCGTTCGAACCCAACGCGTGGCTAAACGGTCACCCAGCCAAGTAGTGGCCATGCTCAATGCTACTTAACTTCGGTGATCGCCCGAGCCACGCGCGTGTCGAACGGCTGCCTTAGCCGCTTATTCCAATGTCGATATTTTTATTGGTTAACAACTGAATTTTTTTAATAATAACTTACACTAAAAATTGATGTCGATTTTTGCAAACTGTAAAAAAATTACAAAAACAATTTTATATTTAAATTAATTTTCACAGTTAATTAATTTTCCCGAATAAATTCAATTTTTATTAATTAATTATCGTAATTCTTAACTTAGACGTTCTGTTGGCTGCCCATACAGGAGCTGCCAGAGTTGAACAACGGGCCCCTACTTGGCCCAGCACTGGGGAACCTAGCTTTGGCACACCTATATTGGCCCAGGCTTGGGCCAGGACTGGGTAACTTAGCCTTGGCCATCCAATGGCAAGCCAGACTTGGGCCAAGACTGGGTAACCTAGCCTTGGCCGTTACAATGATTACCCGGGCTTGGGCCAAGACTGGGTAACCTAGCCTTGGCCGTCCAATGGCAACCCAGACTTGGGCCAAGGTAGGATTACCTAAGTTTGTATATACCTATGGTTTATATAAGTAGATCATATAAATGTACCAGTTCAACGTTAGTAGGTTTGTCCAGTAGCTACCGTTCGGACCTAGTAATCAGAAAGACGGCAGTTCGCGCCCTGAGTCCAGCAGAATTTCCACGGAGTTTTTTTCACATCATTTACCTCCCCTAGATAATTAAAACGTTAATGATCATGAATTCTACGAGGTTAATAATAATAAATTTTTTTTAATTAAATTTATTAGTTTCCTGGAAGCCTGGGCCAGGTCTGGCAACCAGGCTTGGCCCGAGATTATCATTACAGGCTTCTACCAAGGCTGGGCCAAGACTGGCTTACAAGCCTGGCCCAAGGTTCAACAAAGTTGGGCCAAGTCTGGGCCAAGCCTGGGCCCGTGGTACTTTCCTCTCTGGGTGGTTCTAAAATCGGGAAAATTTAGATAATCTCAGAAGTAGGACTACTCGTTCTGACCGCACACGCGGCTGAAAGAAAATCCTTATGCTATGTGACGCTGGTGATAATTAAATTTAAGCAAGAGATAACAATAAAATTTATACTTTATTTAACCAAGATCCCATTTATATACAAAATTCCCCACGCTAGTTATCCTAAATTTATATACATATAATCGACTAAAGAGAATTTGTTTAATAAGAACGCGCAATTGTATAGGGCGTGAAATGCGACAAAATTTTGTCGAATAATTTAAGATTGGGTCTACGTTGAAGAGAGAGAAAATTATAATCTATATCGATATACTTGTAATTTGTTGAGAACTTATCAGAATCTTGATCTGCTTACTGACGATGCTGGTCGACGATTCTTCTCGGCTTGGTCCTGGTGATGTTGGTGTCCAATAGGTTCCTCGGGCTCCTGGGATCAGCGTCGGCAGGTTGTCGCACACGAAAAAAAACCACACCACTCACTTTATACACTTTGGTTTTATTTAATTGATCAGATAAACGAACTTTAGGTGTAATATTCAATTTGGTGTATCAAAGCAACACCACGTATCTCAATTAACAAGTTGAATATTAATTCAAATAAATTATGAAAGAACCAAGCGAAAGGTTTTCGTATTACTTCTAATAAGTTAAATAAATTTAGTTTAAGGGGGTATTCTGGTCTAGAGACATAAATTTTAGGTAATTTTTGAAGTGCTGTAAAAAAAAAGCAAGCAATATTTTTAGTATCAATTTTTTTATACATTATTTATTCACATTAGAAGCATACGAAAAAAAATTAAAAAGTAAAAAAAATTCAAAATTCAGTTAGTTATCAGCTGATGAAGTGGGGAGTCTCAAAAATTTGGTGCGTGACCATACCCACGATCTTAACTCTCCTAGCAATCTGAAATCAAAAAATAAGGAAGATTATCAATCTATAATAATGTCGCAATGTCTGGAACTACGGAAAAGTTGGAAAAAAATTTTTTTACAAAATGGCGACTGCCTAAAGAAAAAAAAAATTTTTGTACCACTTTTTTGGACATTCTTCGATTTCTTAAAAATAGTAAAAATGAAAATTTGGGGATGACCGTAGTTCCAGACATAGACAAGTCCCTAAAGAAGACTCTCTTAAAATTTCAAGTAAATCGGTTCGGTAGAACTTGAGAAATCACGGGTATCAGATTCAAAAAGACAGTTCTGAGAAAAACGCATTTAAAGTTTCAAGTAAAATTTTTGCAGTCTAAGTCATAAAATTATATTTTTAACTTACATTTATTCAATCTGCCATTCCTGCTGCATACATCGGACCTTCCTCGACTTCGAAAAAACTATTTTCGGCGTTTCTGTTTGACATTCGAGCAATTCTGGCCTCTGGTTCGATTAGTTGCAGCCCAACCGGTTTGGATGCCAGCTCAGCAGAATACTTATTTTTCCGAAAATAATTTGAATTTTGAAAAATCCTCTCGTAGACATATTCTTAAATAGTTAAACTATGAAAATATGAAAAAAAAAAAATCGATTTTTTTTTATTTCTAGACCAAAATACCCCCTTAATATATCAAAAGGACAAGTTCTAATAATTACTTGAGCAGAAATAATTATGCGTCGGTGCGTTTTCGCTAACCGAACTCAAGTGTTCGTCTCGGGTCAGTTCTCTGGGCCACCAACCTGCGTTGACCCCACCTAATTATGCACAGGGACTAATTTGCGGTCCCATGTTGCGCGAAATCATCCCCAAATTCTAACGCAGAGACTAGACTACTGCACTTGACTCTCAGAGCAAAAAGAGAGAGAGGAAGAGAAAATAATTGAAGCGAGAGAGCCACACTCTCACCTCTTACGCTTGCTGCACGGTTACAAATTATAAATACTAGTTCGTAAAATGTTTTACTAGTGTCAGTAATGAATCAAAGTTTAATGTACTGATCATTTATGTATTTAATGTTATTGGTTTTATTTTGTTAATGATTCAATGGCAAACCAATCCAATTAATCGAATAAAAAAATTAAATCAAAACACCAATCAAAGGATATATGAATGCAATTCATATATATTAAAATAACCAACTAATAAATAGTTAGTGGATTTTTCATAAACAAACCGGATATTACTAGCTAAAAATATAACTTTAACTTAGAAGAACAACTAAGTACATAAAAATTGAAGATTAAATATAAAAAAAACTCATTTAAGTTTTTTGCAGGAAACCAAAAGTATGTTATAGAACTAACAATGGAAAAAATTGAAAAATCGAATTCGATAATTGTAACCGTGCAGCAGCAATTTTAAGACGTGAGAGTGCGGCTCTCTCGCTTCTATTTGTCCTCTCTCTCTCTCTCTCGTATAATTTTCCCGTTTACGAGTTTGGCTGAGTCTCGGCGCTAGTCTTAGCGCAGCAGGTGAGCGATTTTCGGTAACTACGCATAATTAGGTGGGGTCAACACGAGGTGTTGACCCAAGACAATTAATCTGAAGACGACACTTGAACTGTAGACTGCAAACCGATCAGTCGTTTCTTTTACTTTTATTTGGCAAAAGTATTTACTTGTGCTCTAGTGCGCTGACCGACTAGTCGCTCTTTCTCTACTTTGCTTAAAATTATTTCTCGATTTTATTCAGTGATTTGTACCACTTGTGGTTGTGTCTGGTTGAATAAAACCAAGTGTTGTGCCAGATATCCATCTTTCCCAGGAGGCTAGCTGCGGTACGTACCCGGACTGTCATCTACCCCGTGGATCACCCAGAGACCAGGAGGATGGAGCGTAGGCAGATTCCTACAGTAAGTCTCGGCACTTGTTCGACTATATATATATCTATTTCATAATACTTATGTAAAAAGTCTATCTCTCTTCAACGCGGTAATTCCCGCTAATTTTGTTTATTTGCTACGATATTCATTCCCGCGCATATTGCCCGATAATTTCTTTAAGTTATAATGTAATGATTACACGCATATTTATCTAAAACAAAGGGGAAAATTTGTATATGAAGGGTTGGTTAAATAAAATATAATAGTTTACATTATTTGAGTATTAATTAAAAATTATCACCAGAGTCCTTTAGAGTTAAGTTATTTTCAGCCGCGTGTCCGGCTCAGGACGAGCCGACTCACCCCGAGAATTTCAAGTTCCCGAGTTTCAGAACCAACGATAATCGAACTAAATCGCGAATTAAACTAATTAATAATAAAGACCGGGAATAATAACTTAACAGTGGTTCTTGGCTACATGGACACGCAGTAGCCAGGGCCCACCGTTATATAATATTGATAGTTTTCTGAATGCCATAAATTTCTGTACCTGAACAAATGGAATGACAATCTAAAATCAAGTTCTATAAACAACATGTCAAGGTAATAATTTTTTTATGAGTACCCATTAGGTATCACGAAATATAAAAAGCTTAAAAAAATTGTTTTTACATTTCACATTGAAATTATCTCAAATATTATTGCACGAAAATAAATTTCATAGGTAAATTCATCGAATATATTACATTTTTATCAAGTGTCTACATGAAAGAAAGAAAATTCTACTCGCCATCTAGCGGTCGTTGCAAGTAACGCGTCATTTTAAAATCGAATTCTGAAGTCTTTATGAAAAATATTTTTACTCTCATCTGTGCGTATCTTAAGGTGGCCCTAAAAAAACCAGCAATTTTTTCATATAATTATCTAGAGGTCACTCTCAAAAATCGACAATTCTAAAAATGATTAAAATTCGGTTTTTTAACTTCCCGCTAAGAAAATTGTAAATTTTCAAAAATTCGGGAAGTTATTGGTTTCATTCCGATTTACGAAAATCGAATTTCTATCAGATCTTGACGTTTTGAGGTTCTAGGAAGTTATTCTAACTAATTTCACTATGATGACCGAGTGTATGTATGTGTGTATGTATGGAAAGTACGGACGTATGTAAATATTCTGTAACTTTTGAACGAAAGAACCGATTTCGATCGTTAAGGTGTTATTTGATGCGGCTTATTAATTCCTAAAAACTGAGGAAAATCGAGCTTGATCGGTAGGGCTCGTTTGGAGATATTCCAAAAATGAAATTTTTTCAAAAATGTTATTTTTGATAACTTGTAATGTGATCGATGGATTGATTCCGAAATCAACTGGGCTTTGAAACTTTATAAGCCGCGTCGAATGCCACCTAAACCATCAAAATCGGTTCATTCGTTCAAGAGAAACCGTCGTCGAAAGAATTAAAAAAAAATTTTTTTTTTAGTTCTTTTGAACATTCTCAAAAGCGACTCGATAAATCAATCGTAAAATTTGATCAGCTTTAGAACTTGATAAAACGCATCGATTGCCACCTCAACCATCTCAATCGGTCAATTCGATTGAGAGATATCGTTGGAGAAAAAATGGTAAAAAACGTTTTTCTTTCGAAAACAACGGCATACAAAAGTATTTTCGAGCTCGAAGAGTGACAATTCAGAGTGAATTAATTTGAACGATACAGAATATTTAAAAATTGATTTATCAACATCTAAGGGGTTATTTCGATTTAGATTTGTATTTTATTTGAATTACTTTTGTACATTATCAATTCAGAAGCCTTTAAGCTTGTTAATAGTCCAAAAAATTTATAAAAGAAACATCAAAGATAAATTCAAAATAAGATCTGGAATCGATTTTAGAATCCATCACTCGAACCATTAATTGAATTTTTTTTATCTAACCATAGTACATCTTATCGAAAGTAAATTGTTAGAATTCAATATGATTTCAAAAATTATGAATTTTTTGTAAGTTGATTGTGATCTAGAAGTTTCTGTCAATTCGCTGTGACCACTACCAAGTGTTCAAAGTTTGAATGTAATATTTTGATAAATCTATATATAAATAAAGATCAATTGCTGTTCATTAATCTCGCTAAAACTCGAGAACGGCTGAACTGATTTGGCTAATTTTGGTCTTGAATTATTTGTGGAAGTCCAGGACAGGTTTGAAAAGTAAATAAATATGAAAATGCTCGGAAATAAATGAAAACAACGATTTTATTTTTCCTTTGATGTGTCCCCCGTCGTTTAGAAATTAAATTGAAAGAATAGTTTATTCTGTGTTCGGGCTATCTATATTTTTCTCAATTAATCTATAAATTGTCTTATTGTTATTACCGTACGATGGACGCTATGGCTCAAAAAGTTATAGATCAAATTAAACGCAACATAGTATAGTGCCGGATAGCTCAACTGGTAGAGCACTTGGCGCGATACCGACATGGTCTGGGTTCGATTCCCAGATCGGGCTATCTATATTTTTATCAATTTATCTCCCGTGTAAAAAAAACTCGTTCCAAAAAGATTCCAAAAAAGTTCCGCATATGGAACTTCTAAACATGAGACAGATTAGAACTTCGAATGGAACTTTTTTGGAACGTTAGTAATTTTGATGGTAAAAAAAAAGTTGTTATGAGCAAATTTAGAGTCAAAAAAGTACGTTCTTGGAACTTTTTTGGAATTTTTTATGGACGTTTTTTTTTAGTTCTATAAAAAATTCAAAAGTAGTGATTTTTGAACTGTTTTGGCATGTTTCTGGAACGTCTTTATTCTACAAAAGATGCAAAAGAAGTGATTTTTGAAAGTTTTTGGAACGCCTTTTTTAGTCCATAAAAAGTCAAAAGTGGTGATTCTGGAACTTTTTTGGAATGTTTTTGGAACATCTACTTTAGTTCTATAATAGGTTGTAAAGTAACGATTTTTGAACGTTTTTGGAACGTCTTTTTTAGCTTTCGAAAAAGGCCAAAAGTGGTGATTATGGAACTTTTTTGGAATGTCCATTTAAAATTCCAAAAATTTCTAAGAACGTTCTTTTTTGACTCTAAATTCACTCATAAAAACTTTTTATTTACCATCAAAATTACTAACGTTCCAAAAAAGTTCCATTCGAAGTTCTAATCTGTCTCATGTTTAGAAGTCCCACATGCAGAACTCTTTTGGAATCTTTTTGGAACAAATTTTTTTTACATGGGCTATAAATTGCCTTATTTAAAAGGTTTGCATGTTTAGGTTTCCACTATACTCAAAAATTGGTTCTTAGATATTTTTTAATATTTTTAAATATAGTAAACCCTAAACATGCAAATCTTCTTAATAAGACAATTTATAGATAAATTGAGAAAAATATAGATAGCCCGAAACTATCATAACTGTGAGTGTCTGTCAATATCAAATTGAAATCTTATAAATAGCCAGTATTTCAGGAAAACTCTATTTTGTAACCAAGCAACATCATGTGTACTAAATCGAAAATAATAATAAAACTTCTTTCATACCGAGCATTTTTTTTTTTATTAATCACGGATTCCTTTTGTTTGTATTAAGTTTATTTTATACAAAACTTTAGGTTTTTTATTTATCGATCGAGGCAGTACGAAGTCTGCTGGGTCAGCTAGTTTATGATAAAATTACGGAAAATTTCCACCGCGTAATATTCAAAATCGAAATCACAAAAATAATAAAGTTTTTCCTCACGGCCCAATCACGAACCAAATTACTGCGAATCCATTTTGGTTCTTAAAATAAATTAAAAAATGCACCATGGTTATTAAAATAAAGTTTTGGCGTCACCACTACTCGGAAAGAAAATTCTACCAAATTTCATGCTTATAGCTTAAGACTTCGTATTATTTGCCAGAAGTATCATTTCTCAAATGAAATTTCCAACGCTACATCGTAAAAATTACAATTCCAAAAGCCCAGTCCACCACTACAAAAATCAATAGAACGAGTTACGATGTTATTATCGTAAAATTAACTAGAATTTTTTTTCCGTGTAGAGTTATAACAAAATGTAATAGGACCTTTCTGCAGACACTACCATTTTCTAAAATACTTATGTCGATGGCAATAATAATTTTTCGAACTACTTACAGACATGTGTTTTTAATCAAGTCCGCTTCGATTTACTTAATTTTTTTTTTTCCAAATTAATCTACTAGACTGAATTTTTAAGAAGCTCATTTATTCAAAATTCGCTAGATCACTGTAGCCTGTCTTGTACTCATTAGTGAAATCATTCATGATTGATCTTCGCATTAAGTAACCAATGAATATAAGTTTAAATGAATAATAAAATTTCACGATTTGAAAAAATTATAGAAAATCTAAGAAAATTTAAGAAAATAATTAATCGACAAGTAATTAGAATACATAAATATTTTATGAGTCTACAAATGTGAGAAAAATTCTATTCATCGCCACCTAGCGGATAAATTTGAACGAACTTATTTTATAAAAAGACCTTGGCTTGGAAATCATACATCAGCAAAATGAATGTATTCAAGCCCGTTGGTTAGATGAAGGTTGCAATAAGTTTCTACTTATGAAAAAAAAAACCGTATATTCAAAAAATTGTGTCACTTTATTACTTTCGAACAAAAATTATAAAATTATTAAGAAAATCAACACAATATTTTACAAAGTTTTAATGAAAACAAGAACTATTGAAAAAAGTTCAGTCTTATGATCAAATAAATTTGGAAAAATACTCAACACTTCGAAAAATTTTTTTTTGAACTGATGAATTTTCAAAAAAATTTCTACTTGTGAGAAAAAACATTATTCATTTATTCATTACTCTCCACTTTAAATAGTTATCCCAAGAATGACTTCAATCTAAGATTAACATTGACGAACGAGTTTCAATTTTAGAGCTCGGGACTAAGCGAAAACTAGATTTAAAACATTTGTTATTTTTTATTCATAAATAACTCAAGAAATTTCAAAAATTTCACGAGCGCTGCTAACATTCGTGAAAGATCCATAATTTCGATACTTGAGATACTATACTAGATATCCATACTGAAGAAAAAGTATTTTTGCAAAAGATGTCCTTTCAATAATATGTGGAGCCAAAGATCCCCGACAATATTTTTTTAAATTTTACGTTGGGATTTCCCACTTGGATCTCACACAACCCAATTGGGAAAAATGACAATATTTTTTTAACGAGCTTTTCTCTAACACTGAAAAATAATAATATAAAACATAAACCTATCACTTATTGAAATGAGCATTCGAAATCTGATTCGATAATTGAGACAGTTCTAAGACAGTTCAATTCCAAGCAGTTTGAAATATTAATAAACATTAAGAAATTTACTACCAAATATATGAAATTATATTTGATTCAGAAGATCGTAATCATAATTTGGAAAATGTGAAATCTGCTTACAAATATGAACAATCATGCAGTAGAATTTAAAAGTTCTAGAATAACTTTCTACTAGTGAGAGAACCAAAGATCATGCGCCATCTAGCGCTAATCTGGAAAATTACTCAGAAAACGACTATCATACGTTTGTCGATGGTTGAAATTTGCACTGAATATTTTGAAATTGAAGTAGTAATTCTTATAAGAATCATTGGACGCCTTAATTAATCAATCAAGAATTAAAATTTTTTTGAAATATCTCTGGATTATTATAAAGACAGGGCTAAACATGAACTAAACTCGTGAGTCGATAAGTTAAGAAACTTTTTTGATGGATTCAAATTTGGATGGTTTGAAGTATCGCCATTTGTCAAAGAATTAATAATGGATTATAATAATCAGCCATCATTCATCGATGTAAATTATTCACGACAGAGAAATTTCCATGAAGATGGAAACATAAATTGCGATGACATACATAAAAGTTAGTAAAGTTGGTTGATTTTTAGTCATACCGAACGTGAAAGACATCATGAACAAAATTTGAGTGATAGAACATTATCACAAAGACCCGAAATCGCAGATTATAAATTATTATGCATTTCGTGCTGATATTCTGCTGAATATAGATTGAAAAAAGGTTGTAAATTAGGAATAGTACTGGACATTCTGTCTATTATAAAAAAATGATAGATTAATACAGTAATGATGGATGAGAAAAGTATTTATCATTACGGGTATTGAATACATTTTTTAACGATTTGAAGGAAGAACAAATTTAATAAAATGTTTAGATATTTTAGAAACTGTGCGTTTTTTAAATTGATTCTTCCATTTTTTTGTCACGATAATTCGAATAAAAGTGATCTATTAAGTTACTACTCTCTATAGAATATATCAATTTTGTAATAAGTTATCACTTGTGGAAAGAAAAAAGCTCGTATGCCATCTAGTGGCGATTGAAGAAATCATTCATGAAAGTCAGAAATTTTTTTTATGAGTCTGAATTTTCAATTTCAAATATAATATTTTCATTCTGAAAGTTATCCAAATTTTTTTGAGGATATTCTGTAGTATGTGAATTAAGAAAATAGGCAATAAATTAAATGAAAGTACATTAAGATGATCTATTCTCGAGATAGATGGAAAAATTTTTGTTAAATATTCACATTAGTTAATTGCAAATATCTAAGTTATAAATTTAACCGGAACATAGAACAAGAACGATAATGAATCATCCGGTCAAAAAAGCATTTATTTCTAATCCTCAGTTCTTTTTGAACATGCGACAGATATACATCTCCACTGCAACTTCAACTTGAAGTGAGATGGATGATAAAATGGCGTCGGCCAAGGTGCCAGCATGAGATTCACGTGCTGCCGTGGTCAGACGTGTTATCACCCTTGTAAAAGCAGTGTGTGTGCTATTGTTGCTAATCCATAATTAAAGTATAATTCTTTTTGAACTGGCACATGGCACTTAGAGGGCTGTTAGCGACTCAAAGAAAACAAGCAACAAAAGAACTAAGTCTTCGTTTTAACATTCAATGTCAGAAATGATCATTTTTACAATAATTAAATGAAATAATTTGGTTTTATCGTCTTGTTGACTTAGTCAGTACCGAATTTATGGTACGAATCACGCAGTAACCTAAACATTCTGAACTGCCATTGATTTTAAAAATACTGTTGTCAAAAATACCAGTGCCTGATTTATTTTTCCATACCACAAAATGTTGTCGTTTTTAGAAAGAAATTGACTTTCATAATTGAGCTATCGAAAATAATCGAATTTCAAGTTGTGTTTTAATGTAGAAAATTAATTATTTAAGAAAATCATGGAAATAATTGAAGCATCGAAATTCATTTATTCAAAATTATCTATCCGTAGACTATATGATTTTTGTGATAAGTATCTACTAGTGAGAAGAGAATATTTTGACGCCATCTACCAGAGACTTGAGTAGCTAATTTCGATTAATGTCTATAAATTTATAAAAATTATTTTACGAGAATTGCTGACCACATTCTGTTGCAGGTAAATAGTTAATTAAAAATGATCCAATGAGGAAATTTAAATAATATTCAATTTGTGAATAAATAGGCAAGAAATAAAATTTTTTAATGCCAGCGCAAACTATTTCTAAATCAAAAGCAAAGTCGTGATTTAAAAAATAACGATAGTGGAAAATTTCATTATTATTGTATTATATTATTTTTCATGTATAGGGGAGGGGGGGGGGCAAAAGGGGTACCTAAGGAAATTCTAAGTTTTCGAGGACTAAAATACGCTAAATCTTTTTGTTTTTAGTGATATTCGAGGTAAATAGACAAAATTTTTAGCTGCCGTTGCAAAATAAAATTTTTATTTTTGGCGGGCAAAACGGGGTACCCTTAAAAAAAGTTGAAAAAAAAAATTTCTAAAAATTGATCAAATTTTATTACTTGAATCTTTTATATGTAATATACATAAAGAAAAATTACATTTCACATCATTGGTGGACACGAAGGCAAAAAAAAATTTTTTGTGGGGCAGAGAGGCCTTCCTCCAAAAAATGATATTTTTTTTTTTTTTTTTTTTAAATTGTTTTCATTATTAAGAATGTATTTCTTTCTCTTGACAACTATTTTTGGTTTTATAATACTCAAGAAAAATTTTTTTAAGTGTAATAAATCGTTTCCCCTCGATTAGCTTAATTACTAATTGCTATTTAATAAAAAAAAACAATTCTGTATTTCTTATTTGTCATTATTTTGAACCCAAAAAACGTGTTTTTTGATTTTTTAGATTGCAGATTATTTTGCATTATTTAAAAAATTTTATCAATAAAACAATAAAATATTATTTTCGATTATTTTTAGTGGCCAAATTTGCCCCAGCTATAACAAATCAGCCGAAAAATGGATTAATGTATTATATTTTATTTAATTTGACGATAAAAATATAAAAGAATCATTTTTTAAAAATTTTCGGCTGGTCCATTTTGCCCTAGGTGTTATGGGTAAGGCTAAAAATGCGGAATTATATCAAATTTTTTTTAATTTAACGATAAAAATTTGAAAGAATGATTTTTTCAGGATTTTCGGCTGGTCCATTTTGCCCCAGGTGTCATGCGTAGGGCTAAAAGTGCGCAAATATATCGGATTTATACTAATTAGACGAAAAAAAAAAAATTTTTTTTTTTCATAAAATTTTGAGGGTACCCCGTTTTGCCCCCCCCCTTCCCCTATATGTATATATGTAGCTTTGCTACGTATAAGTGCTAATTATAAGCGATCGATCAATTTTGGCAATCTACGCCGAACATCGATTTTTCTATTTTCTGTCTTTACCTCATTCGTAAAGACACAATAAGATATACCGCTGAACGACATACACGCATCTAAGCATTTCTATTGTATTCTCATTTTTTACTGTGTTAAATTCGTTCGTTAAATAAAATAATTATTTAACATAATCAGTTGGTTTAATTTAATTTATTTATTATATTCAAAATTACCTTAACCACTAAATATGCATGATGTACAATATTAAATATTATAGATCAATCAAGCATATTATAATTATAACAATTTAGATATTTAATATGCAAAGCTAATGAAAGTTGTCGCTTTGCCTTGTGAAAAATTCAGAACTTGTTCTTTCACTGATACAGTCAGCGAAAGGGGTCTAGTATTTAGGCATTAATAATTTAAAGTCATTAATAAATCAATTGAGTTTATCAATCAAATTTAACAGAGAAAAAGTTATGACTTTATATATTGACATAAGTTCACCAAAATTATCGGAGTAATGAAAATAATTGCAAAACTGATGGAGGAATACTTCGAATGATCAAATCTCTGATAATTCGAAATGTAAAAATAAAAATTTATGGAAAATATTTTGACCATCTGATTAGAGATAAAAAGTATCAGGGCTCGTGATTACTTATTTTTCATCAGCTCTGCTAAATTAATTTATTTCGATTTTCGTTGTGAGTTCTTCAAGTCTGTGGTAGACAACGTGTATTCAATTTATTATTTGGCCATTGAATCTGTACAAAATCAATAAATAATTAATTGTTCCTGTTATGGAATTTATTACCTTGGTTATAAGTTTCCTCTTGCGAGAAAAAAATTCTGATGCGCCATCTAGCGAAGACTTGAGTAACTAATTTTGAAAACCATTTATTTTATACAATTGGAATATTTTCAGTTCTGTGAACAAGTGAGATAATTTTTTGAACAATTTACAGAAATAATTCTGATGCAGAAAAATAGTGCGTTGAAAGTTCGTTGAAAGTTTTAAACCTGTATATTTAAACGCTAGTGACGTCATAATATCGGTCCCGAGGCGCCATCGCATGTAGAGATGAAAAAATATATATGTTTACCATATCGGAATCACAACAAAAAGAATATACAAGAAAATAGCGTGACTTTCATTGGTTCTCAGCTCCAACATATGTAATGACGTCGTTCATGGATATTTAATGGACTCATCTTTTAGAGATTCTTATGAACTTTTCCGAGACTGACTTTAATTTTCCGTTCCACCATCAGGATCCAGATTATTCATCACTGACATTAAAAATGACTACTTCGCTTTAAACGTCGATAACTCATCAAAAATTTACAGTACAGTGACTCTGAACTTCTTAAATTGAAGAGAAATATTGAAATTCGAAGAAAAATATTGGAACATTTCAAAAAAAATTTTATCAAAGTACACGGATCGTTTGAAAGAGAGGTAAAACTATTGAAAATTTTTTTTTACTACTAAAAAATTATTGAGTTAAATTTTTTGTGTTGATTTTCAACACAGAAATCTGTTAATGTTTTCAGTCCCCGGCATGTCAATGATAGCATGGCTTTCCCCGGAATCATTTTATGACTGATCAAAGAAAGCCATCGCCCTAGCAGACCTGAGTTACCGTAAATCTACCGTAGAATACCGTAAAATTCGAGAAGATTTACCGTCAATTATGGTAAATTTACCGTAAATTACGGTAAACCCACCGTAATTTGCGGTAAATCCACCGTAATTTACGGGAAATCAGTACTTTACGGTGGATTACCGTAAATTACGACGGTTATACCGTAAATTTACCGTCGAATACGATAAATCTACCGTAAAAAAATTCGGTTGGATTACCGAATTACCGTAATTTACGGTGGATTACTGTATTTCCATATTTTACGGGAAATCCACCGTAATTTACGGTAAATCGGTATTTTACGGTGGATTACCGTAATTTACGGTGGGTTTACCGTAATTTACCGTAATTTGGGTCCGTTAGGGCGACCTTGAGATTCATGCACCAAAAACAAAAATTATACGCCCCTTTGGCATTTTGCACGCGATTTACTATAAGTTTTCGTCTGTTTTTGATCGCTTTTAAATTAAAAACAGGACTATTTACAAATATAAATAATAATAATAATCGTGTAGATATATAAGTTTATTTTAATTTTATTAATATCTGAAACATGCTTATGCGCTTCCGTAATAAGATGTCACAAGTATTCGGATGGTTTCTAATGCCAAAATATTTTCAATTTTATACAGTAAATAAGAAAAATTTCTTGACATTATAAGAATTGTTTTGTTACTTTTATTCAATACTCTAAATGTTTAGTCAAGACAACTAAAAAATAAAGCTGTCAAACTTTCATTAACTGCTGACATTTTTTAACAAAAGACAAATAACCGTGAGGAAGTTTCAAGTTTACAGACTCGTCACATAAAATATTTTGAGTTAACACAAAAAATTTTCTGAAATATATTCCCAGATTTCGAACATTGAAAAAATATTAATATTCTATAGTGAAAAATGGTGAAACTGTAATGTGACGTTACGGAAAAATCATTCCCAGTCATCGAGTCCCAAAAACAAGTCCAACTCTTTAAAAATATTTTAGGTCTGCTCCACGCGTGGGTCGAGCGATAGATCACGCAGATGACTTTCGTCTTCAAAACTTATGATGCAATAAATGGTGTTAGTACTACTAAAATTCGAAGAGGTCACTATCAAGGCCGCGCTTAGATAAATGTGATCGAAACATTTGAAAAACTGGAAACCACAAACTAGCCATAAATTCATAAAATTTCCACGAGCGTTTATTCGATAATCTAATGAGCCACAAAATATACACATGTAAAATCTAGGAATGAAATATTTCAACTCACTATTGCGGCTGCAAGAACCTTCGACTCAATCGTCAAATGAAGTGTTTGATCTATTTAGGACACCACAAAATCATGTCAAGAATCATCTGTCTCATTGTCCGAAATTCGGTTAGGATTCCATTTTGTTAAATTTAATCCTGCTGGCGCATTTTCAACTTGAAGACATTCACACTAATCCACTCGACTGAAAGTGTAAATTAATGCCAATCTGTTACATGAAATCATGAGCAAGTACTTAACTGAATTTAAGAAAATGATACATGAAATGCATGCGGAAAGCTGCGTAAAGCCTAAGAGAAGGGGTAAAGATATCCCGTGATCTGTTGACAAAATGCTGATTTTCAGTCTACTATTCGTTAAGACTCAGCACAATGTTTTATAATCATCCAGTTGAAATGAGAATATAAATCGGGTGAACTGCAATACCATCCATTTCGGACTCCGAAACAGTAAATACATACCACATTTGTTTACGATCTATAAAACATGATGCAGAAACTATGAAAGTAAAAATTGCTTTAGTTGAAACTAAAGATGCAATCAGCAGAATATTATAATTTATAAGCTATAGTTTGAAAAGAAAATGACACCGTAAATAATTTAAACTTCAAAATTCGTGTTTACAAAATTATCTATCCGTAAAATATATAATTTTTTTGATAAGTATCCACTAGTGAGAACAAAATATTTCGACACCGCCTTGCGGATACTTAAATAACTAATTTTGATTAGAGTTCTTTATGACACTCGAAATACTTATAAGTAAATAGATTTATGAATGTAACTTAAGAAAATTGTTGATCGAATTCTGACCCGGAGAAAAGGTGTTTAACCCTTCGTCACTCGCTCAATGAGCGCGGTGCCGCCTTTTTTACAATTATGCAATTTTCTCATAATTACGGTGACGGATGACGTCGAAAAAATTAGAATGCTTGAATTAGACATTCTAAAAGAATTTCTAGCATTAGCCGCTCCTAAGAAATAAATTATTTTGTTAAAAAAAAATATTTTCATGCGAAAGAAATTGAAAAGCGGCGCGACGCCGCCCAGTGCGAGTTAGTAACCGGTAAATGTCCGCCGCGCGCTGCTGTCAACTTGTGTGTGGTAATATTCTCTTGTACGATATAGATATATAAATATTTAGGTTTGACATTTAGGTATTCTCTCTTACCCGTGTAAAAAAGATTAGTTCCAAAAAGATTCCAAAAAAGTTCCGCATGTGGAACTTCTAAACATGAGACAAATTAGAACTTCAAATGGAACTTTTTTGGAACGTTAGTAATTTTGATGGTAAAAGAAAAGTTTTTATGAGCAAATTTAGAGTCAAAAAAGACGTTCTTGGAACTTTTTTTGAATTTTTTATCGACATTTTTTTAGTTCTATAAAAAATTCAAAAGTAGTGATTTTTGAACAATTTTGGCATGTTTCTAGAACGTCTTTAGTCTACCAAAGATGCAAAAGAAGTGATTTTGAAATGTTTTGGGATGCCTTTTTTAGTCCATAAAAAAGTCAAAAGTGGTGATTATGGAACTTTTTTGAAATGTCCATATAAAATTACAAAAAATTTTTAAGAACGTCCTTTTTTGACTCTAAATTCGCTTATAAAAACTTTTTTTTTTACCATCAAAATTACTAACGTTCCAAAAAAAATCTATTCGAAGTTCTAATCTGTCTCATGTTTAGAAGTTCCACATGCAGAACTTTTTTGGAATCTTTTTGGAACGAATTTTTTTTACACGGGTAATAGAGATACATTTTTTATTAATAATTAAGAATAATTCTACGCGTAATAAGTATTTTGTCACAAACAAAAATATGTTATTTAAATATTAATTATTATATTTACAAATATATATTTATGTTATATGTAATTTGTGTATAATATTCAAGAAGAATTTCGAGGTTATAACCACAACAGGTAATTGAATTTTATTTTGTTTTTAATTAATTTTGAGTTAAAATAATGAAAAAATTCTAGTAACAATAGAAGCATTATTAATAATTATAGAATTAATAATATTAACAATAATAATAATAATATCAACAATAAATAATTTATTAAAATACATTTGAGTAATAATTTTATGAGCAAGCGATTTTTTTAATAAAATTGTTGTTAAAAAAAATTTAATTTTAATTGAAACGGAGTAATTCCTAATAAAAAAAATTAAAAACAAAATGGAAAATCTATCTTTTATTTTTTAATTTCGATAAATTAATTATTAAAAAAAATTTCATTTAGATTATTTTTTATATAGATTTAGCAATCTGAAAAATGTGGCAACAGCGCGCTTGATTTAACACGGCGGCACAGCGCTCACCGCGCGAGTAACACAAAGTGATGCGGGTGACGAAGGGTTAAATAGACAAATATCGATTTTTTTTAAAGTTTCTACAGATCTCAACTTTGGTTGTGCTCCGAAAAATTCAAACAGAAATGTTAAAGATAAATCAACTATTAAAATACCAATTGAAATATTTAATACTTAGATTAGACTAATAATAAAAGCCCAAAACTTTCCATGGTTCATATAAGAAATTTGAGACTCCTCTGCTAGAATGCGAAGTCTAGTATTTCGTCGATACTAATTTAAGTTCTGTCGAAATTCCAACGTCTGAATCACAAAATGATAATTTTGAATTCATCAGTCTATAATAAATCATACTTCAAATTGATCGATATATCAAAACTAATTGTATGATGACATTGTACACAAGTTCTGTCGACAACTTAGTGCTGTACAATCAACTAAGGAGTAAGATAAAAATCTTTCTAACGGACTAAGGAAAAAATTAAAACTGTTATTCCAACATACAAAAAATAGTCGATTTTTTTGACAACATTGATATTCATGTTTGTAAATTAATATTTAAAATATAAATTCTTTCTATGGTTAAACTGACAGAGTCAGTAAAAGAACAAAACAAACTTTGCCCTTAAAGTATTAATATCAGTGCTTGCTGAACTATACAAAAACGACACAAGTTACAAAGTATTAAGCAAATTCTAAATTTGTCTTTGTGCGTGAAAGCCACCATCTTTAGGTTATAGAAATAATTAATTGAAAAAGATTCAGAATATATTAATTTGATGGTGAGTTACTAGTTACGAAAAAATTTTCTTCTATGCGCCGCCTGGCGGACAAATCCAAAATAAATTTCGTTTTCCTCAAATGAAAAGCTTATTAGCCCAAGAATAAAATTTTTTTAAATTAAATTTTACAGAATTACATGAAATTTCATAATAAATTTTTTTTCAGACGACTGTTTTTTTTTTAAAAAAAGAAATTAATTTTTCCTAATTACTGATGAGAAATCAACGAATAAAACTTGAATGTTCATTTCAAATTTTACTGTATTTAAAACCATATAGAGAAAATGTCAAGGGTTCAAAAATTGTTAACATTAAAAATGCTCTCATTTGTTAAACTAAACAATAGTTTCACCATTCCAACAAAGCCATAGACATGTAAGCTCAGCAAAGTACACTGAAAAGTGACTGACGCACAGCAGAGGTAATTGTAAGTAACCGAATTATTTTTAATTGCATAGTGAAAGTAAATTCGTACTAGTCGGATTCGACGCATCCGATGGTTTCGATGGCATTTAAGTGGGTAATATATTGGCAGTAGGCAAAGTCAAAACTTGAAGTTGGACTTGCTTTTGTTACTAGAGATTTTTTTTTTACGTTTTGGATACAATTATCTTAATTTGTTCTAATTATTGAAATCCACCTGGTTATTCTTGGGGTAAAACATTTAGGTTTGTTCGAGTTGCCTAGATTTACCTCCGAGTAAGTACTTTGAATTTTTTTCTCGTGGGGCATCACTTGTTAACTACCGATAGTTGTTAATCGCCATTGCGAATATTTTTACGGTTTACGTTATAAATTTGACATACGAGAATTTATGTGAACACGTCGAAGGAGACTGACTACGAAAATCCTCTGTTTATGGTTCACGAAACGGTATATTCGTACATTGACTTAGGCATAGACGTCTGAAAAATATTACCTTAAAATTTTTATTCTTAAGTATATTTCATAGTTATTTAGCAATAAAAATTGTGAATGGTGCATATCTCATATTTTTTTTTGTTAGAGAAAAAATTATAAATAGAAATGATTCTAATTATTCCCTTATTGAAATTTTCATTTTCAACATAAATTTTGAGAAACACACAAGATAATAATTTATGTCGTTGTTTCTATTATATGAACTTTCATATTTGTCTGCGCAAATGAGAAATATTTTCGTCCTGCACCACCTAGTGGTTGATATTGTAACTATTTTCATTTAGATTCTATCGAATAATTTAAAATAAAACTAGAAATCTTTGAAGAGTTCAGTCACTTTCTTTTACATAAAAATGTATCGAAAAAAAAAATATATAAACCATACACACAGAAATTAAAAGCACTTTATATCAGTATATAAAAACTGATTAGAATATTCAAAAATATATGGAAATATATATTAAGTTTGTTATATTATACTTATAAATTATATATATACCATCCATACATGACAAGAATATATTGAGCATTATATGAGATAATATATGGGTCATTCCATGTCAAGTCGACAAATTTTTTACCTGACCCCCTTTGATTTCGCTGAAAATTTTCTATCTTTTTCTACACCCCGAAAGTTATTTTTCAGAATTTTTTCAAATTTTTTTTCCCGACTCAAAAAAAGTTATGAATTTTTGAAAAAAAACCGCTCTTTTATTTTTAAATTGCCAGAACTTTTTCAAAAATTGACCGTTTGAGAACTTTTTTTTTTCAAAATTTTTGTTTTTAAATGTAGTTTTCGAAAAAAAATATGAATAAATTTTCAGAGTCCCAGATATATGAAATATTTTAGTTTCTTTGAAAAAACCGTAATTTTCTCATGCTTCTAATTTTTTTTCTTGATTATAAAAAAATTTTTGTTGAATTTTTGCTGATTTTATATAACTTTGTTATGAAATTTTTTTTTTTCCTCGTGAAACCTCAAAAGTTGAAAAATAAAATTTTATTTGAGAATTTCAAGTGATTATCGTCTAAGAAATTGTTATTTTTTTCAAAAAAGTAAAAAAAAAAGGACTTTTCATACTCTTAAATAAATTCACCGTCTCCTAACATGTTTAAATAAATTAAAAACATTTTTTTGTAAGTGTTCAAATTCTATTATCTTTTATTTAACATAATACTTGATTCTAAAATTCAACATTGCACCTGTGCAATTTTAGAATCAAGTGTTATGTTAAATAAAAGATAATAGAATTTGAACACATACAAAATAATGTTTTTAATTTATTTAAACATGTTAGGAGACGGTGAATTTATTTAAGACTATGAAAAGTCCTTTTTTTTTTTACTTTTTTGAAAAAAATAACAATTTCTTGGACGATAATCACTTGAAATTCTCAAATAAAATTTTATTTTTCAACTTTTGAGGTTTCACGAGGAAATAAAAAAAATTTCATAACAAAGTTATATAAAATCAGCAAAAATTCAACAAAAATTTTTTTATAATCAAGAAAAAAAATTAGAAGCGATTGTCGTCACATCTTTTGATTAACGGGGAACATTGCAGAATTAGTTGAAGTATTTTTAGAGCAAAAAAAAAAACAAAAAAACGGTCGGACTTTGAGAAAATTACGGTTTTTTCAAAGAAACTAAAATATTTCATATATTTGGGATTCTGAAAATTTATTCATATTTTTTTTCGAAACTTACATTTAAAAACAAAAATTTTGAAAAAAAAAAGTTCTCAAACGGTCAATTTTTGAAAAAGTTCTGGCAATTGAAAAATAAAAGAGCGGTTTTTTTTCAAAAATTCATAACTTTTTTTGAGTCGGGAAAAAAAATTTGAAAAAATTCTGAAAAATAACTTTCGGGGGGTAGAAAAAGATAGAAAATTTTCAGCGAAATCAAAGGGGGTCAGGTAAAAAATTTGTCGACTTGACATGGAATGACCCATATGTAGAAAAATACAAAACATTATATACAAGTAAATATATTATTATAAATATATAATCCAATATATGTAAAAAACATATATTTTTCAATATAGATATTTTTGCCGCTACATATTTATCACATATTCACCATATATTCTTTTATATACTTTTAACAATATATAGCTTTTCCATGCGGGGAGTTGATTATTTCTTCATGATTTTGGGAATCAAAACAAAGTTGTCTTTTCATAATTTTTACTTATCAGTATTTAGAAAAAAATAGAAAATTCTGTGGGGACCGAATCGGCTTGCTTATCCGGCTATACCCTTTACTTTATATCGTATTTATTTGATTTATAATTGATACGTCACTGAGCACAATACAACAACAATTATAGTTCAGTAAAATTTTGACTTTACAACAGCAAAAGATTTTAGACTTATTTGCGGTGCGTAAATTGTATAGACAAGTATGGCAAGCATCGATCTAATTAGTGTTAACTTGTATTTGACTAGTAAATATCAAATGATTGATCTTGTATCGTCGATCGTTTGACTTTAAACGCCAAAAATTAAAGTTTATAGAACCATCTCCGGTCACGAAATTTCGAGAAGGAAATCAGAAGGTTATCAGTCTTTATAGTTATCAATTTATTACAAATCGAAATTTTCGTAAATGGATTGAAGAATGCAAGATTTTCTGAAAAGAAATCTTTTTATTATGAAATTCCATGAAATTTTTCTTGATTGAATTTTATACCGATAACAGCCTGGATAAATTACATAACTTTTGTAAGATTGCATAGAATTTAATGAAATTATATAAAATCTTATTGAGAAAAATTATTTAAGAAAAAAAAAGCGATTGCAAATGAATATTCTAATCAGTTTTTATATACTGATATAAAGTGCTTTTAGAGGCGATTGGTCAAGTAGTTCACAAGTTATACGAAAAATACAAATTGAAATTTTTTTTTTTCTAGATTTTCTGCGTATAACTTATAAACCACTTGCCCGATTTGCCTCAAGTCTAGATTCTAGACTACCCAGGTCAAAAAATTAGATCTGTTTTAAAATAAATGATAAATTCAGATATTTTTCCTTTCATTCAAGTTTATAATTCGTATTGATTTTATATAAGAATTTAATCTGTTTTTGCCCGTACTATTCCTCATCCAGGCTAATATCAGACTTATTTTCGTATGATATTTAGTCTGTTTTAGATCGCGTTTAGACTAAAAACAGACTTTTTTATTATAATTCTTGGTCTGTGTTCAATTGTTTTTAAGGACAAATACAGGACTTTTTATAAATATAAATAATAATGATCTAGATTTATTAATTTATTTTAATTTTCTTGGTATTTAAAACATGCTAATGCGCTTCCATAATAAGATGTCACAGAGAGAAAATGTTGGCTCGAAACCTACAAATTTTTACAATGCTGTCGACTAAACTTGAAACAGGGAGTAAAACATCCAAAAAATTATCGTGCTCTTACAAAAAATGATTATACTGTATCACATTACTTATTACGCGCGAGAAACTTATCGATGAGCTTCAATATCAATTATTTCCATACATTATAATAATTTTGATGCAGCATAATAGTTTTTTATAAGAGCATAGTAATTTTTTGGATACTTTACTTTCTGTTTCAAGATTGGTCGACAGCATAATAAAAATTGGTAGATTTCAAGCCAACATTTTTCTCCGTAGCACAAGAATTTTGATGTTTTCTTATGCCAAAATATTTTCAATTTTATCCAGTAAATAAGAGAAAATTCTTGACATTTTAAGAGTTGTTTTATCACTTTCATTCAATGATATAAATATTCAATGAAGACAACTAAAAAATTAAGCTGTCAAATTTTCATTAACTGCCGACATTTTTAAACAAAAGATAGTAAATAAATAGTAAATAAAACATAATCAATTCTGCAACTTAAATTGTTTTCATAAATATTGCCCATAAATAAAAATTTTATAAGTCCATGATTTAATCTAGTTTTGTCCTTGTAAATTTTCAGAACTCAAATTTTTTAAAGTTCACGAATTAATCTAATTTAGTCTGTTCGTAACGTGTTTGTTTTTTAAAGTAGCAGGTCGAAAACAGCTTAAAAATTTCATAAAAGATCAAAATCAGATCAAATAGTCCAATCAGACTAAAATCAGGTCAAATTTTTCAGTCCGGGTAGATCAAAAACAGATTAAAATTTTTATCGAAATTCAATAACAGACCAAGTAGTCCAAATACAGTCCAGTTAGACTAAAATCAGATCAAATTTTTCGACCCGGGTATATCCACTACTGTCCAGAATAGCACTCAGTACTATCCAGAGAGTAGTGGATACAGTTTAGATAGCATACAGTACTGTCGGAAATTTTTTTTCTACAGAAAATACTCAGTACTATTCTAGAGAGTTGCCGGCACTATGTTATTTTTTCCGTGTTGTCGATCGTAATTACAGTTTGGAAAATGAAAAATCTGCTTACAAATGCGAGCAATCATCCAGATGAATATACAAATTTTAGAGTAACTTGTTGCTAGTAGAAGAACAGATTAGCATATTCCATCAAGCGGTAATTTAAAAACTTATTTAGAAAATCAGTAGCATACATTTGGCTCTGATCGAAATTTGTTCTGATCATTTCAAAACATTAAGTACTGATTTCGAAGATAATATTTGCAAATTAAAGAATTAAAATTTTTCTGAAATATGTCTGGATTACAATAAATATTAGGACGTAACATGAGCGAAACCTCAATGAAGGAAGATATATTTTTGATGGAGCTAAGTTTGGATGATTTGAAACTTCGGCAATTTTCCTTAAATTTGAAATTGACGACAGAACACGCAAAAATTATAATCACCAACCATTAACTTGATCTGTCAAAGAGAGTTAACGCCTGGGCTCCGATGACAAGAGAGCGCTCGCTAATACAGCAGGTCAATTTTCAATCATACTGATGACAGGAATCCGTTATAAGAAAGTTCCTTATTATAACTCAGTCGTATAAAAACTGTCAGTACGTATCTCTCAATTACAGTAAATTGAGATAGAAATTTGCTTTGAGAAAACAGAATAATGAAGTTTCAATTCGAAATTTGGAGTATGGTATTTCCAGCCAGAAAGTTATGAAATTTTTCTGAAGGTCTTGTGATATAACAAAAACTCAAAAATTCGATCTCTTTACAAAGATTGCCGCAAAATTGTTCAGTATAATTATATATTTGAAGAAAATGTCTGTCATTGTCAGATTTAATACATTTTTCAACCGATTGGAAAATAGAACTGATGTACATTTCCAACTGTTTTTTTCAAACTCACGTTTTGAAAATTAATTTTTATTTTTAATTACAAAAATTTGAATAAAAATAATTTATTCAATTACACCTCTCTATAGAATATATCAATTGTGTAATAAGTTATTACATATGAAAAGAAAAAATAATCGTACACCATCTAGTGGCGATTGAAGGAACTAATTATGAAAGTCAGAAATTCTTTCTAGGGAAAAAAAGAAATGAGCAATTAAATTTCTGCTCTTATGCCGGCTGGAAAATTATTTCCAGCAAAGACTCGCTCGAAATTTTTACTTTGACTACAGTCAGGCCTGATCGTGATAAAATTATATATTTTATTAATTTAAAATTTGGTTTCAACTCGGAAATAGTTATGAATGAATTATGAGCGTACATGCAATCAATTTTCTTTTCTCATGATGGCTGGGAAATTCTTTCCAGTAAAGACTTGGTCAAAATTTCTATGAAATTTCAGAAACAAAAAATTTGCTTATGAGCGAAAAATTAGTTCAGACAGGAATGAAGCTAGTTGCACATTCAACCGAACCGATTATAAGGCAATATTTTATATTTTGAAGAAACTTTCAAAAGAAGCTGGCCCAGAATTAATTCATCCAAATCGTATACAAATAAACTAATTGGAAATGAATATTGTCGAAATCAAGCGTTAATGAACATTCAAAATTCGTGAGTTCCTTGAGAAGAGTACAGAATTTGACTATTGCACTGTATATGATGACACTTAAAACCATTTAAAGTTTTGATTCCTTTTTTACAACAATGTTTCTGAACATAATGCTGATGGGCTTTGTATTGAAAAAGTATTTCAGAGGTTAAGGAATTATTGACAGATCAATAATTTTTATTCTATATATATATTTTTATTTTATATATGAGAACGTATATCGGGTGTAATTGAAACACTGTTCTCATAGAAAAATAAAAATAAAATCAAACGAACGTAACCTGTTTGTAAGTTGCCGCAGAGACGTGTGAACATCATCCAGAAATTATAAACTTGTAAGTCTCGTCAGTTAAAACGGAAAAAAACAAATATCAGAGTATTATAATTTACAACTTTGTAAATAATTAAATCTTAAAAAAATTTATGCTTACAAAATTATCTATGCATAGGTAAAATATATAACTTTCGTAATAACTATCTTCCAATGAGAACAAAATATTTTGACGCCATCTAGCGGGAACTAAAGTAACTAATTTTAATCAAGATTAATTTATGACACTTGGAATGTTAATAAGTGAATAAATTAATGGAAATAATTTTATGAAAATCGTTGGTCGAATTCCGATGTAGGGAAAGAGTATAAAAATGGAGAAATCACAATTTTTTTCAATATTGACGGAAATAATTTTTAAATAAGAAGCAAAGACTTCCAATTTACAAAAAAATTTCTACAAATCTTGACTTTGGTCGATCACTGAATCAATTTGAAATATTGAGGATCACTTAAATATTGGAATATCAATCTAGATATCTCATATAAGAAGCCAAAGAGAGCTTTGGAGACAAGTGGAACATCTTGACTCACTTCATTTACTGCGCAATTACAAAACGAAGTATTGTATTTGATTGATATCAATTTAAATTCCGACGATTGATTCCAAAAATTATAAAAGTAATGAATCATCAATTCATAATTAATCGTAATTTGATTTCATAAGCGTATTTGAATTATTGAAATAAGGATAATCAAATAATCATTTTTCAAAAAGTGAGACGAGTCATATAATCGTCAAAAAGTCGAAAGGTCAAAATAGAAACTGTATGTTTGAAATTCAAACAAAAATTGAACATAGAGCACTTGCGGAAAAATCGATATATTCATTGCTGGCGTATTATACAAATTTCCAATATAAAAATTTCA
The DNA here is from genome assembly GCF_029852145.1 of Microplitis mediator. NCBI lineage: Eukaryota > Metazoa > Arthropoda > Insecta > Hymenoptera > Braconidae > Microplitis > Microplitis mediator. Next base: position 2,029,636 of record NC_079979.1, read on the forward strand.
TAAGAAAAGTTTCATAAGAACTGCTGGGAAAGTTTAAATTAAAAAATTTTCAAAAATAAAAATCAATATTGCACGACTCATTATGCGAATTATCAAAGTGTGCTTAACGATCGAAAATATCTAAATTCATTTAGATTTTTTTTTAAAATTAATTACAAGTATTTAATTTTAATTCATACCAGCATCTATTTTTAGTTTCCTGAAAACTACTGAGAAATTAATGTATTTCTTTTTTTTTGAAATAAAAATAAATAATTTCCAAATTATTGATTTCCATACATCGAAATTTGTCGTTTTTTCAAAAAAATAAAAATTTATTATGATTCTACTGAATCTCTGGATAGAATATATAAATTTAGTTATGACATTCCACTCGTGAGAAGAAATAATGTTATGCGCCACCTAGCGTTATTTTTATAAACTAATTTTTTTTAATTTAAAATACGGCAGATTACATTCAAGTCAACGTAATTATATAGCTTGTGATTGATTGGAATATGCAACAATATTTTTTTTTTAATTTGAGCTTCGAAATTCAATGAAAATAAATAAGAATAATTGTTTTATTGGATTTGTAGAAAACCGTAAATTCTGAGTTTATAGACATGATAGTAAAATTGTAGGAATTTAGACTTTTGTTGATTTTTTAAGGATTTATAAATGTTAAAAAAAAATTGAGATGATCCTTAGTCCATTCATTGTTAACAAAGTAGTGACAAAGCATAAAAATATCCTAAATACGCAATTTTGTGTGTTTTCGACAAGTACCATTCTTGCAAAATAAATATTTTCAATACCGAAATCAAATGAATACTTCTAGAAGAAGTATTAGTTTTTATGAAGTTTCCAAGACCGACCAAAATATTATGTACAAGCATTAGGACCCGAGTAATAACGTAACAAACATAAAAGTAAATATTTCACTCTGGAAGGTGGTAACGTCAAAAAAATCATCAAGCAGAGATTATGAACCTCTTAAATTGATGACGAAGGATTCAACTAAAAGTAAGTTAATATTAAATTTCTAAAAAGTGATTTTTTAAATTTAGGCATCGTTCGAAAGACACGTAAAATTATTGATAAATGTCTTTTCAATTACTTTTCGTACTTACTAAAAACTCGCTAATAATAAAAAAATTTCAATTTTTATATAAAAATTTCCAGCCGATGTTTCCCAATCTTAAATCTTTCAGTTTCAAATTGCGTTTTTATTCTTAGCTCTACGATTGTTTTCTATAAAGATACAGTTGCTAGTCATAATCTTAGATTTTAGATTTTCTTGTCATTTTGTAATATTCAGATCAAGCCGAAATAATAAATCAATAAAATAGGAGCAACCTGCACTCACTACGTGACTGGCTAAATTCACTAGTACGATAAATGAGTATGGACTTATCCATGTTTCGAGAGTTGTTCGCATGAAGCTCATAGAATAATGACGTGAAAATGTTATTTATTAGAAATTTTTAGTTTCTTTGCAATTATTTTTTTTTTCTCCATATATGCCACGGTTTCGCCCAACGATTAACTGTTTTTTCACCAACCCATTTGTCCCTACGTATAGAAAAAATGGTAATCTCTAGAAAATGATTATTTTGTACCTCATTTCAAATATAAATCCAGAAAACTATTTCCCGGTAAGAGAAACATCAATACATATGTGTTATTGCATATATTTTTGGGATGTGTATATAAATTCTATTCTAAGTATCTGCTCATGAAATAAATTTCGGTCATGCGCCATCTAGCGGCAATTTTTCAAACTACAATTTTTTGTCAAGGGTGCAGAGAAATCACTGACCCTTGAGGTGATTTATTTGTTCATAAATGGGTGTGGCTCAAAGGATATAGATGAATTGAACGGGATATGACATCGGCAGAGTCGTAGGTTTGAATCTTAGTTCGGTCTATTTAAATTTTTCGCAATTAATTTATAGACTGATTCCCTCCTGTCCTCATTCTTCTTTTCCATAATAAGGAAAAGTGTGCAATGCTTCACGTACGTAGTCCTGTGTGTGTAAGAATCATACATACTTTCCTGTTTAATAGCATTATTTAAATAATTAAATAGGTTTCGGAACTGGTTTGCAGGGTCCGCCAATTTTTAATTTTTTTTTATTTTTAAATTGTATAAACATTCAGAAATTATTTTTGTAGATATAATTGAGCACGAATTTGAATTCTTTTTCGATGTTTTCGACAAATTTTGTCTTTGTAAAGATAAAGTGTACAATCAATTTCGTTTTTTTTTTTTTTTTCTAATCAGTTTACAATAAAAGAACTCCGAATGTCGAATTGCTCCAAATGTATTTCAATAATTACCTTGAAAATATTAGGAATTTTTTAATTTTTAAATTCAATTAACTTTTAATAATTTTTTGATCTATTACTTTAAACTTTATATCGTCGTTTTTTTATAACCATCTTCTTCGAAATTAAAACTAACTTAAATCTTTTATTTTGAAGCATTCAATAATTATGTGAACTGTAATTTTCCTTCATGTAAATTACTCACAAGAAAATTTAATCCAATCAAGTTTGTTTAGTTTCCAAAATTCTTTTTTTATCTTTTTCAGAAATTTCCCCATTTCACCCGCGAAAAATAAATGTTTTCTTTTAACAGAAGCGGAAAATTGTTTATAATCAATCTGAAGATCTTATTATTACGTCATCGTAAACCACCGAAGAGGTTTATTAGTATAAAAATAATTTATACCAATTATTTCCTCTTATCGAAGGTTATTTTTATTTCAAATTTCAAGTCTGTAAGTATCTTGATAAAAAAACGTAAAAATTTTCATTTCTTATGTCTCCGCAAACCCTTACCAGTGTCGATTAACAAAAATTACATCATCGATGTTCTCAGGTCGTCAGTAATTTTTATTTTGAAATGACAACGGTTGCTATGACAGCGGTTGCTACGTCATCTAGTAGTAGCCAATCAGAGAAGTGCGTTCGGTAGTTAGCCAATGAGGAGAGAGGATTCGGTAAAATTGCTTAATAATCTATATTGAATAAAATTTCCATAAAATCCGTTTTTAATGACGATCTACGTTGAGAAAGAAATATGAATACCAAATTTCAAGTCAACAGGACTTACAGTTTCGGAGATCTCGTGATGAGTGAGTGGCATTTTAGTTATATACAGGTAGATATATATTTTTTTTATAGTTAATGTTATATGAAAAAGTATTTCTTCAAGTTATACAAACAATATTTTAAAGCATTGAAATATTTTTCCGCTTCAAAAAATTATATGTTTTCGTATATATAATAAAAATATAAACTTTCTTTTCTGGAAAAATAACGAAAAGAAGATTCCCGTATTGATTTAACACTAAATGACTTACGGAAATTTAGTGGCAATAATCATCAAAAAATCGATATGATTCCCATTTTAAGACCACAAGTAGATAGTAAAACCCTCTTAAATAAAAGACACAATTGTAAATTTCAAATCAGTATTAATAAGTCAATAACAACGAAAACGGTCGATATTTCAAGACTTTCTTGTGGATTGATGTTGGAAACCGGTCAAAATACTGTACTATTTTATTTCAAAAAACATGCGAATAAAATGCAATATTCGATTTACGAAACCAATGGTGTTAATTATTCGATCACTACGTAATCACATTCGTAAAAGTTAACTTCTTCATTGGAAGGGTCATTGGTACGCTCTTTCGCTCAATGATCATTGGTGATGAACAATATTGCTTCTGACAATCTAAACCTCTAAATAATTCCATTATTTGATACCGAGTAAATCCAACATCAATAAATTATTGTCTAAAATCTTCTACATTTTGAGTATGAAATTAAATAATTAAATGAAAAAAATTATGATTGTTTAGCATCAAAATTTATGAAACTTTTGCTGGATTCAATAATTCATGAAAAAATTTCAATGAGATAGTTTGTCTGGAGAATAAAATATCTTCATGATAAGTTTCCACTCGTGAGAAAAAAAAATCGCAGTGCGCCATCTGGTGGTGATTTTAGTAACTAATCAAAAATAATATGAAGTATTTATAAAATTATGGAATAATTTTTTTGAAAAGAGTCAAAAATTGCATTGTTACAGCAAAATGACTAAAAAATGGGAATTTAGTTAAGAATTAGACATTATTCTAAGGTAAGGGACCCAGTTTATGACCTTTTAAGAGTGCCGGTTGAGGTTATACTATAAGAGTTAATGTAAGATTTAAATTCATTGAAAAAAAAAAAAATTTATCGACTAGTTTAGGATTTGTCAAATAAAGTCATGTGCGTAAAATAATTATTTGAATTGAATTAATAATTAAAATTGACGTTTTAAAAAGTGCCTATCAGAGGCCCAGTTTCTGACCGTCAGAATTCTTCAGATCGCAGTTTCTGACAGTCACAGTGGCGCGGTTTCTGACCCTCACAGTAAACCATAATGATGAAGTACTTACTACACGGAAAGAAAATTATGGGAAGTTTTCCTATGCATTACGGGAATGGTTCCCATAATAGTATGGTAATAGTACCTATACTACTATAGGAACCATCCCCATAATAGTATGAGAATAGTTCCCATACCATTATGGGAATGCTTCCCACAATGATATGGGAATGGTTCCCATACAATTATGGGAATGGTTCCCATAATATTATAGGAACCATTCCCATATCATTATGGGAACCATTCCCATAATGGTATGGGAATCATTTCCATACTATTATGGAAATGGTTCCCATAGTGGTATAGGAACTAGTCCTATAATATTATGGGAACTATTCCCATCAAGTTATGGGAACCATCCCTATAATATCATAAAATTTTTTTTATGCACAATAATGTAGAAATTTCCCAAAATTAAAATTTTCTTGAATGTTTTGTGCTGACACAAAATTCTTATTAAAAATTTTAATGTTTTTTCGCCAAATACGATTTTTTTTTCAATGTTTGAATTTTTGTTTTTATGTTTTATAATATTTCTGTGTATTGTAGAAGTGATTACCACATTTCTTCAAATTAATTTTTTCATGATAATATGAGAACCATTCCCATAATATTATAGGAATGGTTCCTATAATAGTATGGGAACTATTCCCATAATATTATAGGAATGATTCCCATAATGGTATACGAACCATTCCAATTGCATTATGGGAATCATTCCCATAATATTATGGGAATAGTTCCCATACTATTATAGAAACCATTCCCATAATATTATGGGAATGGTTCCTATAATTTATGGGAATGGTTCCTATAAATTATAGGAACCATTCCAATAAATTATAGGAATGATTCCTATAATATTATAGAAAGTATTCCTATAAATTATAGGAACCATTCCTATAATTATAGGAATCATTCCTATAGTGTTATGGGTACCATTCCCATAATTATAGGAACTATTCCTATAATTATGGGAATCATTCCTATCATTATAGGAACCGCTCCCATAATTTATGGTCGTAATTCCTATGATGGTATAGGAAAAAATTTCACAAAATTATGGGAACCGCTGACATAATTTTCTTTCCGTGTAAGTTTAAATAAACTAAAATTATTATTTGAATAAATAAATTAAATATTTATTATAACAAATACATAGTTTTTTTTTAACACTTTAAAGAGTCATAACAATTTAAATACTATCAGAATTGACATTATTTTTGCAATAATTTTATCACTCAAAAAATATACTTTCATGATCTAAACATAATCTTTTATTTATAAAAATAAATATTAAATGTCAATTTAAACCTGTATTATAAAAAATAATGAAAAATAATTTAATAAAACTGTAAATATTCATAATTTCAATAAATTCAATACAAAATAAACTATAAATATTGTTATTTTTACATTTTATAGACATGTAATTAAATAGATAACCTCGTTTGTAGTAGGTTAGAATTTGAGGGTCAACAACTTTATCACACCTTTAAAATTGAGCCTAGTTATTGAGCATCAAATTTTAGCAACAAAACTAAAGATTCGATGAGAATTAATGAAATCAATCAAGTCGAATAAATTTAGACCAACAAAATTTGAATGACATGGAATATTTGAAAAAAGATCTATCGAGATTTAAACCTTTGTATTTTCTGATATTTTAAAATTAAAGAAAATTCAATAACCAGCTTGTAACGAATTTTCCGTCGCGATCCCATCCTAAGCTAAATCACTGAGACTCGAGACGCATACGAACAGATTAATTCAATAATGAAAATATCTATAGTCCGAAAAGTTCTCCAGATTCTTGAAGATTTTCCAAATAAAATATAAAAATTTATTCGTTTGAGAATAAATTATCTACAGAAAAATAACGTGATTGCAATATATTTATTTCTGCTGAATTTCCTTATATGAGAAACACAAAATATTTTTGCCACCTAGTGGTGATTTGAAAAACTATTGGAAATTTTGTATGAAAATATATATTCAAGTTTTTTTTTTTTTTATAAAACAGTAATAATTTGGCCATTAAAGGGAAATTAAAAAGACACTCGATTCGGAAATGATACATCGGCAAACGAATTCATTCGATTCCATAGAATAAATAAATTTTGTAACAAGTGTTTACTTGTGATAAAAAAAAAACACGGACGCCATCTATGAATGACGTGGGAAACATTTTTTTCATTGGCTTGCAAGTGATAAAGTCGAGTAGAGTCGGAAGTTGAGTAGAAATTTTTTTTATTGCAAACTTTGCGTAGTTTTCTGAAAAAAAGAAGCAAATTTTATATTGATATTTAGTAAAAATTTGTTGATCAATTTTCAGCCTCAGAAAAAAGTTTTTTGTCGAATTAAAATAATATTTCGCAATTATCGTTTGGAAAAATCTGTCGAACTTATGGAATTAACAATAAAATCACCAAATCATCACGAAAAACGACACGCATTTCATAAATTTCTAATGGAAACAAAAAACATGAGAGAACGTTTTTTCTTATGAACAAAAAATTTTCGAAGAAATTTCTGTTTGTAAGAAAAATAATTATTTATTCATTAATTACTCGACCACTTGAATAGTCAATCCAAGAAGGAATTTAGTCTACGATTTACTTTGACAGCAGAGATTCATAATTATAGAGTTGGGGACTGACTGAAGGTATCAGATCAATTTTCGAAAATTTTTTAATTTTCAACCATGAAAATCGACGATTGTTGAAAAATTTTGGAAGTTATTGTTTTCACTTCGATTTTTGAGAGGAAAATTTTTACCAAATATCGACATTTTGAGATCCTAGAAAACTATTCTGACAATTTTCAAAATGATGATCGAGTGTTTGTATGTAAGTGCGTCTTTCCGTGTGTGTGTGTGGGGGGAGGGTGCGTGTGTGTGTGTGTGTGTGTGTGTGTGTGGAAGAGAACACTCTATAACTTTTTAACTAATCAACCGATTTGAATAGTTAAGGCGGCAACCGAACGAATTTGTTAGCCATCACCATTTCTGTTAATTTTAGATGATTCAATGGAATAGGTTTAGAAATGAGTGAGAAATAGGATAAAAGAGTCTTTTGAAATTTCTCAAAATTAACAAAATCAATCAATTAAGAAATGTAATTAACTCTGGAATTCAATAAAACGCCTTAAATGTTGCAAGAACGATCTCAGTCGATTAATTTGTTTAAGAGATATCGTTGGAGAAAAAAACAGTAAAAACCGGGTTTTTTTCTGAACACATTTGAGAAAAATTGATCGATAGATTTTGAATTCTAATCAGCATTAAACTCAATTAACCGCGTTGTATGCCACCCTAACAATCACAATCGGATCATTTCGCCACGAGATATCACTGTTGAAAAAATTTCAAAAAAATGTTTTTTTCTAATACCGCATGAAAAAACTTTATATGTGAAAACATATATGATAGAATATATGAATATTATAATGTGATATATTGTACAATATATAAAATCATATTTAGATTTTTGCCGTATTAATATATGATAATATATTGAAAAAAAATATATTGCTAGAATATATTACCAATAAATTCATCAATATATGACGTTTTTATGTATGTTTTACATATATATTTTAACATTTTTTTTTTATATTGATCTATTATATTGAAAGTAGTATATTAATTAATATATAGTATTTTTTATATTTTTTATATATGTTTTCCAATATATTGCAAAATATATGGTTTCCAATATATTGTAAAATATATGGCACTTTTTTTACTTTTCTTAGGTTATTGCCAGTAAATATAAGGTCAATGAAAAGAAGGAGAAAAAAAAATAAATTTGACTTTTTTTTTGTGGAATTGTGTAGAAATGGAAAAAGTATATTAAGGGGTTAGGGGTAGTCAGAATTTTCAAAAAATCGATTTTTTTTTTTTTGCATTTTCTTAAAGTATAATATTTTAAAAATATTGTGTGAAAATTTGAAGTGAATCCGACAAATTCTTTTCGAGTTATTTAACAATGACCAAAGGACGCTCGGGTGCTACGTGGCATTCGAGAGCAGGTAGCTAGAAACAGCTGCAAGCAACCGACCTTTCGGGTTTCATTGTCATGAATATCTCCCCATTTTAATGTATTTATAATTATATATATATATATATATATATATATATATATATATATATATATATATATATATATATATATATATATATATATATATATATATATATATATATATATATATATATATATATCCTTCTACATATATTCACAATTTGTAGGTAGTACAAGAACTGAAAAATAATTTTTGGTTGCCAGTATACCTGTAGTCGTTGCACTGATCAGTCGATAGTTTTGTGATAAATTATTTCTCAAGTGAATTAAATTATTAACCATGGGACGTGATTCTAGAAAGGTTTCAAGAGAACTTCGGAGTTCTGAAAAAATTAATAAGTCGCGTTCAGTCAAAAGAAAGAATGTTTTTAATCCGAAAACAGCCGAACGTGATGAAAGTATTCAGAGTACATCTTCTAAAAAATTAAAACAAAACACTGAAGATGATGTACCTGAAGACAGCAGTACTGAATTTCGAATAATAAATTTTATTCAGGTATTCACTGCAATTTCTGCTCTTATAAAATGTAAAAAATGTGATGGAAATGTAGTGTTTCAAACAGCAAGTACACGTGGGCTGGGATTCAAAATTGTAGTTGCATGTAATAACTGTGGAAATGAATATATTCCTTCCTGTTCTTTCGTTGGGCATTCTTATGAAATAAACAGACGTTTCATTTTTGTAATGAGAATACTAGGAATAGGATACGAAGGATTGTGCAAGTTTTGCGGCCTGATGGACATGCCGTCTTTTTTAGATAAATCTACGCATACAATTTTACTGAAACAGATTTTGAATTGTAGTAAAGCCGTCGCAGAAACCTTCATGACGAAAGCTGTGAATGAAGAAAAGCAAGCAATGCCAACAACTGAAAATGAAGATATAAATCATCTAACTGTATCGGGAGATGGAACCTGGCAAAAACGGGGATATACATCGTCATTTGGAGTTTCTTCTATAATTGGCTATTTTACTGGAAAGATTCTTGACATAAACATTAAAAGTGCATATTGTAAGCTATGTGAGTATTGGAAAAAAAAAACAAATACTGTTGAGTTCGAGGAATGGTATCAATCGCATGAAGATGTGTGTTCTGCTAATCATCAAGGGTCTTCTGGGAAAATGGAGGTGGATGCGATGGTCGAAATGTTTTCGTATTCTGAAACTAAATATGGAGTTAAGTATGCCAACTATATTGGTGATGGTGACTCCAAGACCTATTCAGGAATTATAAAATCAGATCCTTACGAAAATACAACTGTAAATAAAAAGGAATGTATAGGGCATGTCCAAAAGCGGATGGGGAGTCGATTACGTACGCTGAAGAGTAAACAAAAAGGTCTTGGTGGTCGAGGTAAGCTCACAGGAAAATTAATAGACAAACTAACTGTGTACTATGGTTTAGCAATACGCCGGCATTGTGATTCTATTGAAAATATGAAATCTGCTATAATGGCAACCTTTTATCACTACGGCTCGAGTGATGAAAAACCGAATCATGATATGTGTCCAAAAGGCGAAGAATCTTGGTGCTCTTACCAGCGCGCTGAAGCAAGAGGAGAGCTTGATACCTTTTCTCACGATTATTCTCCTTTACCTTCTGATGTTTTAAAAGCTATCAAGCCTATATACGAAGATCTTAGTAATGAAAATTTACTTTCAAGATGTGTAGGTGGATTCAATCAGAATAATAATGAAAGCTTTAACCAACTAGTATGGAAAATATGCCCAAAAACGGTAAATACTAGTTTTACCATCGTACAAATAGCTGCATACGTTGCTATGTGTATATTTAATGAGGGTATAAATTCATTATTAGTCTTGATGAATACACTAGGACTTAATTGTGGGCCTAATTCTCATCGGTATGCAGAAAGAATGGATGCTGCACGTATCAAAGTAGCAGATAAGCGCGCTAATGATAACACCCGAGAAGGTCGATTGCAACGTAGGCACCAGCAAATCGATATTTTGGAAGCTGCTATGTCGGCTGAAGAGCTATTATATGGTCCAGGAATAGATGACTCAGTGTAAGTTATTAAATAATTCTTATAATTCGACATAAATCCATAGCAAAACTTTAAATGCGTTTTTCTCAAAACTATGTTTTCTGAACTGGTGATCACTGTAACTTAAAAACTGCTCGGTAGATTTCAATAAAATTTATTGTACTTTTGAAATACATTAAAAACTCGTGCCTGATCGAAGGATTTTTTTTTTTTTTCAAAATTTCGATTTTTTTTTAACAATAAACTGTCGGTTTTTTTCTCGAAAATTTGAAAAAAATTTCCTGAGGCCGCCATTTTGTTAATTTCGAAAAAAAAAAAAAAAGCTTCGATCAGGCACAAGATTATCTATTAATAAAACTAATTTTTCTTGTCCGATTGATTTTAGATGAATCTCCAAGGACTTATGATGATCACCGCAAAGGACTTCGGGAGGAACGGGCTCTACAAAAACAGCGATAACTTTTTGAATTATTAATTTTTTTTTTTGAAATTTTCGTGAAGTCAAATCGAAACGTGTTCTAATAAAGCTATGTTTTTATTTTTGTCAAATAAAGTAATTAACTACAAAAAAAAAATTATTGAAAATCATCATTTTTTCATACCCCTGAGTACCCCTAACCCCTTAAAAAATAAAATTTTCAATATATTGCGAAAAATATAAGTTTTAATATATTGGAAAAATATAATTCCAATATATCGCGAACCATATATTTAATCATATAAATTCTTTTATATTTAATCAATTATATAGAGACCATATACCACTAATTACATGAGTCAAAATATATGGATATATATATATTAAGTTTATTATATTATACTTATAAATTATATAAATACCATCCATATATGACAAGAATATATTGAGCAATATATGAGATAATATATATAGAAAAATACAAAACATTATATACAAGTAAATATATTATGATAAATATATAATCCAATATATGTAAAAAACATATATTTTTCAATATAGATATTTTTGCCGCTATATATTTATCACATATTCACCATATATTTTTTTATATATTTTTAACAATATATAGCTTTTCCATGCGGGAATAGATTGAAAATCGCTGAATCGATTGATCCAAAAATTATTAGCTTTGAAAACTAAAATTTAGATTCTTCGAAGAATAAACTTAGATTTTTTTTAATATGAATAATTACATAGAAATTTTTTTTTATTATAATTTTTTTTTTTTCTGTATCAAAATTTAAAATGTTTCCCAATAGTCTGGAAAAAAATATTAGTATTACTTTTAAGTGTCTTTGAATCATTAATAACTTTTCTAATAACTCTGGGCCACTGATTCTTTATGTCTGTCTTTTGCGAAGATATATTTATGTTAAAAAAAAATTTTATACGTATTTATTTGTACTAAAAAAAATATGTAAGTGTTAAAAGCAAGAATTTAAGAAAAAAATGAGTTTTTAATTTTTATATAGTTCTTCCACCATTTCAAAAAATTTCTGAGTATAGAGGAGTATTAAAAACATTTTCCGACGAGTTTTAGTGAGTGACATGTTTCAAGAAGGCTAAAAAAAAAAAATTATAATTTTCTTTTCTCCGTTAAAAATCTGATTTCCGTTTGAGAATCACGATCATATGATTTTTTCATGTTTTGGTCTCGTAAGAATAAGGAAAAAAATTGTCATTAATTAATTCTGAATTTTACTGCAGAAATAAAAATAATTTCGAAAAAACAGGTTTTTGTGAAATTATCGAATACCGTTTGATTCAAAGAGCTAAAAATTGAGGTGAATTATTTTCATTCCACACCGAATCGACCCCCTAAGTATGAGTCCAAAAAGCCATGGCCCGTGTAAAAAAAATTTGTTCCAAAAAGATTCCAAAAAAGTTCTGCATGTGGAACTTCTAAACATGAGACAGATTAGAACTTCGAATGGAACTTTTTTGGAACGTTAGTCATTTTGATGATAAATAAAAAGTTTTTATGAGTGAATTTAGAGTCAAAAAAGAACGTTCTTAGAAATTTTTGGAATTTTTAATGGACATTCCAAAAAAAGTTCCATAATCACCACTTTTGGACTTTTTCGAAAGCTAAAAAGGACGTTCTATAAACAGTCAAAAATGGTTCAAAAATCGTTACTTTACAACCTACTATAGAACTAAAGTAGATGTTCCAAAAACATTCCAAAAAAGTTCCGGAATTACCACTTTTGACTTTTTATGGACTAAAAAAGGCGTTCCAAAAACTTTTCAAAATCACTTCTTTTGCATCTTTTGTAGAATAAAGACGTTCCAGAAGCTTCCAAAATAGTTCAAAAATCACTACTTTTGTATTTTTTATAGAACTAAAAAAAAACGTCCATAAAAAATTCCAAAAAAGTTCCAAGAACGTTCTTTTTTTACTCTAAATTCGCTCATAACAACTTTTTTTTTACCATCAAAATTACTAACGTTCCAAAAAAGTTCCATTCGAAGTTCTAATCTGTCTCATGTTTAGAAGTTCCATATGCGGAACTTTTTTGGAATCTTTTTGGAACGAATTTTTTTTACACGGGGGGAGGGGGGGGGGCAAAATTCCCATATTAATCCGGATATACCCTTTTTTCATGCGGGACAATAACGAAAGGAAGATTCACGTTTTAATTTTACACTAAATGACTTACGGAAACTTAGTGGCAATAATTATTGACAAAACGATGTCATACCCATTTTGAAAACAAAAGAGTTGGTTTGAAAATCCTCTTAGATAAAATACATAATTTTGAATTTCAAATCAGTATTGATAAGAAAATAATGACAAACACGGATGATAGCAAAAAATCCTTATGCTTAAAGAAAAGCTTATCATTAACTTCGGATTCGAACTTAAAACAGACATGAGAAAATATTTATTTTATGATCCTCGGACAAAAGTTTACAATCTTTGGTCATTTCTCCACAAAGACGCAGGGGATATCTCGATGGCCATAATTGGAAATTGAAACAAATACTTGCGATACTTCTATGTAACGCATTTGTGCGCACATTTAAAAATGATTCGGAAAATATAAAAAAATAAAACTTACGTCACAACTTTTAAAGTGTTAATAGCTAACTACTAGTGAAATGTTAATTAGTTGGAACAATTTTATTATTTAATTGCAAGAATAGATCCCCGAAGTTCATTTTCAGCGAGAAAAACGTCGATAAATAAAAGTAATTTGATGCATATTTTTCTTGAAAACTGCTAATCTGTTATTTACGATACAGAAGTTGATCGAGTCACGGTTCATCACAACTGTTAGTGAGCGATTAAAAAAAATGTCAGAACACATAAACAAAATGCGGCAGCAATTATAGAGCCGTGAGGGACCCAATGAGGCAGGGACCCAGGCTGCAGTAAGGCGGCTTGAAAAAAAGAGCCCAAGTTAAAACTGATGAATGTCGGAGATAGTCCGGTTTATACGTCAGAAAGTGTTGAGAAAATGGTCGAGGATCACCAGCCATTATAAATCCGGGCCGAACCGTCAACCTCCAAAACGGTGGTTTTAGGCATCAAAATGGATCCTCCACCAATTATCAAGAACAAAACCTGTGTTGACTACCCTCGGAATCTTAATCATTATGATTATGACGACGAGGATTTCTAAATTTCAATCAGAACACAAATCCTGAGTTGACAGTAGATCAACCGAGACAAGTCGTTGGTCTAAGGTCGATTCAGGATTACGAAAAAAATATACCATTGATAGGTGAAATGGAAGCTCGTCCGTTACCGCCAAAAAAAGGGGAGAAGATTTAGGGCAAGAAAAGCTGAAAATCAGTTATTTATAGTTACCCAAAATGAAGATGGGACTCTTTATTATAGGCATGATACAAAGACTCCGACAATTAAAGATTTGTGCCTCCGACAGCGCAAAATGTAAATGCTTATATTAGTTAGTCATTGTAAATAGTGTCAATATTTGTACATATTTTTCTTGAGTATATAAATTATATTCTAAGTATCTGCCAGTGAAATAAATTTCGGGCATGCGACACCTAGTGGCGATTTTCGGAACTAAATTCATTTTTCGTCTCGGGTACAGACAAATGGTTGTCCCATTGAAGGATTTATTTATTCATAAGTTTTTAGACGATTTTCTGGCTCAACTATTCCGACTTTTAACTATTAATTCATGTATGCCAAACAATCTCACAACAATCATTCGGGAGATATTTATTTTATACTTTGGCTTCGGGCTGCACTCGAGCCGAGACAAGACAAGATTGGAACAATTTTGTCTTGATCTCGAACTCAAAATGAAAGTCTCATAGTGATCTCAAAAATTAGTCAATTAATTATACCGTCTTGTTTTGTCTAGTCAAGATCTTTAAAGTGAAATATTTTAGAAAAGTCAATAGACTAAAATTAACTGTCGACTTATAGTTATGTGTAAATACCAAGTTTTGACAAAGCAATTTCAGTTATAACATTGTATTGGTTCTTGTCAAGATATTGCAAGATTTTCGATGGTCTTGGTCTGGGCCACGATATTGAATTTATAGTATCGTCTTGGTCTTGTCTTCATAAGTCGCGACGATATCGAGACAAGATCAATGTAATCTCGATCTTGAGTGCAGCTCATGAATATCTTACTTGAGCTACAGAGCTTGCGCTACAGAATAAATACTGAAATCCATAATCGGCCGGCAATCAATCAACCGTCAATTAACAAGATGATTCCATGCTTTCACTTTTTCTAAACTATCTTGACGATGATATCCTAATTTTCAAAATTAAAGATCGTTCACCAAATTACAATATTAATAGATATTGAACGTATTTAGTTAGAATCAATTTATTCACATTATACGAATTTCGATTGAACACTCGGGCACTTCTACAAATAGTGATAAAACCTAGAAGCCGATTAATCGTTCATAGAAAATTTATCGAATGAATTACATATTTAAGAGAAAGCTCAATCACGAAATCGTTTTTGGAAGCCTTGATCTTACAATTATGCAGATAATTCATGGGAAAATAATCGACATATATGAACTTCATAATAAGTTAGTACTCGTGATAAAAGTTTTGTCTATGCGCCACCTATCGGATAGATTTTAACTAATTTTTTTTGCCACAGATAAAGAACTTATAAGCTTGAGAATAAAACTCCATACAACGATTTTTTTAAGACTAGGTGATGCGTTTACGTCCTAACAGCAGGTAAAGCTTTCGAAATTACTGCAGAAAAAATAAAGAAAATTTACTCAATCTCTATTCCAGATAAAAATCTAAAATCTCAATACGATCATTTTATACAAAGTTACGACTTTGCAGTAATCATTAAAAAATTTTTTAAAGGTTTCTGATCCTCAAACTTTTGGCATGAGTTTATTTCATTGTTATTTAGTAATAAAAATTTTGAATTTTAAGCTTCGAAGATTCTTTGCTAAAACAAAAACTTGTAAACGTAATTAATTCTGAAGATGCGATAGGTATACTGAAAGAAAAACGTTGGACAAAAATATGTCAAAAGAGTCAATAAAATATCGGCAAGGCCATAAAAATAAAATAATTACAAAGTAATTAATTCTGATAACTTTTTCAATGGAAATTTCACTTTCAAAAAATAATTTTGAGAAACATAGAAAATAATAATTTAGGTCATGGCTTTGCGATTTTATCAACTTTGATATTTGTCTGCGTAGAAGAGAAAGATATTCTTTCTGCGCCACCTCGTGGTCATTTTTGTTACTATTTTTTTTTTTTAGATTTTATTCTATAACTCAAATTATAACTCGAAATCTTTGAGACGTTCACTCTTCTTTACATAAAAATAAAAATAATAAAATCACAGAAAAATTAAAAACAAAATATTTCAGTATCAAAGATCTAATTACAATATTCATCCGCAATTATTTTTTTTTTTAAATGATTACTATCAATAAGATTCTATGAAATTTTATGTAATTCTATGCAATTTTGAAGAATTGTCATACAATTTTTCCAGGCCATTATTAGTATAAAATTACATCAGGTAAAAGTAAAGCCCCGACGATTCATAATATGACTTAGATAATATTTATCTGTTGTATTCAACCCGGGTCAAAAAATTAGATTTGTTTAAAATAAATGAAAAATTCAAATAATTTTTCTTTAATTTAAGTTTATAAATCGCATTTATTTCATATAGTAATTTAATCTATTTTTGCCTGTACTATTCCTTATCCAAGCCAGTATGAGATTTACGTACACGGAAAGAAATTTTTCGCGGATACCACTATGTTGTATGGTCGATTCTACCATACTGTATGGTAGCAAAGATTTTTTCATTCGTTTAAAAATTGTGAGTATAGATGATTCGACCATCACGGGAATGGTAACATTCACGATAGTCATGGCGGACGAGCCTATGTCAGTATGGGCGTCAAGCTCATACTGCTTGGCGGTATCCACAATGCTTCTGGTAGATAACGCTATTCAATATTGTCAAATTACTTATGCTAATATTGTAGTATTACCGAAGTTTATTTGATTCAAAAAATAGGTTATACTCCCATGAAAAAAATTTATAAAAAAAATATATGTTAAAATATTACAAAAATATATTTTTCAAATAAAAAAAATGTATTAAAAATACATAAAAAATATATAAATATATATAAAAGATGTATTAAAAATATATTTTAAATTGCTAACCTTTAGCTGATTTTCATATATTTTTTATATGTTTTAAATGTATTTTGAATGTGTTAAAAATATATCTTAGAACATATAAAAAAATACATATATAAAAATAGAAAAAAATTACATAAACAATATATTTCAAATATATAAAAAATACAATTATGGAAATATAAAAAATATATATAAAAATTATATTTTTACTGTAACCAACAACTTAGAAAAAAAATTATATAAAATTTATATAAAAAATGTACGTTTTTTTTGTACGTTTTTTTTATATATTCATAACTATATTTGGTATGTATTTTTAATATGAATTTTCTTTTATATGAAGAATAAATATTTTTTATATTTTAACATGCACTTTTTTTTATAGTAAATTTAACGTTTCAGGTATGAGGGATCATTTTTTTTTAAATTAAAAAAATTAATTATAAATCAAAGTATAAATTTTTTCAAATAAGAATTATTTCCTAATATAACCTGTGATCACTTGTTTACATAAATATATTTTTATCTATTTATCGACGAAGTACTGCAGCTACATCTATGCGGTATTGGTAGTAATCCGATAGTGTATTGACTACCGCACAAAGATCTATTGCGGAATGCCCTAGTGGCATTGCCGTTTCTTCAATGTAGTATGGGCCTCAAGCCCATACTTATCTGGTCAATTCTGCTATACAGACATGTAAGCTACACAAAATTTTCTGTACTATACAGTATGGTGAATAACGCCATACTTATGGTACTTGCTGCAATACTGTAATAAGAGTATGGCGATAAGTACCATACATTTCTTTCCGTGTATGATGTTTAGTCCGTTTTAAATCATTTTTGGACTAAAAACAGACGTTTTCGTAATAATTATTGGTCTGTATTCAATTGTTTTAAAGGACCAAAACAGACTTTATTTACTATCATTCTTAGTCTGTGTTTAATCGCTTTTAGATAAAAAAAAGACTTTTTACCAATGTGATAATAATCACAATAATCATAATCATAATTATTAATAATGTAGATGTATCAATTTCCTTGATATTTGAAGCACATGCTAATGCGCACTTGTAATAAGATGTCAAAAAAATTTCGATCGCTTCTAACGCCAAAATATTTTTCGATTTTATCCAGTAAATAAGAAAAATTTCTTGACATTTTAAGAGTTATTTCATTACCTTTATTCAGTACTATAAATATTCAGCCAAGAC
Organism: Microplitis mediator; assembly: GCF_029852145.1. Taxonomy (NCBI): domain Eukaryota; kingdom Metazoa; phylum Arthropoda; class Insecta; order Hymenoptera; family Braconidae; genus Microplitis; species Microplitis mediator. The sequence continues at coordinate 2,047,997 of NC_079979.1, forward strand.
AACTAAAAAATAAAGCTTTCAAACTTTCATTGACTGCCGGCATTTTAAAGCAAAAGACACTAAATAAATAGTAACCAAAACATAATCAATTCTGTAATTGATATATTTTTTATAAATATTGTCCATAATTAAAAATATTACAAGTTCATGATTAAATCTAATTTTGTCCTTGCATATTTTCAGAACTAAAATTTTCCAAAGTTCAAGAATCAATTCAATTTTGTCTGCCTGTAACGCCATTGTTTTTTAAAACAACAGATCAAAAACAGCTTAAAAATTTACTGTATAATCAAAAAAAGATCAATTAGTCCACATAAAGTCCAATTAGAAAAAACAATTCTAATTGCCATGTAGTGCCCGACTAGAATTTTTCATAAGGGCCTGACGAGGTCCTTATCGGGTTAACCTTATTTCAAATAAGGTCCCGATCAGGGTATCCTGACGAGGATCCTGATATGGATGTAACGCTTAAGACCCATGAGGTCCTTATCGGGATTGCCTTATCAGGACCTCACCAGGATATCCTCATCACGTCCTTATCAGGATTGCCTTATCAGGTCCTTGCCAGGATATCCTCATCAAATCCTCATCAGGATTACCTTATTAGTAATTATTTAAAAAAAAAAATTAAATTGCAAAAATAAAATAAGAGAATTTTAATTCGATCGAGAATGGTATCTATTGTATTGAGAGCATTAATTAGAGGAAGTAAACATATTTTTTATTGACGAAAAAATCCCGATAACTGCTGGGCTCGAACCTGCGTCCTTTCGATTCAAAGTCCTCGATGCTATCCACTGGGCTAACATACACAAGTGATCTTGAAAGTGTAAATATAATATTCATAATGATGTCAAAGAATAACTGATGAAGAAATAAAAAATCTGTGCTACAATGATTGACGTGATTTTTATATAATATTCTTTTGTACTTTTTTTCAATTTTAGCCTGTAAATGAAAGATTTAAAGGGATGGGATAACTTTTTTTTGAATAAGGATATCCAGATAAGGTCCTGATCAGGAACTTGTCAGGTTGACCCGATGGCAAATAACGTTTTTTTTGAATAAGGATATCCTGACGAGGTCCTGATCAGGAACTTGTCAGGTTGACCCGATGGCAAATAACGTTTTTTTTGAATAAGGATATCCTGATGAGGTCCTGACAAGAAACTTGTCAGGTTTGCCCTAATAAGGCAAACCTTATATTAACCCGATAAGGTCCTTATGGTACTTCAGGCAAATCAGGAAGAAATTCTAGTCGGGTGGAGGTCGGAAATAACACGTTACTTATGAATTAACTTCTGAAATTAATAGAAAAATTAAATTTACTTTTATCTGCGCAGTATCTTTTCCAGAAAAAACCTCCAAATTTCTCAAGTAATCCTAAATTTAAACGTATTCAAACTTTTACGTATCGTATTATAAATTCATAATTATGAATCACTTTGAAAATTTTCTAACAGCAATGGTGAAATTTACAGTATTTAAGTTTTAGATTTTGAATCGCACGAAAAACTTCATAATCGCAGCGGTAATTTCAAAGTTTTTAATTTAAAAATGTTGAATCGTTTCAAATAATTTTCAATACCGTATGAGAATTTGATTAGATTCGAAAAAATTAAAATTTATGAATAGCTTCTTATCGTTTATTTTGATCAGGATATTAGATCTGAGAACAATATATAATTCCTCAGTTAAATTTTTGCAATTAATTGCAGACAAGGAGTTTCAACTACTTAAAATTTGAAATGAGCAAATGACTGGAACTTCACAATATAATAACGAAACATTAACTTGATTCACACATTATTATGATTGTCGAAGTTTTGTCGAGTACATAATGAAAAGATAGTTCTTGTCTCACTTAAAGTCAACGACATCAGTTCAAAACCAATATAATTGGCCAGGTATAGATTGATAGCACCTACAAATATTGTCATGAATTTTGAACGTTATTTATAAAGAAACGATGACCTACTACGAATCTTACACTCGAGTCACAAAAAATTCGAAGATTCTATTACTGCACTAGAACCGAATTACTACTTATACAGTCTTCGACATCAATTGACCAGTAGTAATGAAATCGATCAATTCGACAGCAGGTTTAGTAAAAATTTAGATATTTCATCAATTATATGATATTATCAAATTAAGCCACTAGTTCCATAAAACTCAACCGGGAAACTTGAGTATTTTATCAAGTATTTATAAAATTATGTATGTCGCAAGGTGACATTATTAAATCAATTATGAAATCAAATAATTAAATAAAATAAATTGTGATTGTTTAGCAACAAAATTTATAAAACTAATCACAGTGTAAATAATTCATGAAAAAATATACAGCAGATTGTTTGCCTGGGGAATTAAATATCTTCATGATAAGTTTCGACTCGTGAGAAAAAGAATCGCAGTGCGCCATCTGGCGGTGATTTTAGTAACTTATCAAAAAATAATATGAAATATTTATAAAATTATGGAAAAATTTTTTTGAAAAGAAATAGTAAAAAATTGCATTGTTACAGCAAAGTGATTAAAGAATGGGGATTTAGATTGGAATTAGATATTCTTTTATACGTTGATTTTTGTTTATTTCCATCATATCAAAGATTCCATGAGAAAGGATAAAACAAACTAACAAGATAAATTTAGAACAACTAAATTTGAATGACACGGAATATTTTGAGAAAGATATATCAAGATGTAAACCATTATACTCGTCATAAATTGTGTTTTATTCCCATTTCGTGATCAAACTAACTAGAAGCCTTCGAGTCGTAAGAAACCCAAAGACCATAAGCTCACTCAACCATGACTTTAGTCTACGTCACGGAATTCGCTTCACGATCCCATTATTAGGCAAATCACTGCGAATAATGATGAATATTAAGGATAATTAAATAATGAAAAATTTATAATAAAAAAATTTCTCAAGACTTTTCAAGATTTTCCAAGTAAAATATATAAATTTGTTCGTTTAAGAATAAATTATCCAAAGAAAGAATGCGTGATCGCAATTTATTTATTTTTGCTGAATTCCCTCTTATGAGAAGCATAGAAATATTTGCCACCTAGTGGTGATTTGAAAAACTAATCGAATGTAAGGTGTCCGTTATTTCCCAAATTAGATCCTTTTACTTGGCTATGATATAAATTATTTATTTGCGATCCAAAAATAATTTTAAAAAATAAAAAAGTTTTTTCTACTGCTGTTTAACCCTGCCTAAGTAATGATACATTACTTATATATAGTAATAATTTGGCTATTAAAGGGAAATTAAAAAGACACTCGATTCGGAAATGATACATCGGCAAACCGAATTCATTCGATTCCATAGAATAAATAAATTTTGTAACAAGTTTCCACATATGACAAGAAAAAAAACACGGACGCCATCTATGAATGACGTGGGAAACATTTTTTTCATCGGCTTACAAGTGATAAAGTCGAGTAGAGTTGGAAGTTAAGCAGAAATTTTTTTATTGAAAATTTTACGTAGTTTTCTGAAAAAAAAAAATGCAAATTTTATATTGATATTTAGTAATAATTTGTTAATCAATTTTCAGCATCAGACACTAGTTTTGTTTCGAATTACAATCAATACTTCTCAATTATCGTTCAAAAATATCTGTCGAACTTATGGAATTAACAATAAAATCATCAAATCATCACGAAAAACGACGCGTATTTCATAAATTGCTAATGGATACAAAAAAACATCAGAGAACATTTTTTCTTATGAACAAAAAATTTTCGAAGAAATTTCTGTTTGTAAGAAAAATAATTATTTAGTCATTAATTACTCGACCACTCGAATAGTCAATCCAAGAAGGAATTTAGTCTACGATTTACTTTGACAGCAGAGATTCATAATTATAGAGCTGTTCTGTTAATTTTAGATAAATCGATCGAATAGTCTTAGAAATGATTAAGAAATAGGATAGAACAGTATTTTGAAATTTCTCAAAGATACCAAAATCAATCAATTCCAAAATCCAATAAGCTTTAGAATTCAATTTCACGCATTAACTGCTGCGAATATCATCTCACACGGTTAATTTGTTTAAAAGATATCGTTGGAGGGAGAAGTAATATAAAAACGGATATTTTCCGAATATCTTCAAGAAAATTGGATTGATAGGTTCTAAATTCTAATCAGCATTAGAACTCGATTAACCGCGTTGAATTCCACCGTAACTATCACAATCGGTTCATTTCGTCAAGAGATATCATTGTTGAAGAAATTTCAAAAAAACTTTCTTTTGTAATAGATTAAAAATCGCTGAATCGATTGATTTAATAATTTTTAGCTTTGAAGACTAAAGTCGGTTAATTAGATCGTAAAATATCGGCGATGTAAAACATTAAAAATAACACTTTACCTACTATTCTATGCTATTTCAGTAACTTTCTGTCATCATTCCAAGCCATTTTTAGTATGGGATGTAATTGAAAAGAATATCATAAAATTTTATAAGAAGATCTTCCATGGGAAGGCTTGCATTGTTTGATCAACCCACGTGGGTACAAAATTGTGTACACAATTTTTAATTTGTTATAAATCTACAAAGAATGAAGTAATAACTATGCAGGCTGATAATTATCCGATTTTCGTCTCTTCAAAGGAATGTTATTTTTAGCTTCTAAAGTCAAACGATTACAGGTAGAGATGAACACTTGATATTTACCAATTGGATACAATTTTAGTCCAATTATATTAATTCTTGCCACACTTGCTTGTACAATTTCATGGTGGCCAAATTTCTGGAAAACCTGAAAATGTCAGAGAACTATAAATATACTTGAAAAGTCAGGGAAATGTCAGGGAATTTTAACACAAAGCTGGAAAAATTTTCCCTTTCTTTCTTTTGACTGAAAAAATCCGATAAATTTAGTTTTCTGTCAAAACTGTTCAAAAAGTGACGTGGCGCGAATGCGGTTGTAAAACTATCTTGAAAAAAAAATTAGTAGGGATTGATTCCAATAGCGGAAAAATGGAGCAGTTAGAATTATCAAAGCTGTTAGAAAAAAAAGTCTTAGTAGAAACCAATCACCAGGATCTTCAAGCTATTAACATCCATATTGACAAGTTAAAAAACTAAAAAATGCATGCATAAGTAACGAACATAAGTTTCACTACATTTATTATTCACGTACTTCATTAATACTTTATTAATATTCTATGAAATATTCTTATTTATGAAATTTATTCTATTGAAAATGAAAAGTTTATTTATATTTTATTATAGAGTAAGTAATATAAAAACATGGATTTCAAATCAAGAATAAAAAATTATTCATTGAATAAATAAAAAAAAAAATTAACATTGACAAATAATAAAAAAAAGCTTCATTTAACGACAATGACTAATTGATTAAACTGACTTATACCATTTTATTTTAGATTAAATAAATATTTCCAATTATTTAATATTGCCACACATAGTCAGGGAATTTTTGAAGTGTTTGACTGGAAAACCTAGAAAAGTCAAGGAATTTCAATCTCATAAATCTGTGGCCACCATGAATTTACACACTGGAAATAACTTTCAATTCCTTCAAAACTATAATGCAATATTTTGCTAATACTCAACAAGTGAGTAATAATTTGTCGAAACATTTCAGTAAATGTTTTTCTATCTTGCTTATTAACGTATTAATTCTGAATTTGATAAATCTATTTAAAAAAATGTAGAAAATCGATTTTCTTAAAACATATAATAAATTTAACATCCGATTAACCACTTGATTAATACGAGATGTAGAGAAATACCTAAGAAATGAAATCACCAAGCCATCAAATATCAAATAATCAGTTATAGAGAAAAATGAGTCTAGTGATACTATTAGCACTTTTATGAAAATTGGAAAACGGACAATTGTTTTGACAGTGAAATGTGTTCAGTCTTCTCTCCGGTGATTGATAGAATTTTGTGAGTACAATGTATACTCAAATTACAAAGTATCACACAGAAATTAGCAGAAAAGTTCAAGTTCATCTGAAATGTAGCGAGTAAAATAACAAAGCTAAATCCATAGAAATTTGAAAATCTTGAATGCGTCACATATATTGAGACAATGTGAATTGTCATCTTCGCCTTCAGCCTTGCGGTTCCCAATTTTACCCGTCTCGTTGCCGTCTGAAACTACACAAGTCATAGTGACATGGTCACATGACTGATTGTCACGTCGACGCATGTCCGTAAGGGTGAAGTGGGGACGGTCCCGAAGCTAGCCCTACGCCCAAAAATTATCGGTCACCACTTCGATCCTGGATTAATTAACGTTCAGACGTCTCTATTATTTAGTATCGATCATAATCAGGCAATTATACTTGCAATACTCAAGTACTTTATATTTTGTAAATCTTATATTTCTTTCTGGCAATTAACTTGCAAAGTAATACTTTTATTGTTTATTAGTTATTAATTATAATTAAATTTAAGTGTATTGAAAGCATTATACGTTACCGGCGACATATTCGCGGTAATAATATTAGAATTAGGCAATAAAATCAGTGTATAACAAGGATTTATTCCACGTGGCTACTACTGCGTATCCGGCGTTCCAGCCAGGACTATTGATATTGTATTCTGCGTAAAACGTTATTGTAAGTAATTGAACTTATTATAATTGGCAATAAACTTGCACATTGTCCTAACAAATTCCTTATTCTATTCATCACCTTATTCTATCCATATTTTAATACACTGGTAGGATTATTTAATACTATAAAATAGTTATTAATTAAGTTAGAAACAATAAGTAAGTCAGCTGTAAGAAAGCAGCATACAGGATATCAGCCGTGAGGTAAGTTGATCAGTTTTCTCATGCGTTGCCGAGTTTGAATAAGTGCGGGTCTTTGCTTTGCAAGAACCCCAGCCCACTGCTCTGTCCAAGTAAAATAAAATTTGTTAGAGGCCAGCCTAAGCCAGGGTTCAATCCGCGAATTCTGGTGGCTGCTGGTAAAAATCGCGAAGACGAAAAGCGATTTGTCTCAATATTTAAGTGTTTCTGGTTGAAATAATTGAATATCTTTCATTAAACATGTAGATAAATTCGGAACATCGTTATATCGCTTATAATAACTTTCATATTTATCCGTGCACATGAGAAAGATTTTTTCTCTGCGCCACCTATCGGCCATTTTTCTTACTAACTTCTGTTTTATTCCTATTCGGGAATCTCACCTAGCAGAAGAAATCTATTATCAACGGGTCACTTTTCGAAATATAATTTCGCTTTTATTTAAAAAAAAAGTTTGAAAAATCCAAAAGTGCATGCCTTGAGCATTCATGTGAATGATAGGGGCGAGTGGGGTCAATTGAACCAAAAATACTTTAACATTTTTTTTTTTAGATGAATAAAAGCAAAATGATAACTTCTTTATTTACGAAATTATACTTTGTTATATAGTCTATTATTTCTCATAAGCACATAACTTAACAAATGATGAAAATTTTTAATAAATACGAAATTGTACAACTGCATCAAATGGTTCAATCGTTCCCTTTGCGGGAGTAATTGAACCACTAGTCGGGGACAATTGAATCAAGAGTATTAGAACCACAAACGAATGACTTTAATGAATAATTTACTATTCATTACAGCTTAAAACTGAAATTACAATACTTCTAATATTATTGATTATTTTATATAACATTATATGTTATAACAGTCACTTCTACAACTTCTGTCAATATAATTATTTTTTTCTTGGTTAGTTTAGCTTTTTTCACATTCAGTCAAGATGCGCGCGCATGTCTGATGCTCACAGTGTGGTTCGTGTGGTTCAACCGTCCCCGAGACTACTGGTTCAATTGACCCCATATGATTTCATTGAAATAATTAGTTTAAAAACAATATTCAAGAACTATTTTACTAGGTGTAAAGTTAGAAGTTTATGACTAATAAGGTAAATGTCCCAATACCGGAACGACGAAGGGTTTATAACTGATTTTTTTTGTTTTAAAAATATTCAAATAGATCATAAATAAACGTAATTTTTTACATCATGTAGAATAGACATTTACCTATTCAAAAATAATCGAATTAGTTCATGTTTCTTAAATTTAATATAAAAAAATGTTTTTTTCTATGACACCCAAAAGACCCAATACCGGAACGCTGAAATAGCCTTGTCCCAATACGGGAATTCGGTTGTCCTAATACCGGAACAGTGAATAAAATGAGTTATTTTTTGAATTTATTTATAATGAAAAGATTCACACTTATTAAATAATATTAATGTAAAACGAGTGTGAATGTATCAGAAATCAGACAACTTTCAAATTATAAATAAATAAGATAAATAATTAAAAACATAATATTTATAAAAAAAGGACTATTAGGGGAAGGGGGGGGGGGGGCAAAACGGGGTAGGGTGGGCAAAACAGGGTACCCTCAAGATATTATGAAAAAAAGAAAATTTTTTTTTTCGTCTAATTAGTATAAATCCGATATATTTGTGCACTTTTAGCCCTACGCATGACACCTGGGGCAAAATGGACGAGCCGAAAATCCTGAAAAAATGATTCTTTCAAATTTTTATCGTTAAATTAAAAAAAATTTGATATAATTCCGCATTTTTAGCCTTACCCATAACACCTAGGGCAAAATGGACCAGCCGAAAATTTTGAAAAAATGATTTTTTTATATTTTTATCGTCAAATTAAATAAAATATAATACATTAATCCATTTTTCCGCTGATTTGTTATAGCTGGGGCAAATTTGGCCACTAAAACTATTCGAAAATAATATTTTATTGTTTTATTGATAAAATATTTTAAATAATGCAAAATAATCTGCAATCTAAAAAATCAGAAAACACGTTTTTTGGGTAATATGGGTATATTACACATAAAAGATTCAAGTAATAAAATTTGATCAATTTTCAGAAATTTTTTTTTTTCAACTTTTTTTAAGGGTACCCCGTTTTGCCCGCCAAAAATAAAAATTTAATTTTTTAACGGCAGCTAAAAATTTTGTCTATTTACCTCGAATGTTACTAAAAACAAAAAGATTTAGCGTATTTTAGTCCTCGAAAACTTAGTATTTCTTTAGGTACCCCCTTTTGCCCCCCCCCCCCCTCCCCTAAATTCAAAATTATTATTATTAATAAATTTATGTTTTGTTAATGGTCCTAGAATGGTTGTCATTAGATCGAATGGATAAATTAATAAATTGTCATTTAGAATCCAAAAGTTGTTTGAAGGATAATATAGTTCGCAGTCCAGAATTGTGTGCAAATCCAAAAATCTGATATAATAGAATTGTCTAACCATTTAATGAGAATTCTCAAGCACTAAGCATTTGGAATGGACATACGACCAAAATATTATAAATATGGAAACAAAAAAATCATTAAATATTATTCGCGTTGGGTTCCCATAGTGCACAAAATGAAGAGATAGCGACAAGACGTTTTTTGCTCTATTAAATTTCACACTAGTATTTAACGTCATCAGTTCAAAAGAATATTATTGACTGTGAAACGAATTCCACAAATACCAAAATTTTTGTGTATTTAAAACTTTATGTATAAAAAAAGCATGACCTCAAATTCGTTCACTCACGATATAATATAATGGAGAGTTTGTTTTATAATAGTTTTCTGTTGAATTTCATTGCGTAACACAATAGTGTACAAAAAAAAGAATAAAAACACATTACCGCGATAAAAAGTTTTTTTCCATTTTTCTGAGCCCAAGTCATTATATCAATCCAAATTGATCAAGTTATGCACAAGATACAGAAATATTTTATTGATGAAAATGTGATAATGACATTAATACTTCATTTTTCTCACTATCTGCCAATCGTTACATTTTCATGAGTTGACGACTATGTATGCGCATCGAAGATATTTTTTGAGGATCTCAAAGTACACTATTAATAAAATACTATTCCTTTTATAATAAACTATAATTCATATATTCTCCGGATCTTCACTTCAAATTCAAATAATCAAAAAAAAATCGACTTAAACCAATAACTAGAGCAAATTATTCATCAAAAAAATTTTCAGAAGATGATTCCTTTGAAAAAAATAAAATATCTTCGTAATTAGTTTCTACTTGTAAGACAAAAAAATGTTATGCGCCACATGGCGGCGATTTAAGTAAATAATCTAAAAATAATTCAAAATATTCGAGAAGTTATTGAAAAAATTCTTTTGATAATACTATAGAGTCAAAAAGTACATTGTTACAGACAAATAATAAATAATTCTAGGATTTAGCTCCGAATCCGAGATTTTTGTTCCGGCATTAAATTTTTTTTCTTAGCTCGTAACTAATAATTTCATGAAATTTTCGTAACACGGCACATCTATATAAGCGAAAAAGGAAGATTTCTGAGATTTTGACATAAAATCAAACAGTGTATCATTAACTTTCGGCCTTAATATGCGCCCATAGTGAATTTGAACAAGAACTTTTCTGGGTAAAGTACGGAATCAAAATCACAAGGCTTTTAAAAAATTTTCCCTCACGGTCCAATTACGAACTAAATCAATACAAATGGTTATTAAAATGAAGATCAATTTAGCAAAAATTTACTATCCACAAATTTCTGTACATTTTTCAAAGATTTTGCAAGTACAATATAGAAATTTGGTCGGTTGAGAAAAATTATCCACAGAAAGATAGCGTGATCTCAATATATTTATTTTTGATGAATTTCCTCCTATGAGAAGTAGAAAAATTTTCCGCCACCTAGCGGTGAATTGGAAAATCATTAAAATATATGTAAATATGTATTTCGAGTGTTTTTTTTTACGAAACAGTAATAGTGTAGCCATTAAAACCTTTGAAAGGTTAGAAACTTCAACATCGAAGATACAAGTTCCGGATTAGAAGAAAACACCAACGTTTTCAAACAAAACAATTAGATGAAAATGCATGTGAAAATTGTGGAGATAAAAAAATTACAGAGTAACCTAGAGACAGAAATAAAATGATTCCGCTCCGTTAATCGATATTGATAGAATTACATTATTATATCACGTTACTAATTCCAAAAGAGCATATCTCGAAATATACGCACTTTTGGCTCTGCAGAACTAAAAGGGCGTATGAAAAAATTTTATTTCTCCAATTAACTTGGAAATTTCTTTTTCAATTAAATAAATCTGTTTTCCAATAGATTCAGTTTTAAAGTCATCTACTTTACCATTCTTGAGATTTTTCTCGCTAAAAATCGACAATAATTTTAAAAAAATCGAAACGCCTTTTTGACTAAAAAATTTTTTTTTCTTAGAGTCAAAAGGACATAGGTCAAAAAAATTGTGTTTTTCGTTTTTTTCATAAATAAATACTGTTTCTACATTCTCAGTTTGAGTGAAGAGAAAAAAATATTTTCATATTATATATCATATTGTTACGTCCAGCTCAGACGCTGAACTTTTTATATTAAATTTTATTTTTTTTTTTTTATTTAAATTACGTGGCGACCAAATTTTATTTATCTTTAATAACTCTAGAGCGATAAGACATTTTAGTTGTAAAAATGTTTTTAAGATTAGTGAACTTGTTTGCTCTGACGCACATTGAAATGCTAAAGCAAACAACCAAATGCATTTATAATGACCCCTCGGGTCACAATAGAAAAAGGCCCAAAGGCCAGCTGCCAATGATTTTTTAGAAAACAATTAAGAATTATCTACAGAAACATACGTAAAATATTTAGAAGAAAAAGTAAATTTTAGAAGGAATTTTAACAGTGACTCATTTTTTAATAAGTAAAATAAACGAAGTACATAATCTTGTAAGCCCTACATTTGTAAGTGTACTTTTGTAGATAATTTTTCGGCGTCCACGTAAACGTAAAATAGATAAGCAAAGAAATGATTTTTATGACACGTTGTCCAGAATATTCAAAAGAATAATATTAAATGAACTAAATTTTAAATAAAAGACTTTTTAACAAAGAAAATTCACATAAATAATACGCAAATTAAATTTTTTTTAAATGAAGAAAATTAGCAAAAGAATTAGCTGAATAAATAATATTAAAATAAATAATTCCTATCAATTAAACAAATAAATTAATAAAACTTAAACCAATAAAAATTCACGCGAATACATATAAAATTTTATGTAAATAAAATAAGTAAATTTATAATTTTTAAATAGAAAAAATTCATATAAAATTATAAATAAATTAAAGTATTGTTATACATAAAATATTGTGCATGTAGGTGTATGTGTGGATAACGCACACACATAGACCTGCATCGGGGTGTGCCCTTTACCACTTCCCTAGCGGAAAATTCTAGGGAAAGGGAAAGGACCCAAGGAACTGTGTTCCGATTGGACACAGTTTTTCCCCAAACAATACACCAATTAGAACCTGATGGAAAATTATAAAAAGTGTTGACACACATCAATCACTCTCAATACTCTCAATTTTCTCAGTTCAAAGTTCGCAGTACTAAGTTTTTCACTCTCAGTAGTCACAGTTCTCAGTCCTGGATCAGGAAGGATGAGAAAATTCAAGTACAAGTGTTCTCACACTTACACTAGTTCCGTACTAGTTTTCATTTACAAGTGTTCTCACACTTTACGCTAGTTCCGTACTAGTTTTGTTTTATATACAAGTGTTCTCACACTTCTTTTATTTTATTTAATTGTACAAGTGTCCTCACACTTTACTTTATTAATTATATTACTAGTGTTTAGTAAATATTGTGTCAATCAGGTTAGAAATATTAAGTTAACGCCGAAATCAAATGTAATCGCGAATAATACAGTAAACTCAGTGTAAATCAGAAGTATACTCCAGTCTTCACAACTTCAGGTACTGTAATCTTTAAGTTTATGTATGCCAAAACATATAGAAACATTTCCAACACACGGAAATATTATAAAAGAATTTATTATATTCAGAATTCTATAGCTCTCTCTCTAGTATTTAAAACGAATTTTATCGTAACCATTTTATTGTAAATTAGAGTCGGCTGACTAGCCACCTAATGTTTTTAATATCAGATTTATTGTATTCACATCATCAACATTGTAAATGGTATAATATATAGTAGTTTAATTTGTATATTCAACATCTTTCATTTCAAACAAACCTTCCAGATAATTATTCAGTGTGATCCCGGTCTATTGGTCGAAAGACTAGGGCCGAAAATAATAATAATTAAATTTGTCCAAATATTACAGTACAAGCTACTTTTTGGACATAACAATATATCACAGCAAAATTAAAATATTAACTCAGAAGAAATTTAAAGTCAATAAGTTCTGACAAAATAAAATACGGAATAAGAAAACCAAATTTTCAAAGTGCAAATTTCACTGAATATCAACTGAAACATCTCCGTCAACAACGGGTTCAAAAAATATTATCATTAATAATTAAACTCTTGCTGTCGCTGTTTAACTTTCAATTCAGAAAATTATTTTAGTGAAAAATGTGGATTTCAGTTTCCATAAATTTATAGGCTTTTTGTTAATAAAAAAATATTTTCACACATCGTTTGATAATCAGAATCAAATCGCAGAATATACTCTTGAGAGAATATAATAACTTAGTAATAAGTTTGTACTTATGAAAAGGTAAAAAAATATACGCCACCTGGCGGTGAAATTTAGGAGTTTGATTTCGCTTCTGATACTTTTTGCTGACTTTTCGTAATAAATTCAATGTCCGACTTCTAATTTGGAACTGTTGGGAATTTAGGTATGGTAATCGTGAATGAAACAAATCAATTTATTAAACAAATGAATATGATATCTTTTATTAAAATACACGCTCTAGGGTATGTCTTCACTCGTAAGAGATTTAGCTTAGACTAACTTATTCTTTTAATATTATTTAACACTGAGGTCCAACAACCTCTCCTCCTTTTGTATAACAAAGATCTCCAAGTTCAAAATATATATATATATATATATATATGAGTGCAAATAAAGAAAAACATATTGCCTTGCATTTACTTGGAATCTCTCGTCAACCCAAGTACCTAAGGTCATAAAATTTGATCCATGCTAGCTTTCTTTTCTTTAAGTAAACATATACACATTTTGAACTCAACTCAAATATATATACTACGACTTAAATGCGACACTGTTCGAAATATTATTTCGAACAGAATATTTAGTAAAGAGAAATAATTCAATAAAGTATATATATAAGAATAAAGATTGATTTTTGTACAGAGAATCCAACAGGAACAAACGATTTTTTCGGCGATATTTTGTTGATTTCTAACTTTGATCGAAATTCGGCCGAAAACAACAATATGTTGATTTCGCTATAAGTTTAAAAATTTCTTTCATTTCACTTTTGCCAGATATGTTATTTTGAGGTTTTTTGTAGTAAGAAACGAAATTTGTACTCACATACTGATAGACAAGAACCTAAATTTTATTTTAATGTTCACTGGGAACTATAACTCAAACACTGACTCATCATGAAGTGCAGAAGTTACTCTGGTGTACATTCACTAGAATTATAATCACAGAAATTCAGAGAAAAATTATCATGTAAAGTAATGAAGAAATTGTACAATTTGTTAAAATAGCGATAAACGCAAAATTATCAAGGATAATTTGGCTGCCAGCTGTTTGAAAAATTTTGCTATTTTCAGCGATTTCAGTTCTATTTCAGAAAATTTAGATATTTCCTTAGATTCGTAAAAAGTCTTTGTATTTAAAATCTACTCAAAAAAAATATTCTGAAAGATTACCTCAGAAGTATTTCTATCTAAATGAATTTGGCATTGGAAGTTTGATTACTAGATGAAATATAATTCATGCAATAAATTCTAGATCTTTATTTACACAAATTAAAATTTTTTAAAAAAATGTGAGCAAATCTGAAAGATATAAAAGTATATCACTTCTTCGTTTATATAAACTTTCTGATTTGTCTGCGCGCATGAAAACGATTTTGTCCCTGCTCCATCTGGCGGAAATTTTGATCACTGTTTCTTTCAATTTCTCGTCTAGAAAACTGAAAATTTTCTAAAATTCGGAAAGTTATTGTTTTCTCCAAAATTTAAAAAAGTCGACTTATCATTAGATGTCGATGTCTGAAGGTCCTAAAAACCCGCATGAAAAAACTTTATATGTGAAAACATATATGATAGAATATATGAATATTATAATGTGATATATTGTACAATATATAAAATAATATTTATATTTTTGCCGTATTAATATATGATAATATATTGAAAAAAAATATATTGCTAGAATATATTATCAATATATTTATCAATATATGACTTTTTATGTATGTTTTACATATATATTTTAATATATATTTTTTATATTAATATATATTATATTGAAAGTAGTAAATTAATATATAGTATTTTTTATATTTTTTATATATGTTTTCCAATATATTGCAAAATATATGGTTTCCAATATATTGTAAAATATATGTCACTTTTTTTACTTTTCTTAGGTTATTGCCAGTAAATATAAGGTCAATGAAAAGAAGAAGAAAAAATAATAAATTTGACTTTTTTTTGTGGAATTGTGTAGAAATTGAAAAAGTATATTAAAAAATAAAATTTTCAATATATTGCGAAAAATATAAGTTTTGATATACTGGAAAAATATAATTCCAATACACCGCGAACCATATATTTAATCATATAAATTCTTTCATATATAATCAATTATACAGAGACCATATACCACTAATTATATGAGTCAAAATATATGGATATATATATCAAGTTTATTATATTATACTTATAAATTATATATATACTATCCATATATGATAAGAATATATTGAGCATTATATGAGATAATATATATAGAAAAATACAAAACATTATACACAAGTAAATATATTATGATAAATATATAATCCAATATATGTAAAAAACATATATTTTTCAATATAAATATTTTTGCCGCTATATATTTATCACATATTCACCATATATTTTTTTATATACTTTTAACAATATATAGCTTTTCCATGCGGGAAGCTATTCTGATACTTTTAGAGTTTGTGTTTACTTTTCAATACATTAACTGATCGAGATGGCTCTTGCAGAGCTTTTGTCTTTGGTTGAACTGTTACGCAACCCATATTTGTATATGCTATCCCCACCAAATTATAATTTTATTTATACATAATAGAAGTTACTATACAGATAGTAAAAAAATATACTCGTCTTAGCAAAAAATACATTACGCATGGTAATTTTTAATATCTTATTATGTAATTATTGCTAACGAGTAAATTTTAGTAAACGTTTGATAATAATTACAATACAGAATGTATTTTTTCATATCTGTTAGTAAATTTTACTATAGTATTGTAATTTTTACTATAGTATATATACTTTTTTCTCCGTGTATAAAAATGAAAAGCTAGTATGATTTTTGGACTATTTAGTTAATCATATTCTGAGTTATCCAGAAAATAAGAAATAAATTTTTATTTTTGAAATATTTCGACGCTGATATATTTTGAACTAATCGACCGATTATTGCGTTCAATGCAGCAATAGAAGTGTTTTGCTCAATTTCAAAAAATGACTCAATTTAGAAATTGATCGGATGTCACTTCGAAGATAATTGAAAAAAACCGTTTATCATCATTTCTTTCTCCGACGATTATTCTCGAACAAATTAACCGATTGAGATGGTTAAGGCGGCGATCGACGCGTTTTATTAAGCTCTAAAGCTGAGTTGATTTTGAAATCGATCGTTTAAGTCATTTCTGACGAATTAACAAAATAAGTAAAAAGAATTTTGTTTTGTATAATTCACAA
This sequence comes from Microplitis mediator, assembly GCF_029852145.1. Lineage (NCBI taxonomy): Eukaryota > Metazoa > Arthropoda > Insecta > Hymenoptera > Braconidae > Microplitis > Microplitis mediator. The sequence continues at coordinate 2,064,755 of NC_079979.1, forward strand.
ATATTTTCGAGTCTACTCGATCAAATGATTTGAAATTTCTAGGAAAGTTAATGGCCAACAAGCTCTTTTATTTACCACTTTTACCATCCAAATCGGTTCATTAGTTAAAAAGTTATAGAGCGATCACATATACACGCACACACATATATATACATATCCAAATATTATATATACATGAATCCAAAAATTTTTTAATTGCTAACTTTACTATGATGTAAAAATAATAACTTTCCGAATTTTTCGAAAATCATCGATTTTCGTAGCGGGAAGATGAAAAGTGAAAATATTTAAAAATTAGTAGTTTAATAAATTTAAAAGTATTCTAGTCAAAGAAATTGAAATCATTAAATTTTTATAGTCAAAATAATTTTTAAAATAAATAAAAAGGAGAAAAAAAATTGTCCACTGAATTTGATGCATGTCAAGTATATATTTAGCATTTATCTGGATATAGGATACTATAATTAATTCATTTCCAATTTTTATGTTTAAATCATGTCCGTAACCAATGAAAGATTCCGATTTTGGTCTCCGTCTGTGGTTGGTCGATGATTCGACTCGTCTCCGCAGCCACCACCGCAGCCCTTGGATGAAAATGATTTAAACCAAAGCTTTAAGTTTTTAAAAATAAAAAATATTATTTCATTCAACTTACAAAGTTGTGGAATTCAGTAGTACCAATTTACTGTAAATACAAAAAATGAATGTATAAATAAATAAAGTGATTAATTAAAAAGTTGTTGGTGTAAAAAATAAATTTTTGAATATTTTTTTATACTCAGCGTCTGGCAGGTTCCATGTGATCCTGTAATAAAATTAAAATTAATTATCAATTAAAAATTTGTGGGTGTCAAAAATAAATTGTTAAATATTGTTTTATACTTGGTTCTCGTAGGCTACGAAGCCATTCTGTAATAAAATTAAAATAAATTATCAATTAAGAATTTGTCGGTGTCAAAAATAAATTTTTGAATATTTTTGTATACTTACGCCTGCTACATTTGGTACTCCCTCACTCTGTAATTAAATTAAAATTAATTATTAGTTCAAAATTTGTTAGAGTCCAAAATAAATTTTTGGATATTTTTTTATACTTACGCCAATTTGCATTATTGGGGCAAATCCCTGTCATTAAATTAAAATTATTTATTAATTAAAAATTTATTGGTGTCTCAAATAAATTTTTAAATATATTTTATATTTACGATTTGTGAGGTTCCTTCCCTCAATTCCTGTAATAAATTAAAATAAATTATTAATTAAAAATTTGTTGGTGTCAAAAATAAAGATTTGAATATTTTTTACTACTTACGTCTCTAAGTAGTGCGTTGCCATCCTGTAATTAAATTAAAATAAATTATTAATTAAAAGATTGCTGATGTCAAAAATAAATTTTTGAATATTTTTTTATACTTACTTCTGTTCCAACTGATGCGCCGGCGGACTGTAATTGAATTCAAATTAGTTGATAATTAAAAATTTATTAGATTAAAGAACAAATTTTGAATCAAAATTTATACATCAAGTGCAATTGCGTATAAGACGTGAGTCGTGGCGATTAAATACCAAGCCACATTTTCCATGCATCAATTATATAAAATAGGGGATTATATAGAGGAGTCTGGGCACGAAGGCCCCCTTAAGCTGGTTTTTTCTTTTTGTGGCTTTTAACCATCAAATTCGTTTATTTTCCGTCTATTTCGGAAGAATAAGTCGAAATTTTGGAAAAATCGAAAACCAAATTTTTTTCTGGGGCACGAAGGCCCCCTTCCCAAAAGATTATAAAAAAAATTTTTTTTTATTTCCCGTCACCCTAGCAGACCGGATTTACCGTAAATTTACGGTAATTATACCGTAAATCTACCGTCGAATACCGTAAAATTCGAGTAGATTTACCGTAAATTACGGCAAACCCACCGTAAATTACGGTAAAACCACCGTAAATTACGGTAAATCCACCGTAATTTACGGTAAATCGGTACTTTACGGTGGATTACCGAAAATTACGGCGGGTATACTGTCAAATTACCGACGAATACGATAAATCTACCGTAAAAAATTCGGGTGATTACCGAATTACCGTAATTTACGGTGGATTACCGTATTTCCGTATTTTACGGTAAATCCACCGTAATTTACGGTAAATCGGCATTTTACGGTGGATTACCGTAATTTACGGTGGGTTTACCGTAATTTACCGTAATTTGGGTCCGTTAGGGCAAGTTATGACCTCTACAATGTTTTTATCATATTTTAGGTGAACATGTAATATGTGGAGTAAAATGGACCACTCAAAAAAAAAATAATTACGAAAAAATTACCTTGACGGAAAAGAAAAATAAAAATAATTTTTTCTTTACAAGGTTTTTTTCGAGTGGTCCATTTTGCCCCACATATTATATATTCACCTAAAATATAATGAAAACATTATGAAGGTTATAACTTGATGGAAAATGAAAAAAAATAATTTTTTCGAGTGGCCCATTTTACCTCACATATCACATATTGGCCTAAAATATGATAAAAACATTGTAGAGGTCATTATTTGACGGAAAATAAAAAAATAAAATTTTACCTAACTTTGTGGGGGGCCTTCGTGCGCCAGGGGGGCCTTCGTGCGCCAGGCTCCCTTATAAATGAACAATTTAAAGTTTATGATAAAAATATAAATTCTTGACTTACAAAGGCTGCATTGACATTTGTGACGATTTCCAACAATGTGATGAATAAAATAAATGACATAAATTTAAAATTCATTTTGGTAAGAATTGTTCGTAATTATCTGAAATTTAAAATTATTAACATTTATTATTAAATTTACAATCAGAAAGTTGTGAATTTTCAAAATTAAGGAAGTTATTGTTTTCACCCCGATTTTCGAAAAACTAGTTTTTATCACATAGTAAGAAATGAACTGTATGAATTGAGAACGGCAAGTAATATAATGATAAAGTGATCAATAAAGACTATCATTATAAACAGTAATTTTTTCATTTATGATTAAAACATGAATAATTACAGGATAATTATGAAACTTCATTGTCAATGCAAGAAAAATTGCTGTTTGAACATTGAAAATCGTAACTGATCGCCGAAAGTGAGCTCACTCGATCTCAAATATGTTGATTATTTTATTCGAAATGATCATGATATGTAGTACCGTTCGAGTACGCCAAAACTTTACACCAATTACAGATTAAATACAAACAAAATTGACTCTCGCTACTGTCACATTGACCCTCGCCTGTTCATGTAATTCAGCGTCGCATAATTTCCGAAAAGATTGCGGGTGGGATCATTACCACAGAATATATTTTCTTTTTTTTTTTTTTAGGGTTGGGAAGTGATCTTTCCGAACAAAATAATCGACGTGATTGGGATCGAGCGAGCTCGCCGAAAAAATATCGATGGTGGGGGATTCGTAAGATCACTAGGAATATTTGTGCCAAATTTCAAATTTATTAGCCGGATAGTGCAAAAATCCCTTGTAGGAAGAAAAATATTGACAACGGGTCCGGTCTTGGCACAATACTGGGCTATTGAGCCTCGGCCTCCCAAAGTTGGTCCAAGATCCAACCAACGTTCAAGTGACGAGCCTCGGTTTGCCAGTCTTGGGCCAAGATTCAGCCACTACTCAAGTAACAAGCCTTGGTTTGCCAGTCTTGGGCCAAGATTCAACAGACATTTAATTGACAAGCCGTGGCTTGCCAGTCTTGGGACAAGGTTCAGCCATTACTCAAGTGACAAGCCTTGGTTTACCAGTCTAAATAACAAATGGTATATAAAAACCTCTGGCTTCTGTGAATAGCGGAACAGCCTAGTGGATAAGACGCTTGCCTAGCAGCCATGAAGGACCAGGTTCGAGACCCAGCAGATGCAAAAAATAATTAGTTTCATCGATCCACCTGATTTCTCTGTGTACAAATTTATTTCCATATGTTACCATCACGCACATGTCTACTGCTATTTTTTGTTTTTTTTTATTTATTTTTAATAAGCATAGGTGCTTATTTAGCAACAGTCTTGGCACAATACTGGCTCTCAATATTGGGCCAATACTTAGATGCAGTCTTGGCACAACACTTTCACTCAAGCTTGGCTCGGTGTTATCATTTCGATGCTTATAGGACTTGGGCCAAGCTTGGATTTCAAGCTTTTCCTAGAGTTAATGAGTCTTGCGCCAAGCCTCGGCCAAGTTTGGGCCTATTGTTTCTTTCTATTAGGTAACGCGGGTATTTTTATCGTTTGACCCACTAAAACCCCCCTCGGAGTTAGTTTTTGGAAAAAATACCGATGGCGGGGGACTCGTAAGATTGCTGGTAATATTTGTGCCAAACAAGTCTGTAAGCCGGATAATACAAAAACGGGGGTATTTTTATTGTTCGGCCCACTTAAATTCATCATGTGAAAGCTGAAGGAAATTAATTTTGTCTATCATTTTTTACATTGAATATCTAGATGACGATTCCAACGTTCACTACGTCCGACTTACAATTCAAATTTTGACGCGGGAGTACATTCAAGTTCACTTCGGGTTAATTTTATTTCTGGTAAGTTATAACTACGTCAATATTTTTATTTAAGTCAATTCAAGTTATAATCAAGCCCAATAAGTTATTTAAGTTTGGTTTAAGTTCATTAACCTAATGTAAGTTCAATGTAAGTTCTATAAGTTAACGTAAGTTAAATGTAAGTGTAATATTTCGACTCGGGACAACAAAAAATTAACAGAATTAATGAATTAAATATAGTTATTTAGCTGTTTATTTGTGACGTGTAGTATCTAGGTGCAGCAAAAAATGTAATGAATAGATGATTGTCGATGTGACAGTAGCGAGGGTCAATTTTTTGAACTAAGTATGAGATATAACTTATTATTTAGAATGTTAAAATTTCCCATAATGACACTCGGGTTCCGGGTTATTTTGATCACAGACATTTATTTCTACTTAAATAAATTTATCTAATTTTAAATAATCAGAAATAAAAATTTGAAAACCGCTTGGTAATAAATGATTTCCGATTCTTAAATTTTCAAACTTCAACTTAAAACGTTACCTGTTACAGGTTCAAAAGCTCACAAAAAAAAAATTGCATGTAAAAGTATTTTGAAGCTCGAAGAGCTCGAAAGTGTATTCATACTGATGTTTTCGAGCTCCTTGAGCACTTCACAAACGTGAAAAATAACTAAATAGTTACTTACGTAAGAGTGAAATTCAATTGTTGAGAATCTCAGTTTGGTACTAAGTGTCACCAGCATAAAAACACCGGACATATATTCAGTTTTATCAGTGAATTCATCATGAGATTAAGATGTTTGATCAGGTGGTCACCAAACTCAAATGATTTATTGCTAAAAATCTACTGAAATTTAATCATTTTATCAAGATGACATATTGACCATCTTTATTTAAAAGTCTACAGTTCTTCCACTCTAATAAATATTGTTCAATCATTCACTTGGGTTAATAATGATTTTGTGACATATTAATTACTTAAGATAACAATCTCGTTATCACAAGTGATCACACTTTTTAATTATCACGTTTCCCAACGTTCATTTATTTTATTTTATTTATTTATTGTTTTTTGACCATGGAATCTAGGCTCCTTGCTGCCATCACGGTACAATTATACTTCATGTCTCGCCCTTTGAGATGACAGATGTAGTACAGCTACTTCATGCCTACAAACCACACGTTTAGAGCCTTAAAAGATTTGAAATTCCCGCCGGGTCACTCCTGGCGCCACTAGGTGTTCACTTTCGTCATTAGTTATTTGTGCGTCAACGCAAATTACACGTTTGAGCAAACGTCCTCGTTTAATTTTACATTTTCAGCGAATACAGAGAGCATTTATTCAAAACAATGGGAAAACATAAGAAACGTTCTCACAGTGAAGATAGAGACGAAGAAACCAAAAAGTTACGACGAGAAATAGGGATTCAAAAGAGTTTGTTATGAAGTGCTCATCCACCCAGCCCATACACAACCAAGCGAACATGGACGCAAACAATAATAATAACAACAACGATAAAGGTAAATAATTTCCTTTTTACTCGATACTATTCAACACATAAAAATCGAAATAGGAGAGCTCGTACGAGAGACGAGTCAAATCCTAACTATTCAGTCAAGCCTGCACGAGAGGCAGGATTAAGACTAAAAATAATTAAAAATAAAGTTGAAAAACTATTCAAAAAAAAAAAAAAAAAAAAAAATAAGATCACACGAGAGGTGATATACAAAAAAAAATAATAAGAATAATAATAAATAAACAAATAAATAAAACCGGGACATGTGCTTAGTATACTCTCAGATACTATATACACCAACGCATGCGCTAATTCAGACGCGTTTGGATTTGTTGCAGACAACGGCATTCAGACAGGAGACACAAACCGGAAAAGTCCGGAAACACTTCCAGCTCAGGAGTTACAGACTCAGAACGATCCAATTGATCTATCCGGAAGTGGTCCACCGGCTCGAGAAAAAACGATAGAAAACGCAGCCCCGTCAACGCCGGGGGAAACAGGAAACCAAGCCAAAAACAAAGATTCAGAACAAGCGCTAGTCCTCGATGAGGAAATTATAAAAATAATTGGTCAGGCACCAGGAAAAGAAGAAGCGTGCCAAAAAATCCATTCGGACGTTTCAATTCGGTGGAGCGCATGGTTAAAAACTGGTCTGAAAGAAGAAGAGAAGAACGAGTTACTTAAAAAATATCCTCGGGGTGGACCTTGTCTCCTAAAAGCGCCGAAGCTCAACCCCGAAATAGAATCGACCCTAAACGACTCAGCTCTGAAAAGAGACAAATATTTCTGCGCTACACAACAGTTAGCTGAATCCAGTTTATCAGCTCTTTCCCCGGCGATCACCTTGCTTCTAGAAAATGAGAAAGTAGATTCAAAAGAGATACTAAGCAATATCTGGGATGCAGCAAAAATTCAGGCTGAGCTGCATCATTCGCAATCAGTCGTACGACGGGCTCGACGGGCCAGAAATTCAAACCTCACAAAACAGTCACTCAGAAGATTTCATCGAGACAATCCAGCCAGCACAAAACGAATCAAAGTCAGAATCAGACCCATTATCGTCGACATTTGAACATAAGCAAGACCCGGACTCAGTAAACAAGGATCAGGATCAGGTAAAACTAGCAGGTAGATTGACACGTTTTGAAGGCTTGGGAACAGCTGACGCCTGATGAATTCATTAGACAATGCGCAACAGGCTATAAAATTAATTTTAAAGAAACACCTAGTAAAAATTTTCCACCAAAAGAGAAAATCTGGTCTTTACGAGAAGCAACAGATATTCAAATGGAGATAGATAGGCTCTTAGTGATCGGAGCGATCGTAAAGTGTTCAGACACAACCAATATAAAATCATCAGTTATGAAGAAAAAGGTGTCTAAACATCGCTAGTTTGTTATAATTGGAAAATGGACAATTCCTTTGACGACCAAATGTGTTCAGTCTTCTCTCCGATGATTGATAGAATTTGATGAGTCCAAAGTATACGTAAATTAAAAATCATGATAAAGAAATTAGCAGAAAAGTTCAAGTTCATCTGAAATATAATGAATAAAAAGTGTATCCAGTTGAAATAATTGAATATCTTTCATTTAACTTGTAGATAAATTCGGAAAATCATTATTTTGCTTACAATAACTTTCATATTTATCCGTGCACACGAGAAAGATTTTTCCTCTGCGCCACCTATCGGCCATTTTTATTACTACTGTTTTATTTCTATTCGGGAATCTCACCTAGTAAAACAAACCTATTGCAAACTGGTCACTTTAGAAAATAATTTTGCTTTTAATTAGAAATTTCTAATTAAACGTATCATTAATAATTTCTAATTTTTTTCAATTTACTAAATTTTTTAAAATAATTTTTTAGTTTTTATTAATCTTTAGTAAATTTTGCTAAAAAATAAAAGAATAATTACTGAATTTGGATAGTAATCTTGAAACGCTTATGATTTATATGAAAAATTTATAAACAGATCAACATATTTCACAAGTCGTTTAGTAATTTCTCATATACTGGTTATGGAAAATCTCTTATGTTGCATATTAATTTTTAGTTATATTTAGTAAATTCTACTATCCCGTTTAGTAAATTTTACTATATTAGAACGGAAAAAATAAAATTAAATTTATATTAGTTTTCAACTTTCTATTATTATTGCTATCATTTTGATTATTATCATTATTTATGTCATCTGTATTGGTGTTGGTGTCGATTTTTGTTTTTTAAAAAATCACTTGTTTCAACTGAGATCGAACCCTGATCTCCTGCGCGCGATTCCTTTCCTATGTTTGACAGCCCGATGTCTCCTTTGAACAAACCTTCAAAATTTGTAATACATATTTGTATATGCTATCCCCACCAACTTTTATTTTATCTATACATAGTAGAATTTACTATACAGATAGTAAAAAAATATGCTCGTCTCAGCAAAAAATACATTAAGCAAGGTAATTTTTAATATCTTATTATACAATTATTGCTAACTAGTAAATTTTACTAAACATTTGATAATAATTACAATACAGAATGTATTTTTTCATATCTGTTAGTAATTTTTACTATAGTATATATACTTTTTTCTCCGTGTATAAAAATAGAAAGCTAGTATGATTTTTGGACTATTTGGTTAATTATATTCTGAGTTATCCAGAAAATAAGAAATAAATTGTTATTTTTGAAATATTTCGACGCTGATATATTTTGAACTAATCGACCGATTATTGCGTTCAATGCAGCAATAGAAGTGTTTTGCTCAATTTCAAAACTGACTCAATTTAGAAATTGATCGGATGTCACTTCAAAAATAATTGAAAAAAACCGTTTATCATCATTTCTTTCTCCGACGATTATTCTCGAACAAATTAACCGATTGAGATGGTTAAGGCGGCGATCGACGCGTTTTATTAAGCTCTAAAGCTGAGTTGATTTTGAAATCGATCGTTTAAGTCATTTCTGATGAATTAACAAAATAAGTAAAAAGAATTTTGTTTTGTATAATTCACAAATATTTTCGAGTCTACTCGATCAAATGATTTGAAATTTCTAGGAAAGTTAATGGCCAACAAGCTCTTTTATTTACCGCTTTTACCATCCAAATCGGTTCATTAGTTAAAAAGTTATAGAGCGATCACATATACACGCACACACATATATATACATATCCAAATATTATATATACATGAATCCAAAAATTTTTTAATTGCTAACTTTACTATGATGTAAAAATAATAACTTTCCGAATTTTTCGAAAATCATCGATTTTCGTAGCGGGAAGATGAAAAGTGAAAATATTTAAAAATTAGTAGTTTAATAAATTTAAAAGTATTCTAGTCAAAGAAATTGAAATCATTAAATTTTTATAGTCAAAATAATTTTTAAAATAAATAAAAAGGAGAAAAAAAATTGTCCACTGAATTTGATGCATGTCAAGTATATATTTAGCATTTATCTGGATATAGGATACTATAATTAATTCATTTCCAATTTTTATGTTTAAATCATGTCCGTAACCAATAAAAGATTCCGATTTTGGTCTCCGTCTGTGGTTGGTCGATGATTCGACTCGTCTCCGCAGCCACCAACGCAGCCCTGGGATAAAAAGAATTTAAACCAATGCTTTAAGTTTTTAAAAATAAAAAATATTATTTCATTCAACTTACAAAGTTGTGGAATTCAGAAGTACCAACTTACTATAAATTCTAAAAATAAATGTATAAATAAATAAAGTGATTAATTAAAAAGTTGTTGGTGTAAAAAATAAATTTTTGAATATTTTTTCATACAATGGAAGGAAAAAATCCGATGCCCGACTGTAACAAAGTTAACATTGATTATCAATCAAAAATTTTCTGGTGTCAAAAATAAATTTTTGAATATTTTTTCTTACATTGATGAATTCACGTTCGGGTATCTGTAATAAAATTGAATTTAATTAAAAATTAAAAATTTGTTGGTGTCAAAAATAAATTTTTAAATATTTTTTGTATACTTACGCCTTCTGCATTTGGTAATGTTCCATCCTGTGATTAAATTAAAATTCATTATTACTTTAAAATTTTTTGGAGTCAAAAATAAATTTTTGAATATTTTTTCATACTAACGGGAAATGGCTCGTCTGGCATGCCAGGCTGTAACTAAATCAAAATAAATTAATAATTAAAAGATTTTTGGTGTCAAAAATAAATTTTTGAATATTTCTTTATACTCTTGACTTGAATTTTTCATAAGGGCCTGACGAGGTCCTTATCAGGTTAACCTTATTTCAAATAAGGTCCCGATCAGGATATCCTGACGAGGATCCTGATATGGATGTAACGCTTAAGACCCATGAGGTCCTTACCGGAATTACCTTATCAGGTCCTTGTCAGGATATCTTCATTAAATCCTTATCAGAATTACTTTATTAGTAATTATTTTCAAACAAATATTAAATTGCAAAAAAAAAAATAAGAGAATTTTAATTCGATCGAAAATGTTAACTATTGTATTGAGAGCATTAATTAGAGGAAGTAAACATATTTTTTATTGATGGAAATATCCCGATAACTGCTGGGCTCGAACCTGCGTCCTTCCGATTCAGAGTCCTCGACGCTATCCACTGCGCTGACATACATATGTGATCTTGAGAGTGTAAATATAATATTCATTATGATGTCAAAGAATAACTGATGAAGAAGTAAAAAATCTGTGCTGCAGTAATTGACGTGATTCTATATAATATCCCGTATGAAAAAACCATATACTGTCGATAATATATAAAAAAATATATGGTAAATAACTGAACATATATGGCGGCAAAATTGTTAATATTGATTAATATATGATTTATCATATATAATAATTCATACGTTTAATATTATAATAATCCATATCATTTATAATATGTGTCATTATATACATGTGATATTGTATCAAAAATTATATGTCCGTTTTATATATTAATTTATAACGTAATATATATGTTTCATCTTATAAATTAATTTATTAATTCAATATTATTATAATCTATGTAATTTATAATATATGTAATTGTATACATATGATATTATATCTCAAATTATATTCTCGTTTTATATATAAAACTATAATTTCAATATTATACTAATTTCGATATTATTATACATAAATTATGATACATGTATCTAATTTAATATTATTTCATTTATAATAAGAATACGATGAAGTAAAAACGATTACACTACATAACGATAGTAAAAAAAAATATATAATTGCACTTATCATGTAACTACACGGAAAGAAAATTATGGCAGCGGTTCTCATAATTTTGTGAAATTTTTTCCTATACCATCATACGAATTACGACCATAAATTATGGGAGCGATTCCTATAATTATGGGAATGATACCCATAACACTATAGGAATGATTCCTATAATTATAGGAATGGTTCCTATAATTTATAGGAATACTTTCTATAATATTATGGGAATCATTCCTATAATGCAATTGGAATGGTTCCTATACCATTATGGGAATCATTCCCATAATATTATGGAAACCATTCCTATAATATTATGGGAATAGTTCCCATACTATTATAGGAACCATTCCTATAATATTATGGGAATAGTTCCCATATTATCATGAAAAAATTATTTTAATGAAGTGTGGTAATCACTTCTACAATACACAGAAATATTATTAAACATAAAAACAAAAATTCAAACATTGAAAAAAAAAATCGTATTTGGCAAAAAAACATTAAAATTTTTAACAAGAATTTTTTGTCAGCACAAAACATTCAAGAATATTCAAATTTTGGGAAATGTCTACACTATTGTGCAAAAAAAAAAATTTTATGATATTATAGGGATGGTTCCCATAACATTGTGGGAATAGTTCCCATAATATTATAGGAATAGTTCCTATGCCAATATGGGAACCATAATAGTATGGAAATGATTCCCATACCATTATGGGAACCATTCCCATAATGATATGGGAATGGTTCCCATAATATTATGGGAATCATTCCCATAATGGTATGGGAACCATTCCCATATCATTATGGGAACCATTCCCATAATGGTATGGGAACTATTCTCATACTATTATGGGAATGGTTCCCATAATATATGGGAACCATCCCTATAGTAGTATAGGTACTATTCCCATACCATTATGGGAACCATTCCCATAATGCATAGCAAAACTTCCCATAGTTTTCTTTCCGTGTACATAAAAATACTAAAAATATCATAGCTTACATTATATATTAATTATATAAATCTATCATATATTTAAATACGTATATATTCACATATATTTGTGCAAATATATGTAAACATATATCTATATAAATATATTTTTACAGATATTTATACAAATATATGTGAACATATATTTATATAATTATATATTAGGAGTACAAATAAGTTAATATTTACATGTATAAATATTATATGTGAGTCATATAATTAAATCATATATCTGATCATATAATTTAAAGTATAGTATAAAATATTATAAGCAATACTTATAAGTTAGCATGTAAAAAAAATATATTACCGATATATATGTTGCAAATTATAAAATCATATAATATTTCGGCAAAATTTTGTATATGGCTTTATATATGACTTCTGATAATTCCATATAATTTGTCCTATATTTTGAATTATACTGAAGGTCATATATTGCTTTTTCATACGGGATTATTTTGTACTTTGTTTAATTTTTAGCCTGTAAGTGAAATATTTAAAAAGATGGGATAACTTTTTTTTGAATAAGAATACCCGCATGAAAATAACATATATTTTGATTATATATAAAAAAATATACCGTAAATATATAATTTTATAAAACGGCAAAAATGTATGTATAATAAAATATAATATTTATATAAATTCAAAGTTATACTTTGATTTATAATTTAAATTATAAAAAAAATATATACATGTTTTCATAATATGTAATATAATTATAAAATATAATATTTAACTTATAAAATTCATTATAAATTTACATATATTGGAATGATATATAATAGAATATATTTTTTTATGTATTAAATATTATATTATTAAATATATTTTTTTATATAATTTACGTTGGAGAATCTCAAGATATTGAATTGTATATTGTATTATATAATACATTATATATCTAAAAATATAAAATAAAATATGAAAAATAAAAACTTTCAGTTTGACGATGATTGTGAGTATCAATGAGAATATATTTTATTCGAGTAAATTAAGTATGTAGATCGAACTTGAAAGGAAGTTTGTAGAGAGAGTCGTTATGACTATAAATTTTCATTTATATGCTTAATTTTTAATATAAAAAAATAATTACTCAAAATAAAATAAGTTTTAGAGGATACCGAAAGAGCATTCATGGAACTGAAAATTTTTCGAAGCACAAAAGTGTCATGTATATCTTTTAATATATACAAGCTTATATACGAGCATTATATATTATATTATACTGTTAATAATATAATTTGAATTATAAAATCATAATATATATAAACCTATAAATTGATAATATATAATGACATATTTTTTTTATATAATCTAATATTATATGGAGTTTTTATAATGATAATATATGCCAAAATATAAAATTATATATTATATTGATATACTTTTAAAATATAAAATTTTATATTGAAAACGGCAAAAGAATAGTTATTTTTAAATATATAATTATTTATATTCTAAATTATACTATAATATAATAAATATTATATTATCTGATATAATTTCAGAGTGTAAGTTTTTTTCATGCGGGTATCCTGATGAGATTCTGACAAGGAACTCGTCAGGTTTTTCCTAATAAGGCAAACCTTATATTAACCTGACAAAGTCCTAAAAATTATTCGAAGTAAAAAATATTTTCTTTTTACTTACCCATCCTATCTTATTTGAATCGGGAGGCTGAAATAAATAACTATATAAAGGAACAGTTTAAAGTTTATGATAAAAATATAAATTCTTGACTTACAGCGGCTACATTGACATTTATGCCGATTTTCAACAATGCGATTAATAAAATAAATGGCATATATTTAAAATTCATTTTAGAAGGAATTGTTGGTAATTATCTAAAATTTGAAATTATTAACATTTATTATTAACTTTCCATTAAGAAAATTGTAAGTTTTAAAAATTCAGGAAGTTATTGTTTTCATCCCGATTTTCGAAAGACGAGTTTTCATCACACAGTAAAAAATGAACTATGTGAATTGAGAACGACGAGTAATATAATGATAAAGTGATCAGTAGAGACTATCATTTTAAACAGTAATTTTTTCATTTATGATTAAAACATGAATAATAATAATAAATAATTACAGGATAAGTATGCAACTTAGACTGGGCCAAAAAAATTGACTATTTTTTTTTTCTTAGCTATATCGAGAATATTATTTAGAATGACAAAAAAAAATTTCATGAAAGTTTGAGCCCTCAATATTAATTTTAAGAGGTCTATCATCGCTATTTCCCGGGTCAAAAATAAAACTTGATTTAGACTTGGTTTACCAAGTCGAAATTGGGAGCCGTTTTTCACGAGACAAACTCGACTTTTTTTTACGGAGATATGAAATATATTGAGTTTTCGCCTTGGTTTAGACTTAACTGGCTTACTTAGTCACGATTTAAGACGAAAAAGTTGAAATCAAGTCCAAATTGACTTGGTTTAGACTTATTCGACTTAAATCTTAAGACAAAAAAGTCAAGATCAAGTCGAAGTTGACTTGGTTTAGACTTATTCAACTTAAAATATAAGGCGATAAAGTCTAAATCAAGTCGAAAATGACTTGATGTAGACTTATTCGACTTAAATTATAAGTCGAAAAAGTCAAAACTAAGGTGAAATAATTTGTATTTATAAAGGCGGAAGTAAGGCGAATAATTAATTTTTTTTCGACTTGGTTCAGCAAGTCAAAAGTAAGGTGAATTATTATCGTGCTCGAAGTAAAGGCGAATAAGTTCAAACTAAGATAAAAAAATATGAATAAGTTGAAATAAGTTGAAACTAAGATGAAAAAAGTTCAAAAAGTTGAAAAAAATTTAATTTAAGTCGAAAAAGTCGAAATCTTATCGAAAACTCGTCGGCAAATCGATAACTTCAAAAGAAAATAAGGTGAAGCAAGTCTAAATCAAGTTTTATTTTTGACCCGGGTTTTTATTTTAATTGATAATTTGATGTTTTACGTCAGAATTGCTAAAACATTGGAGTAAAAAAAATTCATTTCCACTTATTCTTATGTAAAATTGAATTCCCTACAAAAAAGGTCTGATTGAAAATTTTCGTCAGACAAGCCGTTTCCGATTAATTAAGCTTAATAAATTGACATATTTTTTCGATTTAACATTTTTACTTTTGAATTTTGTAGCTGACGAATTAAGAAATATCTAAAAAAGATCATGACAGATTTTCGAAGGAAATTTAATGCTCTACAAAAACGGTCTCTTAACATTTTTTGCTAAATTCACTCCTTCGAAAGTTATTCACGTTATGGAAATCGTTTTGACTCAAATTCAACCTTGAATAACTTTCGAAGGAGTGAATTTAGCAAAAAATGTTAAGAGACCTTTTTTGTAGAGCATTAAATTTCCTTCGAAAATTTGTCATGATCTTTTTTAAATATTTCTTAATTCGTCAGCTACAAAATTCAAAAGTAAAAATGTTAAATCGAAAAAATATGTCAATTTATTAAGCTTAATTAATCGGAAACGGCTTGTCTGACGAAAATTTTCAATCAGACCTTTTTTGTAGGAAATTCAATTTTACATAAGAATACGTGGAAATGAATTTTTTTTACTCCAATGTTTTAGCAATTCTGACGTAAAACATCAAATTATCAATTAAAATCAAAAATAGCGATGATAGACCTCTTAAAATTAATATTAAGGGCTCAAACTTTCATGAAATTTTTTTTTGTCATTCTTTATAATATTCTCGATATAGCTAAGAAAAAAAAAATAGTCAAATTTTTTTGCCCAGTCTTATGCGACTATATTGTCAATGCAAGAAAAATTGCTGTTTGAACTTTGATGATCGTAACTGATACTTCGAAAATTGACGACACGTATTAAAAAATTGCATGATCGAGCGAGCTTGCCAAAAGCGAGCAAAGCTCGATCTTAATTATGCCGATTATTTTGAAGCTCGAAGAGCTTGAAGATGTATTCATACCGACGTTTTTGAGCTCCTTGAGTACTTCATAAACGTAAAAAATAACTAAATAGTTACTTACGTGAGAGTAAAATTTAATTGTTGAGAATCTCAGTTTGGTACTAAGTGTCGTCAGCATAAAAACACCGGATATATATCCAGTTTTATCAGTGAATTCATCATGAGATTAAGATGTTTGATCAGGTGGTCACCAAACTCAAATGATTTATTGCTAAAATCTACTGAAATTTAATAATTTAATCAAGATGACATATTGACCATCTTTATTTAAGAGTCTACAGTTCTTCCACTCCAGTAATTATTGTTCAATCATTCACTTGCGTTAATTATGATATTTCAACATATTAATTACTTAAGATAACAATCTTGTTATTACAAGTGATCACACTTTTTAATTATCATGTTTCCCAACGTTTATTTATTTTATTTTATTTATTTATTGATTTTTGGCCATGGAATCTAGGCTCCTTGCAGCCATCACGGTACAATTATTTAATAATCAAAAAGTACATACACGGAACGAAAATTATGGGAAGTTTTGCTATGCATTATGGGAATGGTTCCCATACTACTATAGGGATGGTTCCCATATATTATGGGAACCATCCCCATAATAGTATGAGAATAGTTCCCATAATTTATGGTCGTAATTCCTATGATGGTATAGGAAAAAATTTCACAAAATTATGGGAACCGCTGCCATAATTTTCTTTCCGTGTAGGATGAATATATAAAAATAAATCTATAAAATAAAAATACAAATATAAGCTAAGTTTAAAATAGTGATAGACTATCATCATTACAATAATTTAATTCATTTAAGGATATCGTTCATTTAAAAATATTATTATTTATCGAACATCAATCGTTCAAATTCGACAGGTATTAATTAAAGCACGACATGCGAAATTCCTTAAAAATATATTGATTTGTAAAATCTCTTGGAAGTTTGTTCCACGCCCTTATTGCACTTACAATGAACGACTTATCATATTTAACACTGTGACAATTAGGAAGTACTAGTAAGTTTTGTCTATCATTACTTCTCTGGAGTCTAGGTTCAATTGTAAATAATTCACTATAAAATACAGGCATCTAACGTATTTTAATTTCCTTATAAATCAAGCAGCAGAAAATTAATTCACGCCTAGATTTTAGTGTAAGCCAGCCTAAATCACGGTAATATGGAGTAACATGTTCATATCTGTTTATTGCACGACTCATGATGCGAAGCATGTGCTTGTCTAATAAAAATTTACCTCTCAATTGAGGAAAAATTAACCGCTAATTTTTCTTTCCAACTTTTGCTGTCAAATTGTCGCCAAATTCAGGCAGCAAATTTCAAGTTATTTCAACGTCAAATTACTATCGATGTCAAGCTAAAGAAGCTATTAGGGTAGTTTAAAACAGACTGTATACACATAATTATAAAAAAAAATCGGTCTATCAGTTGACCCTGCGGGCCGGCCCCAAAACTTTCCGCTGTTTTCGAGCTCCTTGAACTCGAAAAGATTGTTGTGTACATTTTCGGCTGAGGTGGCATTCGACGCGTTTTATTGAGTTCTAGAGCTGATCAGATTTTGATTCATCTATTCGTTTTTGAGAAATCGTACATACATACATACATACATACACTTGGACATCATCTTGAAATCAGTCAGAATAGCTTCCTAGAAGCTCAAAATGTCAAGATCTCATAGAAATTCGATTTTCGAAAATCGGACCGAAACCAATAACTCCCCGAATTTTTGAAAATATTCAATTTTCCTAGCGGGATGTTGATGAAATGTATTCGTAATAAGTTTCTACTTGTAAGACAAAAAAATTTTATGCGCCACTTGGCGGTGATTTAAGTAACTCATCTAAAAATAATACAAAATAATCATGAAAATATTAAAAAAATTGTTCTCATAATACTATAGAGTCGAAATGTACATTGTTACAGACAAATGATAATAAATTCTAAGATTTAGCTCGGGATTCAACATTTTTCCAAACGTTGAATTTTTTTTCTTATCTATTAACTGAAAATTTCATGAGATTTTTGTAACACGATATATCTATGTAACACGGCATGAGCTATATAAGAGAAAAATGAAGATTTCTAAGGTTTTGAAAAAAAATCAAACAGAAATTCAGAGTGAAATATTTTGAATAATAATGCAGAATATTCGAAAAAATTTATCAACATTGGCTGGATATAATCTAATACTCAGAGTTTATATTTATTTTGTAGTTAATACTATTATATATTTCGTCATAATTAATGAAACGAGCATCTGTTATTTGGGACAGGCCTTATGAGAAACCTTAAAAAAAAAGTCAATAATCTAAAAACAATGAGAAAAAAAAACATCTACGGAACATTTGTAAAAAGATATTTAATCGATTTTACAGTTTGTCACTTGAGCAATTCAGACTTAATATAAAACTACTGTAACTAAATTGTCAAAATTAAATAGGATCTCAAAAAGTATGTTTTATTAACCGTGAATTTTTCGTAGGTTATTCTCATGAATTATTAAATCGTATCTTCGATTAAACTTCCTTTAATTAAATTCCAATGAACGATGGCCACTAGTAAATATTTATAGTAAGAAAATTTTGATACATCTATGGTAAAATTCTGGACAGTACTATTAAACTTCGGCCTTAATATGCGCCCATAGTGAGTTTAAACAGAAACTTTTCTGGGTAACGTTCCCACACCGTCCAATTAAGAACTAAATTACTTCAAACGGTTATTAAAATGAAGATCAACTTAGCAAAAAATTCACTTTCCACAAATTTCTCTACATTTTTCAAAGATTTTGCAAGGACAATATAGAAATTTGGTCGTTTGAGAAAAATTATCCATAGAAAGATAGTGTGATTTCAATATATTTATTTTTGATGAATTTTTGCCTATGAGAAGTAGAAAAATTCTCCGCCACCTAGCGGTGAATTAGGAAATCATAAAAAAAAAAAAATATATATATATATATATATATATATATATACTGTTTTAACATTCTCAACTTGATTGAAGAAGAAAAAATTTTTTTATACACCCTATTGGCATGAGTAACGTGATATATTTTATATTATATACTATATATCACAGCAAATTCAAAATATTAACTCAGAAGAAATTGAATCAAACAAAATCACGTCCGTTAGCACATAAAATTTTCGAAGTGCAAATTTCACTGAATATCAACTGAAACATCTTCGTCAACAACTAGTCCAAAGATTATAATTACTTGTTACTAACATTAAACTCTTGCTTGAATTAAGGAAATTCTTTCAATAAAAAATGGATTTCAGTTATTATAAATTTATGGCTTTTTTGTTAATCAAAAAATATTGTCACACGTCGTTTGAAAATCAGAATCAAATCGCAGAATATACTCTTGAGAGAATATAATAACTTTCCTAACGGACCCAAATTACGGTAAACCCACCGTAAATTACGGTAATCCACCGTAAAATACCGATTTACCGTAAATTACGGTGGATTTTCCGTAATTTACGGTGGATTTACCGTAATTTAAGGTAAATCTACTCGAATTTTACGGTATTCTACGGTAGATTTACGGTAAAAATACCGTAAATTTACGGTAACTCAGGTCTGCTAATTAATTAGTAATAAGTTTGTACTTATGAAGAGGTAAAAACATCTAGGCCATTTGGCGGTGAAATTTAAAACTTTAATTTCGCTTTTAATAGTTTTTGCTGATTTTTCGTAATAAATTCAATATCCAACTTCTAATTCGGAATAATCGATTTTTTCGGCGATATTTTGTTGATTTCTAACTTTGATCGAAATTTGGCCGAAAACAACAATATGTTGATTTCGCTATAAGTTTAAAAACTTCTTTCATTTCACTTTTGCCAGATATGTTATTTTGAGGTTTTTTGTGGTAAGAGCCGAAATTTGTACTCACATACTGATAGACAAGAACCTAAAATTTATTTCAATGTTCACTGGAACCTAAAACTCAAAAACTGACTTATCATGAAGGCAGAAATTGCTCGGATGTACATTCAACTCGAATTATAATCATAGGAATTCCGAGATTAATTATCATGTAAAGTAATGAAAAAATTGTGCAATCTATAAAAATAGCAATGAACATAAAATTGTTGAGGATAATTTGGTGGCCAGCTATTTAAAAATTGTTGCTACTTTTAGCGATTTCAGTGCTATTTCAAAATCTATAAATTAATCCAATATTTCCTAAAGCCCAATTTATTCATTATCAAAATCGATGCATATATTTCGAATTTTGACAATTATAATTTATCAAAACAATGCAGTCAGTCTCCAACACCTAATTTTGAAGGTGACTTCTTTCATTGTGAATGTTTACAAATATATCTAATTGAGTTGTAATCGAAATTTTAAAATTTTATGTTTGCCAAAACTATTCGCAAGGTGTAAGGAGTTCTAGTGGGCTACCAAAGTCCAGTGGAGAAATAAATTTTTTTATATGTTTTCGAATTTATTCAACTTTCACATGTGACCAATATTTATTTTAAAAACCATCAATGTCCCTTAAAATAACATTTAGTGGCACACGATAAGAAGAAACTGGAAAATGTTATATTACCGTATGGTTGAAATCACCGGATTAATTGAAGATGTAATTTTATGTTTTCGATTCCGAAAAGTAATCATATAATGCCTAACAAGAATATGAAATCAGTAATAGCTTAAAGTTAAAAAAAAACACTTGAGAATACAAAATAATAATGCTCACTGTACGTATCATTAGAGTACGACTGATATACAATATATATATTTATCGTTTAAAGACGCCGGAGAGTATATATCTACATATATTTTGTAGGTGACTTCTTCGTGAATGTTTAAAAAAATATTTAGTTAATTTGTAAACGAAATTTCAAAATTTTATGTGTGCCGAAATTATTCGCGGAGTGAAAGAAGTTCTGGTGGGCTACCAAAGTCCAGTGGAAAAATACATTTTTTTTATATGTTTTCGAATTCATTCAACTTTCACATTAGCTGCAATTACCGTAAAATGTGATTCTTCAATTCGAAAAAAGTCGTTAATAATAAAAAGAACAATCAACTAAAACCAAATATTCCGCCGAGAAATATTCAAAATATTTCCATACAAGTGAATTTGGCATTGGAAGTTTGATTATCAGATGAAATATTATTTATTCAATAAATTCTAGATCATTATTTACACAAACTAAAATTTTGCAAAAAAATGTGAAGAAATCTGAAAGATATGAAAATATATCACTTCTTCGCTTATATAAATTTTCTGATTTGTCTGCGCACATGAAAATGATTTTGTCGCTGCCCCATCTAGCGGAAGTTTTGACTACTGTTTCTTCCCGTATGGAAAAGCTATATATTGTTAAAAGTATATAAAAAAATATATGGTGAATATGTGATAAATGTATAGCGGCAAAAATATCTATATTGAAAAATATATGTTTTTTACATATATTGGATTATATATTTATCATAATATATTTACTTGTATATAATGTTTTGTATTTTTCTATATATATTATCTCATATAATGCTCAATATATTTTTGTCATATATGGATGGTATAAATGTAATTTATAAGTATAATATAATAAACTTGATATATATATCCATATATTTTGACTCATATAATTAGTGGTATATGGTCTCTATATAATTGATTATATATGAAAGAATTTATATGATTAAATATATGGTTCGCGGTATATTTGAATTATATTTTTCCAGTATATTAAAACTTATATTTTTCGCAATATATTGAAAATTTTATTTTTTAATATACTTTTTCAATTTATACACAATTCCACAAAAAAAAGTCAAATTTATTATTTTTTCTCCTTCTTTTCATTGACCTTATATTTACAGGCAATAACCTAAGAAAAGTAAACAAAAGTGCCATATATTTTACAATATATTAGAAACCATATATTTCGCAATATATTGGAAAACATATATAAAAAATATAAAAAATACTATATATTAATTAATATACTACTTTTAATATAATATGTCAATATAAAAAAGATATATTAAAATATATATGTAAAACATACATAAAAAGTCATATATTGATAAATATATTGATAATATATTCTAGCAATATATTTTTTTTCAATATATTATCATATATTAATACGGCAAAAATATAAATATTATTTTATATATTGTACAATATATCACATTATAATATTCATATATTCTATCATATATGTTTTCACATATAAAGTTTTTTCATGCGGGTTTTATTTTCTCGTTTAGAAAACTGAAAATTTTCGGAAATTCGGTAAGTTATTGTTTTCTCCAAAATTAAAAAAAAATCGACTTATCATCAGATTCCGATGTCTGAAGGTCCTATACAGATATTCTGATACTTTTAGAGTTTGTGTTTACTTTTGAATAAATTAACTGCTCTAGATGACTCTTGCAGAGCTCTTCTGAACTTTGATTTTAAAATAATTTTAGATTATCAATTCTTATAGATTCTGAGATTTTTAAGAAATATAAAAAAACAATATTTTTTTTCAATTGCTTATATCCAAAAGATTCGATCAACCGATTCCAAAATCTAATCAGCTCCAGAACTCTATACAATCTTTCAATTGTCACCAAAAATTTTTTAATCAGATAATCTATTCGAAAAATATCGTGACGGAAAAGTAAAAAATTTTAAAACCGGGTGACCCTGTGAGCCAGCCCCGAAAATTTCCGCTATTTTCGAGCTCAAAAAGCTCAACATTATTTTTTAAAACATGTTCGAGCTCTTTAATCTCAACAATACCTTCGAGTACTTTTCTATTTTCGAGCTCAAAAAATTTAATATTAACGGCCTAATCTGAGTCAAAACTCATTGAAATCTTCAATTTACTCACTTACGTTGCATTCTGTCTGAAAACATTGATTTTAGTGGACATAATCCTGAATAATAATATATTTTATATATATATATATATATATAATGTATGAAATATCTATTTTTATTATTTGAATTTTTTAAACAGAACTGTTAATTTACCCGAGAAATCATAGAACTGTTAAGAGTTTTACAGTCAACAAATGTGGATCTGACAGAGATGAAATTAAGTCAGAAACTAATTCAGATAGTAGAAAATGTTTGTGTTGAATTTTTTACGTTAAGAATTTATTGATACCAGTGAAGAATTACGAAATAAATGGGTCGATATTCTCAAGCAATTAAAAAACGATTGCGAAGTATTTTTTACGTAGCATTAGATTTTGTAAAACAAGGACAAATTTGAGACAAAGAAATCCCGACAATGGAAATAATAATAAGTTTTATCAATTTTTTTAATAGTTGGAAATTCCCACTCGATCGATTTCTTTGTGTTTTTTTTACTAGAAATTAGTATAAAGAGCCTATGATAGCTTCCATATTTATTTAGAACATTGACTGTGGAGCGTCAAGATGAAGTTAAAGTTTCTGTTGCTGGTGAGTACAAATACCAAATATCAAATTATTACTTACGATTAGGATTAAGAAAATTATGTTTTAATTCTACACGGAAAGAAAATTATGGCAGCAGTTCCCATAATTTTGTAAAATTTTTTCCTATACCATCATAGGAATTACGACCATAAATTATGGGAGCAGTTCCTATAATTATAGGAATGTATCCCATAATTATAGGAATAGTTCCTATAATTATGGGAATGGTTCCTATAATTATAGGAACCATTCCCATAAATTATAGGAACCATTCCCATAATATTATGGGAATGATTCCCATAATGCAATTGGAATGGTTCCTATACCATTATGGGAATCATTCCCATAATATTATGGAAATAGTTCCCATACTATTATAGGAACCATTCCTATAATATTATGGGAATGGTTCCCATATTATCATGAAAAAATTAATTTAAAGAAGTGTGGTAATCACTTCTACAATACACAGAAATATTATTAAACATAAGAACAAAAATTCAATCATTGAAAAAAAAAATCGTATTTGGCAAAAAAACATTAAAATTTTTAACAAGAATTTTTTGTCAGCACAAAACATTCAAGAAAATTCAAATTTTGGGAAATTTCTACACTATTGTGCAAAAAAAAAATTTTATGATATTATAGGGATGGTTCCCATAACATTATGGGAATAGTTCCCATAATATTATAGGAATAGTTCCTATACCAATATGGGAACCATTCCTATACCAATATGGGAACCATTCCCATACCATTATGGGAATGGTTCCCATAATATATGGGAACCATCCCTATAGTAGTATAGGTACTATTCCCATACCATTATGGGAACCATTCCCATAATGCATAGCAAAACTTCTCATAATTTTCTTTCCGTGTAGTGAATTGTCGTTATTATTTAAAATGAACAACTTAAATTTATTAACTACAAAAAACTTGCAAGCTCCAAGGCACCCTACCCTATTATATTTTAAAGTCTTTTTCCATTTGTAGTTCATAGGAGCATTGGTGATAAGTTCAAAATCTGAACCATCGCGGATTAAACAACAAAATTATAATCCACAAAGTCTTCCACAAAATGGTTCAGCTAATAGTTTTGGTAATTATTACCCAAAATCAAAAAGAATTCCTTCAAGATTCCGTTGTCAAGAGATAATCCTTACGAACGGTCACGGACCAGTTTATTCTAATTATGGATCCCAAAAATCCATTCCCAATTATCGATCTGATCAGGGACCAACATCAGAACCAAGAAATTCAGGTTACGGCTACCGAAGTTCTGTGCCAAGCTTGGGACCAATACCTCGACCAGGGAATAGTAAATATCGCTCTCAAGATTCATTTCCTGGTTATCGATCCAACGAAGGAACAAGAAACGGTCAGAATTCTCTTTTTGACTCTCAAAATAATGTTCCGACCTATGGATCGAATTATCCCGGAAAATCAGTTCCTGGACGTATAGATTCTCATGATAGCTCTCAAGCTTCTTCTCCTGGATTTGGATTCAATCAGGGGCCACTGACTAAACCTGATAATTCTAACCATGGCTCTCAAGGTTCTTTTCCAGGTCTAAGGTCTAATCAGGGACCGATAAATGGACAGGATACTTATCATAATCCTCAAGACTTTTCACGAACTTCTGGCTCCGATATGGGTTATGATCGAAATTTTCCGTTAGTATGGCAACTTGAATCAACAGAAGTTAGTGATCAAGATGCATTAAAAAATAACAAAAAAGCGTTAACGCATTATTTTAATTCTATAAATCTTTGGAGATTACAACCTCTTGAAGACAATACTTATTCATTGAATCTGCGTCGTTTACCAAAAGTTGTGTTATTGAAATCAAAAGTTCTAAGAGATTACTCAAAACCAAATGGAACAGTGACAATAAATGGAAACAATATGTTTTATTCTTCAGTCCGTGTAGTGAAGGATCCATCAATTGATGATGTTAGGGCTATTTATAATCCCCATAGTTCAGAGGCTCCGATATATATTAAAACGGATGAAAATTGGCCAATACTTGTTGGTTCTAATAAAGGAAAAATGATATCAATACGTCACGTTCGTCGTGTTTATTTTTAACAATTTCAATAGTTAGTATTGTTTATGTAGAAGTGATCCAGTTTATTCATTATCAGATAACATTATCTACACGGAAAAAAATTAACCGTGAATGCAACATGATGCAGTCTTGGTAAATAAACATGATGAAATCATGTTGCATCCACATGATTTGTCATGTTTCGGCTACATGATAATCATGTTGCGGTAACATGAGAAAATCATGTTGCATTCACATGATTTGTCATGTTTCGGCTACATGATAATCATGTTGCGGTAACATGAGAAAATCATGTTGCATTCACATGATTTGTCATGTTTCGGCTACATGATAATCATGTTGCGGTAACATGAGAAAATCATGTGAATGCAACATGATTTGTCATGTTTCAGCTACATGAAAATCATGTTGCTGCCACATATTGTCATGTAGCCGAAACATGAAAAATCATGTGAATGCAACATGATTTTTCTCATGTTACCGCAACATGATTATCATGTAGCCGAAACATGACAAATCATGTGAATGCAACATGAATTCATCATGTTACCGCAACATGACTATCATGTAGCCGAAACATGACAAATCGTGTTGCATTCACATGATTTTCTCATGGTACCGCAACATGATTATCATGTAGCCGAAACATGACAAATCATGTGAATGCAACATGAATTCATCATGTTACCGCAACATGACTATCATGTAGCCGAAACATGACAAATCATGTGAATGCCACATGATTTCATCATGTTTATTTACCAAGACTGCATCATGTTGCATTCACGATTAATTTTTTTCCGTGTATTCGATTTGAAATGTATCCCGATCTTAAAATAATCATGTCATAATAAATTACTGATTTTTTACCATCATTTCTGTATACTATAATACAACAATATAAATAAATTTTACAGATACAAATTAACCTTTCCATCCTAATTTGATTGTTTTTAAGATTCCTTTTCTCTCTTTGTATTAGACTATCAATCGGAACTGAGATCTGCATTGAGACATCTATGGTACGACTCTCAAGGTTAATTTTCACAAGTATAGATGAATTCCACGGCTAATAACTAGTCAAAAAAGCTATTTGCCGGGCAATATTTAAAGATACTTTGATATTTGAATCGTACATTCTAATGTTTTCAAGTTGAAAAAATAGAACTGGTTTTTAATTGAAATTGTTTCAGTTGATTACTCTTCTGACAACTAGATTGTGACGTATTGACAGAAATGAGCTATGTCCTCCAATCTAAACGTAATTCGAAGCGAAAGTTATGGAAGTATCGTTCGTTGTTGATTTAAAAATTCCTATAAGCCAATATTTCGGTGACACTAAACTAGATTTCTCATACGGCAGTCATTCTATGATTAAGACGGAAAGTTTTTTGGACATTTCTCACCCAAAATTGAAACAGATTTCCAGATCTGGGTTGCAAAGATCGTCGGCGATCATTTGCTTTCCAAAAGTAGAACTCTAAAGAACCATGACATTCAGTACGAGAATTTTATGAAGCTAGATCACCCAGCTCATGTCGTATATTTCCAAGATGGTGAACTGAGGATGGAAGTAATACTTCATAAGAAAGAAGTATAAAACGGCTGATTTTAAAAATTTTTGAAAATAAGAAATTTGCCAAACGTACGGGGAAAGGTACCACCATTTTGGTTTTTTTTTTGTTTGTGATGGTCTTAGAAGCAAAGAAAAATTTTAGTTATTACAACTAAAATATTATATTTATAGCACTTATAGTTATAAGTTTGTTATATTATAGTTTATTATAACTTTCTAGTCAAAATAACTAGAAATATTAATTTTGTCAAAGAGAATAAATTTTTCTTACGACTAATTGATCAAAAAAACATAAAACGTTCACCTTTCAAAGAGGTAAGCTGCATATAAAAGGCTCAAATTTTCAGAGAATTTTTTTTTTTAATATATAGAACGACTCCACAAAGTTTGAACCAAATCGACGAGGGTCGCCCCGTAAAAATAATTTTATTTGGTGGAATGACCTATATACTATATTTTATAATTAATTTTAACGATATTTAGAAAAAACCAGATGTCCTGTAAAATTGATTTGCTTTAATTTTTGTTGTGTATTATTAAAGTATAAGGTAGAGAAAAATTGTTAAGCTCATTGTTTAGTAATCGAATCCATAGAGAATCAGGAAATAATAAATTTCCTCTGTCATCGAATTTATTTACTCAGTGACAAGTTTCTACTCGCGAGCTGAGAAAAGTTGATACGCCATCTACCGGAGAATCGAATTACCAATTTCAAAAATTATCCGTTTTATACACTCGATATATTTTTAATTGTTCGTAGATATATGACAAAAATTTTCAAACAAAATATAAATATAATTCTGGTTCAGAAAAATAGCACTTTGAAAAATGCGTGTGAGAATGTAACAAATTGATTTTTATTCCAATACACCTGACAATTTATTAATTGACCATTTAGACTCCAAAAAATATCACGTCCTTGATGCCAAAAAGGCATTTATCTACCATACGAGCTAAAAAGGCATATAAATTTTAATACATTAGAATTATTTACGACACTAAGAATGACGGACATGTGAGTGAATTAAACCCGCTTTAAATTAACAGAACAAAACAATCTTACAATCTTAAAAAAAATCAATTTAAATCAAAAAAAAATTCCAAAGGTTGAGAAATTTTAAATACCATAATTTTGATTTTTTTAATCGCATAATCTTAAATGAACGATATTTTTTCATTGATTGAAATTTCCAAGTGCCTGAGTTGGAAAAATACTCATATCTGCTATTCGATCCAATTTCGTTAAAATGATGATTTTCACGAAAATTTTTAAGAAATGTGCGATATCACGTTCCAGATAATCATTCCAGTTTTTTTCCGTTTGAAAATTTCTTTATTAATATAATGACGCATGAAATTAACATTATTAATGCTTGTATTTTTGATAGTTTCTGTCTTTTAATAAGACCTTACCAATCATTAATATATAATTCTTATCTAGTTTTTATTTTAAAATATTTATTGTAATGAATAGACGTGTTTGAGCGTAGCAAAAATTTGGAAAAAAAAATTTTAGACATAATTTAAATAATATTTCATGCCGTTGCTTGGTTTATATAATTTTTCATATTAGTCTGTGCGTAGGAAAAAGATTTCTTTCCTGCGCCACCTAGCGGCCATTTCCCTTACTAATTTTTTTTTTAGTTTTTATTAGAAATTCTAATTCGACGGAAAAATCTTTGAGGGTTTCAGTCACTTTTCAAAATTTTCTCAGGATCAAAAAAAAAAAAGTAAGAAAAAGCAGATATGCAATAAATTAAAAAAATGCTCGTAGTTACAATCAATTGGATTGTAATTACAATTTAAAATTTTTGTGTATGCGAATAAAATAACCGATTGATTGAATTTTTCCGTCAAATTTCATACTAAAAAAATTTAAATGCGCAGTGAAAAAAATTATTATAATTAATCGAGTCCTCCAAAACAAAAGTTGTTCCTAAAAGCCTGATTTTCTCTCAGGCTCCTCTCGATTCTCAATTTTGAAGGTGCGTAGGAAAATTAAATTAATTTTTTATTTGTTGCACCTAATTTTCATTAAACTTTCATTACAAACCAGAGCTACCGGCGTGTTGGTTAAGCGACACGTGTTTTATTAATGCAGCTACACGACATAAGACCAGTACCGCTGTACTTAGACTTTCAACACTATACAACACTACACCACATACTCATGTACACACTCAAGTGCAACGGAAGCGTTGAGTGTTCATCCTACCGTATTAAAATAAAGCATTCGACCTTAAATTACATCGAGCTAAAATACATAAATATATTTTTTTTTTACTAAATTATATATGTTAATTAATTTAAATAATTAAAAAGTGTGAAAATGTCATTCAGAAATTTTTTTTTAATTATTTGAGGTAACGGATTTTTTTTTCGTCTATGAAATAAAATACAGAAAGGCAGAGTCTATCTGTGGGAAATATATATATTTCTTTGTTTTATTTACCTTAAGCGTCGTGACCTCTTGAATGATTTTTTTTATTTTTTTATTTTCTAGACATTGAGATCTGAGAAATCAAGAACTGGGCTGAGAACTCAGACATTCTCCAACACTTCCTTATGCGTTTACGCGCTTTTGATTGATTTAAGATTTTTTTTTGTTTGCATGCTAGTACTGTACTCCTCAAGACTATTGAGAAAAATTTATTTTATTTAATTGGAGTGGATTTTTATTTTTTTTCTTTTCGACTATTGATTTTTACAGAAGAGGGGATTTGTTGAGGGTTTTAAACAATTTTCGGGGTTAAGTTGGTAGTAATGGATGATTTATGATTAAATTCTAATGAAAATAAAATCTAATGATGAGAGAATCTGATCATTTGAAGAGAAAAATAAAATTTTTGGAAATCATTAAAAATATTAAGAGTTGAATCACTTAATTAGCAAATCTTAAGTACAGTTATTTAAATTAGGATTTTCTCAGCAACAGTTGGGTTTAGAGTAAAATTGTACTGAGATAAAATTGTAGAGCGGTAAATTTCCGATGACCTAGGTATTGTAAAATATATTTTTGATGGATAGGTTCTTTAAGAATGAATGATCTATAAAAAAAATTTTATTTCGTTAGTTTGTAACTACACTTTAGTTTTTTAGGATTTTTTCAGTGAACGACTCGGTCTAGAGTAAAAATGTACTGAAATGAAATTGTAGAGCAGTGAATTTCCGATAAGATACATGTATTTAAAATTTTTTTTGATAGCTTGGCTTATAAATAATGAGTGATTTATGAAAAGAAAAGTGAAATTTTCCTAAGTTGTAACTACACTTTAGTTTTTTAGGATTTTTTCAGTAAACGAGTGGGTTTAGAGTAAAATTGTACTGAGATAAAATTGTAGAGCGGTAAATTTCCGTTGACCTAGGTATTGTAAAATATATTTTTAACGGATAGGTTCGTTAATAATGAATGATCTATAAAAAAAATTTTATTTTGTTAGTTTGTAACGACACTTTAGTTTTTTAGGATTTTTTCAGTGAACGACTCGGTCTAGAGTAAAAATGTACTGAGATAAAATTGTAGAGCAGTAAGTTTCCGATGAGTTACATATATTTTTAATTATTTTTGATAGCTCGATTTATCAATAATAAGTGATTTATTAAAAGAAAAGTGATATTTTCTTAGGTGGTAACCAAATTTTAGTTTTTTAGGATTTTTTCAGTAAACAAGTGGGTTTAGAGTAAAAAAGTACTGAGATAAAATTGTAGAGCAGTAAATTTCCCATCGAAACAGTATTGTAGAAAATACTTTTGAGTGATGAGTGTGGAATTTATTGGAAATTAATTAAAGTCAGAGCACTAATTTGGTAAAATTAACTAAATCTTTAGTTTTTTAGGATTTTTTGGGCCAAGGGTCAAGTTTAGAGTAAAAATTAACTAAAATAAAATTGCAGAGCGGAAAATTTTCTAACTTACAAGTAGATTTTCAAGTACTTTTGTACCGATTGTTCGTAAGTTAATGACCTCAAAAGATAGTGCACTGGATATGTCAACTTAAATTTATAAGTTATAAAAATAATGAAAAATAATATTTCAATTTCCGGTCTGGTTGTTAATAGACACTTAAAAGTACGTGTTTATGAATTTAAATGATAAATTTGTAGACGGGGTAATTTTAAATTGTAATTTAAGTGTAAGTGAGTAGTCAGCAGAGATGGCGCCAAATTGATTAGTTTGTAGGTGGACAAGTTATCTCTCTATACATATATATGAGTAATAATAAATATATACATATACAAGTGTGTAATGACTGTGTTGTAAATGAGTGAAAGAGTGTGTAGCGGAAATTAGTAATGGAGACCTAACGCTTACTAAAGTTGTTTAAATGGTTCCAGACGCGGAGACGCTAACTCAGACACGCAGTCAGAGGATGCTGCTCTTACTTATTAATTGCAATTAATTACGATTTATGATACATGATTCTCTATTTATTTTTATTTAAAACAAATTTCATTTTTTTCATTTTTTCGAATTTTCAATTTTTTTTTTTTTTTCTTTCAATTCAGATTTTTTGAGATTCAATTAGGTCAGATGCGGCATTGAATGAAAATCGATATACAATCATTTATACTTCGAAGAAAAATTTTGTTGATGCTCAAAATCAATTTTTAACGCAGTTAAAATACTAAAAAAATTTTCCTTGAATTTTCTAAATTTTAATACTTTTATTTCTACAGACTAAATTTAGATTTTTCAAAAATTGAGTACATAAGAAAATCGGAAATTTACTGCTCTACAATTTTATTTCAATACATTTGTACTGTAAAATCAACCGTTATAGAGATAATCCTAATTAAAGTTGTTAGTGATCATTAATCAATACTGATCAATAAAATTTTTATGAAGATTTATTATAAATACCTCGGTATATATATCTATATATAAATCTACTCCTTGTCCCAAAAAATCCCAAATTTCCTGTATAATTTCAAAAATCAGTTTTTTTTTCATCAATCCTTAATAAATTCCATACTAATGATTCAAAACACTTTTCATGTACGGTCATTGTATCGGAAATTCCCCTCTTTATAATTTTATTTCAGTAAAGTTTTCCACTAAATCTACTCCTTGACCCTAAAAATCCTAAAAATCCCAAATTTCCTATAAAATTCCGAAAAAATCAGTTTTTTTTTCATCAGTCCTTAATAAATTCCATACTAATTAATCAAAACACTTTTCATTTACGGTTTTTGTATCGGAAATTTCCCTCTCAACAATTTTATCCCAGTAAACTTTTCCACTAAATCTACTCCTTGACCCAAAAAATCCTAAAAAACTAAAATTTCATCCCCAATTCCCCCAAAGAAAGTTTTTTCTCTCAAATCCTCGTTAATTATTCAACTAATTACCAAAAAATACCTTCCTCCGATAAGAAGAAATCGTAAATTTACTCCTCTACAATTTTATTTCAATAAATTTTTCCATAAAATCCCGCTGTTAGCCTAAAAATCCATAAAAAGTGAGTCAACTTCCAGACCGGATGACACCCACATCGTCTTAGCCAGCGATATCTCATTGATTTATTAAATAAAACGTTTTTATATCCACTTAAAACCATAATTACACATTGTGAGCATTTATTTATTTATCTTTTATTCTGTATTTACAGTAAAAAATAATAATTTTAATGGATTATATGAAACAATAAATGTGAGAATGAATTAATTTCTTGCGTCCGTTGTCTGGAGAGTAAAAAAAAATTAAAAAAAAAAATATATAATAAATATGAGAGACAGATCATCAATGTCGAGTTGTCGGCCGTTAAAATTCATTATTCTCAATTCTCGTAAACAGCCAGTTATAAATTATTCAGGCCGAATGCTATATAAATGCTCAAATACATTTATATATATACATATATGTAGAGGCTAGGATGATCTAATCGCTTGTATAGCCGCCTAACTGCCGGTAAATTAACCAATTGAGGGCTTAGAGTATCCGCGGATATCTTATTACACACTTATGACACTTATCAACGATACAAATATTATAAAATTCAATTATTAATACTTATTATTTTATACATAATCATTTTTTGTATGAGTGTTTACCTCAGAGGCCATTTTTTTTTTTGCGCGTCATCATATTTTTGATGATAGCTCGTTATCTATCAATTTTACGGCAAAAATTTAAGAGATCAAATTTGAAGCCTCTTTAATTTCCTGTAAAATGGGCAATTAGTGACCTCTTAATTTTAATTAGGACGGAAGATATGAATGTTGAAAAAAAATGGCGGGAAATTTGAAGTGATTTTTGAAAATGTTTTGATGTGACATTTTTGATGATAGCTCGTGATCTATCAACTTTACGGCAAAAATTTAAGAGATCGAATTTGAAGCTTCTTTAATTTCCTGTAAAATGATCAGTTAGTGACCTCTTAATTTTAATTAGGACGGAAGATATGAATGTTGAAAAAAATGGCGGGAAATTCGAAAATTCAAATTGATTTTTGAAAATGTTTTGATG
This sequence comes from Microplitis mediator, assembly GCF_029852145.1. Taxonomy (NCBI): domain Eukaryota; kingdom Metazoa; phylum Arthropoda; class Insecta; order Hymenoptera; family Braconidae; genus Microplitis; species Microplitis mediator. Next base: position 2,098,527 of record NC_079979.1, read on the forward strand.
TGATATTTTTGATGATTACTCGTGATCTATTGGTTGTAGAGAAAAGTCATAAGATATCAATTTTGAAGCTTATTGCATTAGTTGTCATATAAGCGCTGAGTGAAGTCTTAATTTTCATTAGGGCGGGAAATATGAATTTTTAAAAAAAGAAAAATAGGGAATAAAGATTTTTAGTGAGTTTTTAAATTTTTTTAGATCACAAACTGAATTTGAAAAAAGGGGCGGTTTTTTTCAAATTTGAAAGAATCGTAAGACAAAATTGTTGATAAGCACGAAGTTTTATTGTCACTTCGAAATTTATTTTCCGCAAGACAACATTTAGTGGGAGTAAGAAAACAATTTTTTGAATTTTTTTGTTTGAATTTATCAAACTTTTGGAATGTTATAATACGTCAATTTGTGTGGAATCTGATGCTCTGGAGACCCATAGATCTATTTCAATGAAAAAAAAATTCTTAGACATCAAAAAGAATTTTTGAACCTCAAGAAATCAGATTTTCTCAAAATCATTCATTTTTTAAAACTTCAATTGCTTTTTTCCTTTTCAAATTCAACTGTCAAACATCAAATTACGCGGAATTTAACGCTCTACAAAACCCACTGCATCATTATTCAAAAAAAAAAAATCTTTTCACCAAAAAAGTTCAAGAAAACCTAAAACACGCGTCTATTCCCACCCCCATATTTTCTTTCTGAAAAATTCTAACCTCCAAATTATTCTCATTGTTATCAAAACTGATCCTCTAAACTCTCCTTCCACTCAAAATTACAGCCAACAAAATTTTTCCAAAAAAATCAAAATTCCATTTGTCAAAAAAAAAATTTAATGACCGAAGCTCTAATTAAATAATTAACTAATTAGTTGAACTATCTCATAAAATTTCTATAAAAAGAATCTCAATAAATGTTTACTTACAAATTATCGTTAATAAGTGAAAAAAAATTTTATTTCATATATACTTTATATACATATATATATTTGCTATATTTTATAAGGTACTATTGGCAAAACTGGATCTAAAACGTCATGTGGAGACGTCTGTTGAAGTTGAGCACACAATGATATATAAATGACCATCAAGGCATCAACAGTCCAAGGATGCATTTTATAGGTCCGATGCCTTTTATAGTCGCAGCAGACTCCGTAGTTTTAAGTAAAGGAATCGCTTCATCTCCTTTTATCTGAGTCAAATAAAATATGTCCGTCTCGTATCAATAACACAACAAAGCTAATAGCCAATGGGCAGTGCCCATTGCTCCAGTGTCCAGTGCCGTTCAACGCTAGTACTTTTACTCTGAACTGGAGACTGGAGACTGGAAACTGGAGACTGGGGACTGGAGGCAACAATTATTATTGCAGGAATTAAATTTAAATTAAAATGAGGAATCCTGGGCAATTAAAGGATTATTGCCTGCATATCTTACAATCGATCCAACAAAAATCATGTCCTATCGGTTTTTATATTTTAAATGTCTGCAAGGTTGTAAACCCGCCGAATTATTTAGCTGATGGGAATTCGCTGACCACCGAGAATTTACTGATTTTTTAGATCGGAAACCTGTACGTAGAAGAAATTACTTGGCAATGTATTGACATTTAATAGATTGAAACTTTTATTACGCTGTAAAAATAAGACAGTGTCTTGAGAAAAAATTATCATATGCAACTACATAAAAAAAGCATATATGGTAAAAATATATTTATAGTATCGGACAATATCCCTAGTAGAAATGATATCGAGTTTTTAGCCAGTAACTAGCCAGTTTAACTAGACTTAAACCAGTAACTGGCCAGTGTAATATCGAGTTTCTGTCAAGTAACTGGCCAGTTTTACTAGAGATCGAGCAAAACATGGCGGCTTCAGTGAAACTATCAATTTTGAATATTGAGGTTATCAAGGGTTCCCAGAGACGAAAGTACCACGGGCCCAGGCTTGGCCCAGACTTGGCCCAACTTTTTAGAACCTTGGGCCAGGCTTGTAAGCCAGTCTTGGCCCAGCTTTGGTAGAAGCCTGGAATGATAATCTCGGGCCCAGCTTGTTTGCCAGACCTAGCCCATGCTTGGTTACCAGACCTGGCCCATGCTTGGTTGCCAGACCTGGCCCATGCTTCCAGGAAACGAATAAATTTAATTAAAAAAAATTTATTATTATTAACCTCGTAGAATTCATGATAATTAACGTTTTAATTATCTAAGGGAGGTAAATGATGTGAAAAAAACTCGGTGGAAATTCTGCTGGACTCTGGGCGCGAACTGCCGTCCTTCTGATTACTAGGTCCGAACGGTAGCTACTGGACGAACCTACTAACGTTGAACTGGTACATTTATATGATCTACTTGTATAAACCATGGGTATATTCAAACTTGGGTAATCCTACCTTGGCCCAAGCCCGGGTAATCATTGTAACGGCCAAGGCTAGGTTACCCAGTCCTGGCCCAAGCCTGGGCCAATATAGGTGTGCCAAAGCTAGGTTCCCCAGTGCTGAGCCAAGTAGGGGCCCATTGTTCAACTCTGGCAGCTCCTGTATGGGTTTAAAAAGGTAGCCCGGGTCCAAAAATTTGATCTGACTTTAGTCCAACTGGACTGCATTTAGACTAATTGGTATGTATTTGGACTAGATGATCTGTTTTTCACTTTTTATAAAAAAAAGTGATTGAAGTAATTCCAATCAATTCTGTAGTTCGCTTCTCTATCTAGCCGCAGAAGTTGAAAATATCGAAGCTCTCAAAATATTAATAGACCTTGGAGCAAATATTAATGCAGGCCCCCATCAGACCGAGGAAACTGTATAACATCAAGCCGTTCAATCCAAGAATTATCGAATTGTTGAATATTTATTGAAAAATGGCGTTAATGTCAATATCCAATCGAAACAATATTTTATGTATTCTGGACAAACGGCATTGCACTTAGCTGTCCGTAATAGAGAATCACCGGGTATTGTTCGATTGTTACTGGAGTACAATGCTAATGTGAACATCAGATCCACCGAAGGATCGACGCCTCTCATCAATGCTATCCGGAGTAGCAATGTCGATGCGATGCGTCTGTTACTTCGATTTGGGGCTGACATTAATTGGACTTGTAGAAATAATGGTGAAACGTTATCGATATTTGACGCAATCATGCAATCAACTAACATTCATGATGTTTTATTTTGCTTGATTGAATTTCTCGTGAATAAAAATCGTGTTAATAATATCGACAATTTGCCATTATTTAAGAGGCACTTGATACCTCATCAGTCGGTCAACTTGGGCACCCAATTAAAACTCGTTTTGACCCTCATTCAGGCTGGTATTGATACAAATACTGTTGGTGCAAATGATAAATTACTTATCGAATATGAGAACGCATTAGCACGTAATTCACATTTTATATTTATTATCAAGCAGCACATTGTGCGGTTACTAGCCGCGGGATTTTATGTGTGTGAGGGTAACATCAAAGCTATTGAGGGAGAGTTTGATGATTATTTCGATGAGTGTTACATGGAAGTCACAAAAATGCAAAACGATAAGATTGCAGGCAGCAGTGTCAGCTTTTTGGATGTCTTGCATAAAGACTACCATTACTTGGCTGTTTGTTTAAAAAATACAAATTTCGATAAAAGACTAGACTTCATCGTTGAATCTCTGGAGTACCCAATTTATAGCAAAATGATAATTTGGAAATTGCGGTTCATTTCATCTAGAATTAAGTACCTCAAATGTTCGGAAGACTTTTTGTATAATATTTTTTATGAATTGGGACTTTCGGACCCTTTTATTCGAAAATTGTATTTTTACTTGTCCAATAATGATTTGAAGTTACTAAAGCTAAATCGAAGGTCTCTCTCTCTAAAATTTAGTACTGCGTGGCCCAGTACGGGGATTACCGTATCCTGAGGCTGAGTTAGCTGAGTAAAAGTACGTAAAGTCTTACACATGTGTGGGCCCTTACTTAATTAAGGCCATATCGTAATTAATTAAATTAAAGGAACCCATTACACTTTTTTGTGAATTGGGACTTTCGGATCCTTCTACTAGAAAATTGTATTTTTACCCAGCCAATAATAATTTAATGTCAAGGAAATTTTCTCCCGGGTTGAAAAGAAACAGTGAGATTCCCTGTGCATTTTCAATGCAAAAACATGAAAATTGAAATAAAAGTACTTAAAAGTAAGATGAAGAACTAAAAATTTTAGGGAATTTATTTCCTGATACATACAGCAATATTTTGCTATTAGAGTGCAAAAAAAATGTTCGCTTATACCGAATCACACTAATGGGCATGCATGATTCAGTAAGACTTGGCAGTAATTAAATCATACAAATTGACATTTAGTAAGTCCTATGATAAATAAATAGACGTCATTTCGTTTTTCAATTAATGTTCAATATTTACAGAAAAAAATCTGGGCATTGGTTGGCCCTGCGGGCCAGCCCCAAAACTTCTCGCTGTTTTTAAGTTCCTTGAGCTCGAAGACATTGTTGTGAATACTTTTTCAAGCTTTTCGAGCTCGGAAATACTTTTGGAGCCATGGCTTTTTTCAATGAGCTTTTCAAACTCAGACACATTCTAGCACATGTTATCATGATCTATCCGGGGAAAATAACATAAAATGTATTTTTTTCAACTCTTCGTCGTCGATATCTTTCAAACTAACTGACGGATTTTGATGTTCAATATAGTAATAAGTGCCTTTCGTCAAGTTTTTGAGCTAATTTAGATGTGATAATGATTACCCTAATTAAAAGAAACGATTCAAAACGATTAGAAATGATTCCAAACAATTCAAAGCGATTCGATTTTTCTACTATATAGATATACATTCATCATTGAGTGAATTGTTTTGTTTAATCAGGGTAGTGCAATTGGTTTAATGATATTCGCAAAAATCCTTTTCTTACCATATTTCTTCCTCCGGCGATATTGCTGGAACGAATTAAGCAATATATATTTACAAATATTTCAAGTACTAACGTTAACCAACTGGAATAGACAATTCGAGTTCTCTGAGAATTATTCTATTAATAAAGGGAAAGTTGATAATGCGAATGCAGATTCAGTTTTCAACTGGTTCGAAATTTCAGTCGATTCCTTCAAAATGTTTACTGTTTTGTTAATTCGATCTATGTTTTCATCTTTCTGACATTTTTTTACATAGTTCTTTATGAACGTATTCATTATTAAATTTTTTTTCACATTTAATCGCCATACATCGAACACTTTTTTTTTCAATAAATTATCCGCATGTTGAATAATAAATGTTCTATCCATTAATATGGGCCATTCAATCAAAACATTTTTTATATTATCCCTATAGTTTATTGTTAGCCTTTGAGATGGATAAGTTTCTGCAAATGCTGCATCCAGAGAATCTCTTTCGCTGGAGTAACTGCTGTAAGATTTTAAATATTTTTTTTTTTAATTGACTTTCCTTATTTTCTGACGATGGAAAACTTGGTTCATACTGAACGCAACCATACTTGTCTCTGACTTTGGTAATTTCGGTTCTCACCGTCGCTTTTCAGTTATTTCAATATCATTATAGTTATTATTGTTTTATCTTCTGGTAAACTAATATATCTTATACGATTGTAAATTGATTTTCCTAATATTGAAACCCCGTCTCCTACAACTGAATGACTTATCATGCATGCATGATTCAGGAAAAGTTATATCTGATCATGCCTGATATATGCATAGGTGAGTGTCAGAAGCCCTTCCTACTCAATACGTTGCAATAGTTTTTGCGTTGAATGGTTAGAAAAGTGTCTTTTATAAGTAAAAGAAGACACTACATTGAATTTAATTTCTCAATTAACGTAAAATAATGCTATTCAAATTTTATACATACCATCAATACCAGCCAAAATATATTACTCCCTATACTAAATACTACAGAGTAAAGAAGTAGACCAGTCATTTTACTCCTAGGCTACCTAAAACTCGATGCTATGTAAAATTAAATTTTTTCAAAAATTTCTAAAAATCGAAGGAAATAAAAAAATCAAAAATGTACAAAAATCGGTGAATTGGAAATTTTGTTATTAACAAAAAACTAAAAGAAAATGAATACCACGTATCTTGAAATAATTTTTAAACCGATAAAATGCTTAAAAATGCAATATATAAATTGCGGGTATTGTAAAACAAATATCACAGATAATATAGAAAAAAAAAAATTTACCCTAAATGTCTTTATTTATTTTATAAAAATGTTTTTTTATAAAATTTAATAAAACTAAGACGAGACATTTACCGACACAGTCTATAACGTTAAAGTGGCGCTGCTTTCGCCCAGGAGGCGTGGCTTAAATTCAAATCGCTAAAAACTCCGAGACTAAAATCATAAAAAAAAATAAATTTTTTTAACTTTTTAATACTATTGAATAAATATTTATTTACTGACGTATTTGAATTTATAAATATTTATTCAATAGTATTAAAAAGTTAAAAAAATTTATTTTTTTTGATGATTTTAGTCTTGGAGTTTTTAGCGTTTTGAATTTAAGCCACGCCTCCTAGGCGAAAGCAGCGCCACTTTAACGTTATAGACTGTGTCGATAAATGTCTCGTCTTAGTTTTATTAAATTTTATAAAAAAACATTTTTATAAAATAAATAAAGACATTTAGGGTAAATTTTTTTTTTCTATATTATCTGTGATATTTGTTTTACAATACCCGCAATTTACATATTGCATTTTGATGCATTTTATCGGTTTAAAAATTATTTCAAGATACGCGGTATTTATTTTTTTTTTAGTTTTTTGTTAATAACAAAATTTCCAATTCACCGATTTTTGTACATTTTTATTTTTTTATTTCCTTCGATTTTTAGAAATTTTTGAAAAAATTTAATTTTACATAGCATTGAGTTTTAGGTAGCCTAGGAGTAAAATGACTGGTCTAAAGAGGGGAGAGCAAAATAGGGTACCCTTAAAATTAAAAAAAAATAATAAATTCGGTTTTTAACGATTTTTTATAATTATGTTTATTAAACTTTTTCAAAAATTGAAAGTGTCAATCGAAAAATGTTAATGACTTTGATTTCATAATAAAAACAATGAAAATTGTTTTCCCTTCTTTTGCATCCAATGATCATGCGAAATGTAATTTTTCTTTATCTTATAGATAAAGCATACTAAACTTGTAAAAAAATTTAATTTAATGAATTTCAAAAAAAATTTTTTTTTTATCGTTTTTTAGAGGGAACTCCATTTTGTCTTCCAAAAATGAAAATTCTTCTTATTTTAGTAGATGTAAATTTTTTCGATTTTCTTTTGATATCATTAAAAAAAATCGGTCTATCGGTTAACCCCGCGGGCCAGCCCCAAAACTTCCCGCTGTTTTCGAGCTCGAAAATACTTTTGTATGCCGTTGTTTTCTGAAAAAACATTTTATAGCATTTCTTTCTCCCACGATATCTCGCGAACGAATTAACCGATTTTGATGGTTGAGGCGGCAATCGAGGCGTTTTATTAAGTTCTAGAGCTGATTAGATTTTGAAATCGAATGATTCAATTTTTCTGTAGATATCTGAAAAAAAAAAGATTTTTCACTGGTTTTTTAATTAACGATATCTCGTAAACGAATTGACCGATTAAGACGGTTGGGGTGGCAATCGACGTGTTTTATTGAGGTCAAGAGCTGATAAAATTTTGGGAACGATTGGTTTAGTCGTTCCGACGATATTTGCAAAAAACCTTTTTCTACTATTTCTTTCGTTGACGATATCTTTTGAACGGATTATCTGATTGGGAAGTTCTTGGTGCCAATCGAAAGCTTTCATCGAGTTCTAGAGCTCATTAGAATTTGGAATTGATCGATCCAACAGTTTTCATAATATCCAAAAAAAATGAAAAAAAAAAAATTTTTTTTTTTTTCGTACTTCTTAAATATCTCAGAGTTTATTTGACTAAATGGTCTAAATTTTTTTTGAAAATCTAAGTTCAGAAGATATCTTTTGAATGCTGCAAGAACCATCTAAATCGGTTCATTCATCAAAAAGATATGAGAGGCTTACATCCACACACACACACACACACACACACACACACACACACACACACACACAAGCATACATACATACATACAGACATCGCTCTAAAGATGTCAGAATAGCATCCTAGCACCTTCGAACGTCGACATATGATGAAAACCCGGTTTTTGAAAATCGAGGTGAAACCGATAACTTCCCGAATTTTTCGAAAATCCTCGATTTTCTCAGCGGGAAGTTAAAAATAGATTCGATGTATCTGAGTCTCCGAAAACTCAGTATTTCCTTGAGAATCCCCACCCACCTCTTCCTGATATGGTAAAATATATAACACTATATGAAAATAAATTTAACCTTATAAATAAAATATAATCGAATACATGTACAACATATATTAGTCAATAAATGTATATATATAAATTGATTTGCAAAGAATTTAAGAAATCGAAATTTACATTTTTTATTAATAAAACATTTTTTATTTAACAGTACACTTGTACATGACGTTAAAATCATAAACTTAAAAAACAAAGCATTCATTTATTCTTTTTTATTTTTTTTTAAAAAACATAAAAAAAATGACAAATTCCAAAAGTGCATACCTGAATCACTCAACTTACAATAAACATGAAAAAAATTTTTAAAATCGTTAACTACCAATAATAAACATAAAAAAATTCAATTAATAATAACAATATGTTCTTAATGATATTCATTTAAATCTTAAATATGTACACACATATATATACGAAAAATCTCTATATAATCCTATAATACATATACAATACTATACCCTAATATATACAATAGCTTCAAATATATCACTTATTATACAATTTATAGTTTTTTTTAAAAAAACTCTTTTACATAAAGCATGGATTTAAAACTACGAATATACACACACTAATTCTATACAGACCAGAACAGTAAATTTAAATCATCATTGGACAAGTAAAAATACAATTTTCGAATAAAAGGGTCCGAGAGTCCCAATTCATAGAAAATATTATACAAAAAGTCCTCCGAACATTTGAGGTACTTAATTCTAGATGAAATGGACCGCAATTTCCAAATTATCATTTTGCTATAAATTGGGTACTCCAGAGATTTAACGATGAAGTCTAAACTTTTATCGAAATTTGTATTTTTTAAACAAACAGCCAAGTAATGGTAGTCTTTATGCAAGACATCCAGAAAGCTGACACTGCTGCCTGCAATCTTATCGTTTTGCATTTTTGTAACTTCCATGTGACACTCATCGAAATAATCATCAAACTCTCCCTCAATAGCTTTGATGTTACCCTCACACACATAAAATCCCGCGGCTAGTAACCGTACAATGTGCTGCTTGATAATGAATATAAAATGTGAATTACGCACTAATGCGTTCTCACATTCGATAAGTAATTTATCATTTGCACCAACAGTATTTGTATCAATACCCGCCTGAATGAGGGTCAAAACGAGTTTTAATTGGGTGCCCAAGTTGACCGACTGATGGGGTATCAAGTGCCTCTTAAATAACGGCAAATTGTCGATATTATTAACACGATTTTTATTCACGAGAAATTCAATCAAGCAAAATAAAACATCATGAGCGTTAGTTGATTGCATGATTGCGTCAAATATCGATAACGTTTCACCATTATTTCTACAAGTCCAATTAATGTCAGCCCCAAATCGAAGTAACAGACGCATCGCATCGACATTGCTCCTCCGGATAGCATTGATGAGAGGCGTCGATCCTTCGGTGGATCTGATGTTCACATTAGCATTGTACTCCAGTAACAATCGAACAATACCCGGCGATTCTCTATTACGGACAGCTAAGTGCAATGCCGTTTGTCCAGAATGCATGAAATATTGTTTCGATCGGATATTGACATTAACGCCATTTTTTAATAAATATTCAACAATTTGATAATTATTGGATTCAACGGCTTGATGTAATATAGTATTCTTGGTCTGATGGGGGCCTGCATTAATATTTGCTCCAAGGTCTATTAATATTTTGAGAGCTTCGAAATTTTCAACTTCTACGGCTAGATGAAGAAGCGTACCACAGAATCGGTTGGGACTTCTGTCGTCGGCATAGACGGCATCAATGTCGACGATTTTCTCCAGTGATGCCTTTAGGGATTCGGTGTTCTTCAGTCGAATATCCCACATCAATTCCCTGATTTGGGGATCGGCTTTTTGGATTTTCGACTCCTGGTTGGTTAATCTCATGTTGGCCTTCTTCATGGTTCTTTTCGTATTTAATGAAAGAACAAAATCTTTTGTTATTCTGAATAAAAAAGAATAGCAGGTTAGTTTTATTTCAAAATTTTAATTTTACTCGACAACTTATTGAATCGAATAATTTTCAATTTTGATTTATACTCTATTGGAATTATAGACTGAACATAAAATTTGAGGGCGATCTCTAGACTCATAAATTTTTATGTGATTTTTAAAAGTTAGTTGTTCAATAAACCACGGCCGTATAGCAAAATGAATAAATCTGGGCAACAGTTGGCCCGGCGGGTCAGCCCCAAAATTTCCCGCTCAAGGAGCTCGAAAACATTAGTGTGAATCCATTTTCGAGGTTTTCGAGCTCAAAAATGCTTTTGTATGCAAACGTTTTTCTATCAGCTTTTCAAACACTAACAAGTTATGTTTTATACTAAAATTTCAAAATTTGAGATTCAAAAATAATTCATGATGAAGCATTTCTAAAATTTCTATCCATGATTATGCTTAAGAAAATAAGTGTATTCAGGAAGAAATCAATTTAAGTAATCAAAATTAAGATTTACATGAGTTTTGACTCAGATCCGACCGTTAATATATAAAATATCCGAAAAAAATGTAAAAAACGGTGTTTTTAACTTCCCGCTAAGAAAATTGAAAATTTTCAAAAATTCGGGAAGTTAGTGGTTTCGGTCCGATTTTCGAAAACCGAGTTATTATCAGATGTCGACGTTTTGAGGTCCTAGGAATCTATTCTGACTATTCCCGGACGTCCGCGTGTGTGTGTGCGTGTGTGTGTGTGTGATCTTTTTTTTGTCCGACGATATCTTTGGAACGAATCAACCGATTTGGACATTCTTGGTGGCAATCGAAAGGGCTCCAAAACTTAGACTTGATTAGATTTCGGGGTAGATTGGTCATGTAGTTTACGAGTTATACGAAGAATAAAAATAAAAATTTTTTTTTGTTTTTGGTTTTTCGAGTATAACTTATAAACCACTCATCCGATTCACCTTAAAATGTACTCAGTATTAAGTCTTGTTGAGCCCTTTCGATTGCCACCAAGAACGTCCAAATCGGTTGATTCGTTCCAAAGATATCGTCTGACAAAAATTATAATTTTTCAGTAAAGCTATATGTTTTACCGTCCTAACAAATTTTTGAGCTCGAAGAGCTCAAAGAGATCAAAATTTGATCAGCTTTAGAACTTGATACAACGCGTCGAAAACAGCGGGAAGTTTTAGGGCTGGCCGGCAGGGTCAACCGATAGACAGATTTTTTATTTTAATTCTTTACTTGATTGAGAGCGTTATATATAAGCAGTGAATTTGAATTCACAAAATAAGAAAAAAAAAAATTAATATTTCTATTTATGGAGAAAATTAATTACTATTCCATTTATCACTACATGATTTATCGAAAATAATACGAATGAATAAATTTCAATTAAACTTACTGCTCATGGAAAGTAATTCGGGGACATATAGATATAGGGGTTTATTTAATATTTTTTTATATTACTCTTGCTATTCCGAAATGCAATGTCACAGAGGAATATATTGATGTGGTTTTTAATGACAGAATATTTTTTGACTTTATCCAGTGAATGAAAGAAATTTTAGTTGAGATATTAATGGCAATTTTATAACTTTCATTAAATATTATTAATATTCTATTAAAACAACTAAAAAATAAAGATGTCAAAGAATTATTAACTGTCGACATTTTCAAATAAAAGACACCAAGTGAATAGTAAACAAAAGAAATCAATCTGGAATTTGGAATATTTTTTATAAATTTTTACTAGACATAAGTAAAGTAATCATAAGTCCACGATTTAATCTATATTTGTCTCTGCTAAATTTCAGGACCAAAATTTATCCAAGTTCCAGAATTAATCTAGTTTTTTCCTTCTGTATCGCAATTGTTTTTTAAAACAGCAGATCAAAAATAGCTTAAAATTTTTATAAAAGTTCAAAAACAGATCAACTAGTTTAAATACATCAGACCAATTAGTCCAAATGCGGTCCAGTTAGACTAAAATCAGATCAAATTTTTCGATCCGGGATTGATTCAATTTTATCTTTAATTTTTTTTTTTTTTTTTTTCCTATAAAATAACGAGTGAAATCAAAATAACTATCAAGTATTTTAGCGGTACATAAAATGTTGATAAATTTTTGTTCAATTGAAGTCAATAATATATTTGTTGATTTCTTGTTTAGTAAAGTTTAATAAGAAGTTAAAAATGTTATCTATGTCTTTTACATGCATGCATTTTTTAATATTATCATGTTTTCACATAGGGGAAGGGGGGGGGGGGGGCAAAACGAGGTACCCTCAAAATTTTATGAAAAAAAAAATTTTTTTTTTTCGTCTAATTAGTATAAATCCGATATATTTGCGCACTTTTAGCCCTACGCAGGACGCTTGGGGCAAAATGGACCAGCCGAAAATCCTGAAAAAATGATTCTTTCAAATTTTTATCGTTAAATTAAAAAAAATTTGATATATTTCCGAATTTTTAGCCTTACCCATAACACCTAGGGCAAAATGGACCAGCCGAAAATTTTTAAAAAATGATTCTTTTATATTTTCATCGTCAAATTAAATAAAATATAATACATTAATCCATTTTTCGGCTGATTTGTTATAGCTGGGGCAAATTTGGCCACTAAAAATATTCGAAAATAATATTTTATTTTTTTATTGATAAAATATTTTAAATAATGCAAAATAATCTGCAATCTAAAAAATCAAAAAACACAGTTTTTGGGTTCAAAATAATGACAAATAAGAAATACAGAATTGTTTTTTTTCATTAAATAGCAATTAGTAATTAAGCTAATCGAGGGGAAACGATTTATTACACTTAAAAAAATTTTTCTTGAGTATTATAAAACCAAAAATAGTTGTCAGGAGAAAGAAATACATTCTTAATAATGAAAACAATTAAAAAAAAAAAAAAAAAAATATCATTTTTTGGAGGGAGGCCTCTTTGCCCCACAAAAATTTTTTTTTTTGCCTTCGTGTCCACCAATGATGTGAAATGTAATTTTTCTTCATATATATTACATATAAAATATTCAAGTAATAAAATTTGATCAATTTTCAGAAATTTTTTTTTTTCAACTTTTTTTAAGGGTACCCCGTTTTGCCCGCCAAAAATAAAAATTTTATTTTTTAACGGCAGCTAAAAATTTTGTCTATTTACCTCGAATATCACTAAAAACAAAAAGATTTAGCGTATTTTAGTCCTCGAAAACTTAGTATCTCCTTAGGTACCCCCTTTTGCCCCCCCCCTATATTTTTTATATACAAATCTAAAATACGTAGGTATTTTGTATATATTTATATATTTTTTATATTTTAACATATTTTTTTTTATTCTGGCATGTATATATTTTTGCTGCTGTATATTTATCACATATTGACCATTTATTCTTTCATATATTTTTAACGATATATAGTTTTATCATACATATCCCTTAATTTTTTGTGACCAGTATAAAAAATAATTTTAAAATAGAAAAAATTATTTAAAAATTAACTCACCTCAGATGTGTAAAAATCGATGATTTTTTCAAATATTGAGTGTATGAATTCACAACTTAAAATCGGTTTATGAAACACGTGGTAAAATAAATATGCACTTTCAACAGATGGACAAGAGCAACTGTTGAGATTTTCGCTGGCGAAATTTGTCCCTATTGACTACTACCTACGTCATCAGAATTTATACCCCTACATACATTTTCTTTACCTCCTACCCCGATATTCTGTCGTCTTAACTCTCTCTCTCTCTCTTTCTGTTACCATTACTTGCACTTGACCTTGGAGATAAGTACCCCCTCCCTTTTCCGGTCATTAGTTTTCAATTTAAAGTCTTTAAGTTTCTTTGCATTGAATAGCAATAAAATAAAATATTAATTTTTAGAGTAAAATTTTTCTCTACAGTTTTCATGTCTAGTTGATATATTTTTACAAATTTATGTTCAAAATATTTTACTACAAATTTAAATTTCCCAAAAAATCTTAAGAATCAATTTTTTTTTTTATTTAAAATTTTCAAAAATTCATTACGTCTCAAGTTATTGCACTAAAAAAATTTCCAAGTGCTCATTCTAAAAATCAGATTTTTCTCTCCCATATTTCTCAATCATTAAATCAATTTTCCATGATAACTTTTCTTCTAATTAATTAGAAAAAAATATTTTCTGAACAAATTCAAAAAATTTATTTTTCAAAAATTCATAACTTCCAAAAAAAAGCTTGGACTTATTTACGTTTAATTATTTTCCTTCCAATCCTCTAAATCACGAGTTTTATAAAAAAATTAAATTCTCTAATTTCAACATTTTTTTTCAAAATTAATTAAGAAAAAAAAAATATATATAGATTGAAAATATTTACTAAAAAAAAAAAAAATTATTAGTATTCTCGTAAATTTGTAAAAGATTGTAAAATTCAACAGATGGAATTTAAAAAAAAAAGTATCGATTTTTACAGCCGACAGACGAAAATTTACTCAGACATCAAAAGATACGCGTATTCAAACATCATAAAAAATCTAGCATCAATTTAGAACCTCTCGATTTTCGATCCATATATATGTATATATGTATATAATAAACTGAAGAATCTCAACAATAAATAAAAATAAAATAAATAATGTTATCCTTTCAAACTATTAGGTTTTATTTTTTATTACTATACCTCAAGCTATAACTATTTTTATTTTTTTATTACTCTTACTTTGAATTTTTTTATAAATATTATTAAATAACCCATCAATAATTTTTTTTACTTCACAATTCGATAAGTGTTTAATTGCATCCATTAGATATTTTTCACTGGTGATTATCTGGCAAGCTACTTGAAATTTTTGAAAAACATACAGAGATAAATTTGTAGAGCAGAAAATTTCCTAACCAAAACGTATGTATGAAGTTGGTTTTGGGTGATTGGTTTAATAGTTACGGATAATCGAATTATTACTAACGGTCGGTGGGTTATGGGAGGGAAAGGGACAGAAATTACAGTCCAGTCGATACCCGAAAAGAGAAGACATTTCTCGAAAATTGGTGCGAATTTGGTTGAAGGTCCATGATGTCACCTATAATTACCCCCCAAAATAGAAAAGTCATCACCCAGGGGTTAATGAGGAAAGTAATTAAAGACATCCCCGAAAACAAATTTTTCGCAAATATTTCATAAACAACAAAAAATTCGTGAAAAAATTTCAAACAAAAGTTGTAGAGAAAACAAAATCACGTATAAAAGTACAGAAAATTTTTTTTGTATCTACAAAAAATAAAAAGTAATTAATTTTTGAAATTTCGAAACGTAAATAGAGTTTTTATAAGGCTACGCCGCTGAAGTAGAAAAATATGTATGCATATAGCTGCATTGTACACTGCTTACATTAAGACCTTTGAAGTCATTAGGATTACTTCCTCTTACATGATAGAACCCTTTGTTACAATGAGTGAGAATGAGACGATAGATAGTCATTTTTTTGGAGAAAATGAAGACGCCACAATCCTTGGGTTGTCTAAAAGTAACCATTTTTCCGGACATTACTATGTTGGCTGGAGAAGCAGCTGATTTTAAATTATCAGCATCATTTTGAAAGTAGATGCTTTGGAAAAATTTTTTTGTCATTTTAGCCACTTTTCGTTTCCAAATCAAATTTAAGAGAATGAAGTTATACACGCTGAAAAAAAAATGCTAACTATTACCATCTTGCAATAGGGAATGATTACCATCTGTATGTGATAATCATGATAATCAATACCATGATAATCATTATCATGCTTTTATGTTTATTCCCCGGGTCGAAAAATTTGATCTGATTTTAGTCTAACTGGACTGTATTTGGACTACTTGGTCTGTTATTGAACTTCGATAAAAATTTAAATCTGTTTTTGATCTACCCGGACTGAAAAATTTGACCTGATTTTAGTCTGATTGGACTATTTGATCTGATTTTGATCTTGTATGAAAATTTTAAGCTGTTTTCGACCTGCTACTTTAAAAAACAAACACGTTACGAGCAGACTAAATTAGATTAATTCGTGAACTTTAAAAAATTTTAGTTCTGAAAATTTACAAGGACAAAACTAGATTAAATCATGGACTTATAAAATTTTTATTTATGGGCAATATTTATGAAAAAATATTAAGTTGCAGAATTGATTATGTTTTATTTACTATTTATTTACTATCTTTTGTTTAAAAATGTCGGCAGTTAATGAAAATTTGACAGCTTAATTTTTTAGTTGTCTTCATTGAATATTTATATCATTGAATAAAAGTGATAAAACAACTCTTAAAATGTCAAGAATTTTCTCTTATTTACTGGATAAAATTGAAAATATTTTGGCATAAGAAAACATCAAAATTCTTGTGCTACGGAGAAAAATGTTGGCTCGAAATCTACCAGTTTTTATTATGCTGTCGACCAAACTTGAAACAGAAAGTAAAGTATCCAAAAAATTACTATGCTCTTATAAAAAATTATCATGCTGCATCAAAATTATTATCATGTATGGAAGTAATTCGCGTGCTGAATGCCAAAAGGGCGTATAAAAGTTATACGCCCTTTTGGCTTTGAAGAACCAAAAGGGCGTATAATTTTTTTTTTTTTGATGCCAATCGTTTTGTAAACATGTTCTAAGCCTAAAAATAAAAAAAAAATTTCCAAAGCCAAAAGGGCGTATATCTTTAGATACAAAGATCTAAAGATATACGCCCTTTTGGCGATAGTACGTCAAAAATTTTTTTTCTGCAGATCTTTACGTTTCGAGCGATTCTAAACAAAATGGCAAAAAAAAAATTTTTATACGCCCTTTTGACATGGAACCCTATCTAACTGCTGTAACACGCCCTTTTGGCATTTGGCACGGGAATTGATATTGAAGCTCATCGATAAGTTTCTCGCGTGTAATAAGTAATGTGATACAGTACACGGAAAAAAAATTCACGGATTTTTTACGATTTAACTATCGTAATTTTCATTATATAGTATTGTAACGCTGGACTATAAGTTTTCAATAATAATTTTTACAATAGACTATCGTAATTTTTATTTTATAATTTATACTACTACCAGAAAGAAAAAATCAGATACTATAGAGTAAATTATACAAGTTGTGTTAACATAAATTCTAATACAACTATCGTAAAATGAATGAGTCGGTAATGTAGAATTTCTTTAAATATAAAATAATAATTAGAAGTCAATGGAGTAAAATATATTTTCTTAAAAAAGTAGAACTTATAATTAATAAAAAAGAAAAATTTATCATTTGGAATTTTTTTTTTTTTTTTTAACAGTTAAATTGAGAAGGAAAATACAATCTCGAAATAAAAATAAAACATGTTGAAGTAGTAATAATAAAACATTTATTTAATATTTTTTCAAACATATTTTTTTGGTATATATAAAATTTATGAATAAATAACTCATTTATTTGTATTCAAAATACGCACATGTAGAAAATTAAAAAAACCATAGGTGCAATTTTTTCGAATACTTTTTTTCTATAATTTATCATTTTTAAAAAAATCCAAAAATTATTAGGCGTCTGCTAACTTCAGTATCATAAAGAAATGTTGAATGTCCATAATTTGAGGTTATTGAAATGTTTTACCTCTCGCAAAGCCGGGTAAAATTATTCATTGTCGACAAATGAAGATTATCCTGTAACAAAATTAGGAGAATTGAATTTATTAGAAAAAATAAATTTTCATTCATTTAGAATCATTTATCCTATGACCACAAAATACTACTAAATTGTTTATAAAAATAAACTTCTTGTCCAGATAAATGATTTTAAAACGAACGATATACATGATACTGAAGTTAGCAGATATCTAATAATTTTTGGATTTTTTTTTAGACGATAAATAATTAAAAAAAAAATATTTAAAAAAATTGCACCCATAGTTTTTTAAATTTTCTACATGTGTATTTTTTTAGTTTTTTTTTTTTTGTAATTTCTTTGGTGAAAAAAAAAATCCGAAAATTACTAATTATCTGCCAACTTCAGGATCATACGATATACCCACAGAATATTAAGTTTAATAAAAATTGAATAATAATAATTATACTTACACCACCAAATTATTATATTCCACAATCTATGTAGGTTTGTAATGACGAAAGTACAGTTTTTATTTTAAATTTCTTATTTACAATTGTCCGAAAAACGTCATGAATAATAACCTCTATTTCTGCACTACACTGTGGATAAAGATGAACTGATTTATAAATATATATAGTTGAACCACAAATAATACAGACAAAGTAGATGTCATCATTTGTATTTATATATATATATACACTCATACAAGCATCACATCATGGTTTGTGACAACACTTGTCTTTCATACGTAAACGCTTCAGATGGCATATACTATACCATTTCAGAAAATTTACAATCCAACTATCGTAATTTTTGTAGCTTGTATTGTAAAAACATAGAGGCAGCACTGTAAATTAAAAGGAAGAATAAAAGAATAAATAGTATAATTAAATCTTATTTTTTATTCTTTTACTATTTACGATAGTAACATTGTAATATTTCTTATTGAATTGATTACAATAAACTCTTAATGAAATTACGATAGTGAATAGTAAAAAATCTTTTAAAAACTGTAAATTTTCGTATCATATATTTGAATGTTACAGATAATAAAAGTATAGTCCAGGATTACGATAGTAATATTGGAATTTTTCGTCGAATTTTTTTTCCGTGTATAATCATTTTTTGTAAAAGCACGATAATTTTTTGGATGCTTTACTCCCTGTTTCAAGTTTAGTCGACAGCATTGTAAAAATTGGTAGGTTTCGAGCCAACATTTTCTCTCTGTGACATTTTATTATGGAAGCGCATTAGCATATTTCAAATACCAAGAAAATCAAAATAAATTTATAATTCTAGATTATTATTATTATTATTTATATTTATAAAAAGTCCTGTATTTGTCCTTAAAAACAATTGAACACAGGCCAATAATTATAATAAAAAGTCTGTTTTTAGTCTAAACGCGATTTAAAACAGACTAAATATCATACGAAAATAAGTCTGATATTAGCCTGGATAAGGAATAGTACGGGCAAAAACAGATTAAATTCTTATATAAAATAAATACGATTTATAAACTTGAATTAAAGGAAAAATATTTGAATTTATCATTTATTTTAAAACAGATCTAATTTTTTGACCCGGGATAATTAATATTACCGATAATTCTAAGAAAGTAATGATTATCATTACGGATAAAAATAGTTACTATCTAAACAAGAATGCTTACCATCTCCGATAGGAAAAGTTGACATAAAAGAATGAGAATCATTAAAATGTGGGGATGGGAATAGTTACTTCGTTAAGATGGCAAGTATTACCATTATTTTTTTCAGCGTGTAAGTAAATAAATATGTATATAAGGCGCTCCACGTCAAATCGACCACTTTTGAACCTGACCCCTTTCGATTTGGCTAAAATGTTTTTTACTTTTCTACCCCGTTAAAATGATTTTTCAGGAAATTTTCAAATTTTTTTTACTTAACTCAAAAAAAAGTTGAGTTTTAAAACAAAATGCATTTATTTTTTCGAGTAACTATAACTTCTACAAAATTCGACTGATTGCAGTTAAATACTTTTTATCTATATAAGCCTACAACTCAAAAACTATCAAAATTTTTGAAAAAACTTATCTTAATAAAAAAAGTCATATAGTAAAATTACGTAAAGTTGATAGTTACTCAGATAATTGCAATTTTGCTCTAAAAAATGAAATTTTTAAAGATATTATTTCTTTTTCAGGGTAAAAAATTAATTTAATCATAAAAATTTCGTAGAAAATCAAATTTCTTACAAACTTGGTCTTCTGGTAAAAACTCGAAATTTGTAGTTATTCAGAAACTGGCAGTTTTATGTTTAGATAATTACATTTCTCGTTATTTAGTGGTTTTCACCAAGAATTGCTATTATCTTTGTAACTATCAACTTTGAATAAATTTTTATTAGGTCTGTTTTGTAGAAAATTGAATTTTCTATGAAATTTTTATGATTAAATTAATTTTTTACCCTGAAAGTGTAATAATATCTTGAAAAATTTCATTTTTTAGAGCAAAATTGCAATTATCTGAGTAACTATCAACTTCACGTAATTTTATTATAGGACCTTTTTTATAGAGAATTAAATTTCCGATCAAAATAAATTGGAAAAAAAATTTTTAAACAACTTCTAACTTTAACGGGATTTGGCGAGCCTAAGATATCGACCTAAAATTTTTTTTTATTTCCGAAAAATTTTTTTTTTGTACAAGAAAAAGTATTTTTGATATTAATAATGAAAATTAAAAAAAAACGGATTTTCGGCCCACCCTAATGTATATGGGGCGCTCCACGTCAAATCGACCACTTTTGAACCTGACCCCTTTCGATTTGGCTAAAATGTTTTTTACTTTTCTACCCCATTAAAATTATTTTTCAGAAAATTTTAAAATTTTTTTTACCCAACTCAAAAAAAAGTTGTGAGTTTTAAAAAAAAATGTATTTATTTTTCCGAATAGCTATAACTTCTACAAAATTTGACTGATTGCAGTCAAATACTTTTTATCTATATAAGCCTACAACTCAAAAACTATCGAAATTTTTGAAAAAACTTATCATTACAAATTTAAAGCCCAGAATATTTCCTAACTTTCGAACTCCCTCCGACTCCTTTTACCCCCTTTTTCGCCGCAATACACTCAGTCCAATTCTAGAAAAAATCAAATTTTGCCAAAATCTATAGATGCTTTTTATCTATACCCGCATGGAAAAGCTATATATTGTTAAAAGTATATAAAAATATATCTGGTGAATATGTGATAAATATATAGCGGCAAAAATATCTATATTGAAAAATATATGTTTTTTACATATGTTGGATTATATATTTATCATAATATATTTACTTGTATATAATGTTTCGTATTTTTCTATATATATTATCTCATATAATGCTCAATATATTCTTATCATATATGGATAGTATATATATAACTTATAAGTATAATATAATAAACTTGATATATATATCCATATATTTTGACTCATATAATTAGTGGTATATGGTCTCTATATAATTGATTATATATGAAAGAATTTATATGATTAAATATATGGTTCGCGGTATATTGGAATTATATTTTTCCAGTATATTAAAACTTATATTTTTCGCAATATATTGAAAATTTTATTTTTTCAAGATACTTTTTCAATTTCTACACAATTCCACAAAAAAAAAGTCAAATTTATTATTTTTTCTCCTTCTTTTCATTGACCTTATATTTACTGGCAATAACCTAAGAAAAGTAAAAAAAGTGCCATATATTTTACAATATATTGGAAACCATATATTTTGCAATATATTGGAAAACATATATAAAAAATACTATATATTAATTAATATACTACTTTCAATATAATATATCAATATAAAAAAGATATATTAAAATATATATGCAAAACATACATAAAAAGTCATATATTGATAAATATATTGACAATATATTCTAGCAATATATTTTTTTTCGATATATTATCATATTTTAATGCGGCAAAAATATAAATATTATTTTATATATTGTACAATATATCACATGATAATATTCATATATTCTATCATATATGTTTTCACATATAAAGTTTTTTCATGCGGGTATAGGCTTATAACTCAAAAACTATCAAAAATTTCAAAAAAACTTATTGATTAAAATTTGTAGCTCGTTAAATTTACTTTCCAAAACACACCCAATCATCTGCCTAACCTCCCCCAGAACCCAAGTTATCGCCCTCAGATCCCAGAGCATAAAACAAACAAACCTAAAACTAATTAATTATATCCTAATTAAAATAAATACTGTGACATTTAATTTCAGCGTTATCTCTCATGTCAATAGCCTATTAATCTAATCAAATGACATGCTAATTTCATTAAGTGTGCCATTACCCTAATATATATTATTAATATAAATAGTTAATAATAGATAACTTAATTTATTGTCAACTCGTACTCTAATTTCAATAAAAAATATTTTACACGAATGACCCACGTCATTATTTTTTATTCTCGTGTCTACTCATGGTCAGTGAGATACCATCTATACATATGTATGTACATATACATGTAACTATTAAAATATATGTCTAATATAATTAAATTAAATAAAATAAAATAAAATAATAATAATAATTAAGAACTGACATTTTTGAAAATATACAAAATTATTGCTCGTAATTTACATAATTATCTTGATCTGAAGCATCAGTATTCATAGAGTGTCTGTTGGTAATAATTGTGATATATTTATATACATATTTATATATATGTTTGTATAGATGGAAGGAAAAGTAATAAAAAATGTTGAGTCATGATGAGTTTTTAAAAATTACGACGAAGATTATTATTAGATTGAATTTATACGTAGACAGTTATAAAGAGCGGGAAATTTCCGATCCAGAAACCTCATTTTTCATTAGTAATGAGTGATATGGAGACAAGTTATGGGAAATTGAAAATACGAATTAAAAATTATCTTGGAAGCGGCAGGGGGAGAAGTTGGACGCTCGTAACTTGGAGAGAATGGGGAATGAAATTAATCCATAGGAGGGTTTTGGATAGAAAATTTAGTGAAGAATAATTTTGTTCCAGTGGGTTTCCGCCGAATTTTCAATAGTTTTTGAGAATTTTTTCGAGAAAGTATAAAAATTTGGAACGTTTAATATTTTTGAGAATTTTTGAATGGTTGTAACTGGGTAAATAATTATTTAAAGATTTTAAGATGGGGGTATTTCGAATAGGAAATTTTCTGCTTTACAAATTTCGTTCAAATAATTTTTCGAAATTTAGATTAGTTTCCAAGATAATCCGCCTTAAAGCCACCACTCAAAATTCAAAAATTTCTTTCCTACCCTCATTTATTTTTAATGATCCCGAATTCCAAAACTAACCATCCAATATAGATTTTGGACTGAGTGTACCCGTGTAAAAAAAATTAGTTCCAAAAAGATTCCAAAAAAGTTCCGCATGTGGAACTTCTAAACATGAGACAGATTAGAACTTTTTTGGAACGTTAGTAATTTTGATGGTAAAAAAAAAGTTTTTATGAGCGAATTTAGAGTCAAATAAGGACGTTCTTGGAAAGTTTTTCGAATTTTATATGGACATTTTAAAAAAGTTCCATAATCACCACTTTTGACATTTTTCGGAAGCTAAAAAAGACGTTCCAAAAACATTCAAAAACAGTCCAAAAATCGTTACTTTACAACCTGTTATAGAACTAAAATAGACATTCCAAAAACATTCCAAAAAAGTTCCAGAATCACCACTTTTGACTTTTTTATGGACTAAAAAAGGCATTCCAAAATCACTAATTTTGCATCTTTTGTAGACTAAAGACGTTCTAAAAACATTCCAAAATAGTTCAAAAATCACTACTTTTGAATTTTTTATAGAACTAAAAAAAACGTCCATAAAATTCCAAAAACTTTCAAGAACGTCCTTTTTTGACTCTAAATTTGCTCATAAAAACTTTTTTTTTTTCCATCAAAATTATTAACGTTCCAAAAAAGTTCCATTCGAAGTTCTAATCTGTCTCATGTTTAGAAGTTCCCCATGCGGAACTTTTTTGGAATCTTTTTTGAACGAATTTTTTTTACACGGGTTCATAGGAGGGTTTTGGATAAAAAATTTAGCGAAGAATAATTTTGTATCAGTGGGTTTCCGCTGAATTTTCAATAGTTTTTGAGAATTTTTTCAAGAAAGTATAAAAATTTGAAACGTTTAATATTTTTGAGAATTTTTGAATGGTTTTAACTGCATGGAAAGAATTTTCGTATGAATGTTACCATGTTATTTATTCAAAAATTAGTCTAAATCGAGTAATCTTGGGCCATTACGACTTTTTACTTTCGAATTACGAAATTTTACTCTTTCAGTGAGTAAAAATCAATCAGATTAATTTTTACTCACAATTGCGAGTAAAAATTACACCTAGCGGCTGTCTAAATAAATTCTCTCTAATTCAATTTTTACTCGTAGGTTATGATAAAAAGTTGATGATTCGATTTATAAAATTTATATTGAATTACAATAAAAATTACAATTAATAGGCTGAAATTTTCATAAAAAATCTAAAAATCATCTAATTGCTGTAGAATATGACTTAAAATAAATATTTTGAAAAATAATAAAAAAAAATTACTCTTATTGTGTTGAAAAAAAAAGATACAAATTTTTTTTTAATTTTAAAATAAATATCAAGTTATAGAGAGATACAAAGATCGTCTTTTTTTCCAAGCCTACGATTGTGTGCGTAACATATGCAAGTTGTCGCCAGCAAAATAAAAGACATTTAATTGAAGCCGATATTAACCGAAGATTAACGGAGACTACTGAAATATTACTCTGCAGTTTAGAGTAAAAATTACTTCCATAGATAAGAAAATTTATTTGAGTTATAGGCAGTTTTTTATCAAAAAATTAATGGGCTTAAACGAATGGTAGATTAGGGAGTAAAAATTAATCGCATCGAGTAAAAATGAATAGATTAAGATGAGATATTCACAATAATCGATTAAATATAAGACTTTCAAAAAATTACTCAGTAGTAGAGTAAAACATGGTCTAGCAACGTTAATATTTAAACAAAAAAGATTAAATTTAAAACAAAACATATCAATTTTTTGCAACGGCCCAGGATTACTCGAAATTACAGAGTAATTTTTATCAAAAAAATTCTTTCCGTGTGGATAAATAATTATTTAAAGATTTTAAGATGGGGGTGTTTCGAATAGGAAATTTTCTGCTTTACAAATTTTGTTCAAACAATTTTTCGAAATTTCGATTAGTTTCCAAAATAATCCGCCTTAAAGCCACCACTCAAAATTCAAAACTTTCCTTCCTGCCCTCATTTATTTTTAATGATCCCGAATTCCGAAACTAATCATCCAATATAGATTTTGGACTGAGTGTACTGAGGCGAAAAAGGGGGTAAAATGAGTTGGAGGGTGTGCAAAAGTTAGAAAATTTTCTGGGCATTTTTTTCCACATTTATGATAGATCTTGACAAATATCTGAATATCACACGGAAATTAACAAATAGATCACAATTCAAGCAGCTCTAACTTCTGATCTGGGAAATTAAAATAGATTGTGAGTATGTGATTTGAATCGGGAATTTTCCGGGCTACAAAAAAGTTTTTATGATTTTTCCTGTAAGTCTAATAGTTACTGAGATAATTTCGACTGTATAATACCCGATTGAGGTAACTCGCATGAAAAAACTTTATATGTGAAAACATATGATAGAATATATGAATATTATAATGTGATATATTGTACAATATATAAAATAATATTTATATTTTTGCCGTATTAATATATGATAATATATTGAAAAAAAATATATTGCTAGAATATATTATCAACATATTTATCAATATACGACTTTTTATGTATGTTTTGCATATATATTTTAATATATCTTTTTTATATTGATATATTATATTGAAAGTAGTATATTAATTAATATATAGTATTTTTTATATTTTTTATATATGTTTTCCAATATATTGCAAAATATTGGTTTCGAATATATCGTAAAATATATGGCACTTTTTTTACTTTTCTTAGGTTATTGCCAGTAAATATAAGGTCAATAAAAAGAAGGAGAAAAAATAATAAATTTGACTTTTTTTTGTGGAATTGTGTAGAAATTGAAAAAGTATATTGAAAAAATAAAATTTTCAATATATTGCGAAAAATATAAGTTTTGATATACTGGAAAAATATAATTCCATTACACCGCGAACCATATATTTAATCATATAAATTCTTTCATATATAATCAATTATATAGAGACCATATACCACTAATTATATGAGTCAAAATATATGGATATATATATCAAGTTTATTATATTATACTTATAAATTATATATATACTATCCATATATGATAAGAATATATTGAGCATTATATGAGATAATATATATAAAAAAATACAAAACATTATATACAAGTAAATATATTGTGATAAATATTTAATCCAATATATGTAAAAAACATATATTTTTCAATATAGATATTTTTGCCGCTATATATTTATCACATATTCACCATATATTTTTTTATATACTTTTAACGATATATAGCTTTCCCATGCGGGAAAAATTGCAAAATTTACGAATTTTTACTTCTTTTACTTTATCACTTTTGATTTCCGGGGTGAATAATTATTTTTGCATCCATAATCAGACCAATTTATAGCTCGTAAAATTTCCTAACCCAATCAGACCCATAAATTAAATGTCGGCCTTCAATTCCAAAGTTATGACCAATAAAAAAATACTCTGAGAATTAAGGCAGCAGAATTTTCAGTATTTTTACTTAAAAGTCAATTATCTCAAAAACTATCGAAAATTTCGAAAAATTTTGTATGTGTTAATGTGTAGCCCATTATTTTTCCGATTTAAAAGTGACCCCACAAAACCCTTATACCCAAGTAGTTCTCAAGTTATGGGTGAAATAAAAAGTGATAAAATTACAAGGACAAGAGCCTTCGGCGTTATTTTAATTCAAGTGGGCGGTGTTTAAGTGGCCAACAAAAAGGACTCAAGTACATTTGGTCACCCCAGAGTCCTTGTAGTACACTCTCGGCTCAGTTAATCCGCGTTCGACTGGGTTCGAGTACAAAAGCCGGCTATTTACCCGCGATAATAATCGAAGCCTTTTCTCTCCTTTAATTCGCGGCGCTCTGGCTTTACTTCAAATAGCCTCCGATTGCCCAGACCCTTTACCCCACCTCCACCCTTTTCACTTGGACCCTCATCCTTACCCTGACCCCCCTAGCACTATTCTTTACTTCTTATTCTTCAGCAGACACCAGCAACTTGGACGGCAAAAGCTAAAGAGAGAAAAGGGTCGCGACCAGATCGTTTGTCAACCCTTTCGTGGCTTTCACAAGTAATCCCTTAGTTTCTACTCGATTCCACCGCCCACAACCATTTGTCTCTTAATAGGCCAACCAAGATAACGAGAATACATTTTACTTTAATGTTATCCCATTTTTTAAAACTTTCAAATAAATAATCATTTCCCACTAGTTTTTATACTTTTTAATTAACCATAACTTGGTAACTAGTAGAGTTATTGTCCTTGATAGGGTGGGTTTTAAATCGGAAATTTACTGGGCTATAAATTAATATTCATAAAATTTTTCGAAATTTTCAATAGTTGTTGAGATAATTGGCTTTTAAGTCATAATACAGAAAATTGTACTGCAGAATTTTGAGTGATTTTTAATTGATCATAACTTCGGAATTAAAGGCCAAAATTTAATTCATGGGTGTGTTTGGGTTAGGAAATTTTCTGGGTTACAAAATGGTCTGATTTTTTATACAAAAATAATTACTGACCGTGAAAATCAAGAGTTATTGTAAAAGTAGTAAAAAATTTTATATTCTGCTCCTTTTATTTTATTCATTAACTCTACACTCGCAATTATCTCAGTAACTATTAGACTTACAGGAAAAGTTACACGAACTTTTTTTGTAGCCTGGAAAATTTCCGATCCAAATCACATATTTGCGATCTATTTAAATTTTTCGGATCAGAAGTTAGAGCTGTTTAAACTGTGACCAATTTTTTAATCCCAGAGTAATATTAAAAAATTTTCCAAAATCAATCATAAATTTTGAAAAAATGAATCTGTTTGAATTATTAGTTCAGAATATTCGTTGCTAACCAATTTTTCTTCACTAGTTTTTCCAAAATTGAATAAAATTTCACTAAAAGTCTAAATTTTCCATTTCTAAAAATCCTACAGATATTTTCTATCTCTATAAGCAAATAACTCAAAAACTATCAAAATTTTTGAAAAAATTCATCAATACGAATTTGTAGCTCAGAAAATTTCCTGTCCATAACACACCTACTTATTAACTTTATCTCTCTCGAGTCTCAAGTTACAGCCAGTTGAATTCCAAGCAATCAATGATCGGCTTTGATCTGTTTCATTTTCCGAAAGAACTCTAGTCTTAGAGGGTGAAGAGGGGGAAGGAGCAAGGGAAAAAGAGAAGAGATAGCAGATGGGAAAAGGGTCGGTAATAGGGAGATTTAGAGCTGGGAATAAATAGCACTTGAGTGCCAAGAGAAATACAAACAGTAATTACGAGAAATATCTCGAGACTGGGATCGAAAAGACATCGCAAATCTTTAACTGGTTTCAGCTGTTTCCTTCTTGCCCCAAACCTCACTAGCCTGTACTCTTCGTAACCCTCATTTTAATAACCCCTTCCCCTGACCACCCTACCCCCATTTTTCCCCTTTTCCACCCTCTGTCCTCACTTTCTCTCTCTCTTAATCTTGTAGCCAAGTCTCTTTGCCCGAATCCTTTGGTCGTACTTTAAGATTACCCTTCGAGTACTCACCCTTTACTTTCTGCACCTCATTTCGTGTTGAAAACTTATTAGTAATTACGCCTGAGATCTGATTCTGGCAATAAGGAGCCCAGACGAGACTTTCTGAACAAACTGAGACAAGAGAAATCCCAACAAATCGAATTCGAGGATTATTTTTACTCGGCAATATGCCTTATATTTATTTATTACCCTTCTCAGTCTTATTTCATCGCAATTCAGTCTTTTTATCGCACAGTAACTTAAAGACTTCATTTTATTTTAAAAGAACCGCGAATTGAGAAAAAATTCAAAAGTTCATTTTTTTTGTCTTTGGTTTTCTTATGATATCTCACAAACTATTGGATATTTTGGAAAATTGTATAGGAGCAAAGTTGTAGAGCAGAAAATTTTGTAACCTAAGCACTCCTTACAAATTGATTTTGAGCAATTCCATTAAATGTTACAAACAATTGAAAATTTATCAGTGAAATTTTGACAGAAATGTTCTTTAGGATTTTGTTTGAGAGAAATTATCCGGAAAAATAATGAAAATTTTGAAAAATTTTATAGAAATTAATTGGTTTAGCGAAAAATTTCCTTTTCAAATCACACATTAGAAATTGATTTTAGTGAATCTGTTAAAAAGTTATGGACAGTTAAAAACTTTTGAGTGAATTTATTATGAGAAAATTTTCGAGCTACTGTTAATTAATTATGACATTGCAACGAATTTCTTGAAATTAATATTTTAGGTGAGTTTGAGTTAGACAATTTTCCACTCTACAAAATTGATCTCTTACAATTTTCCAAAATATCCATTAGTTTTCCCGATGTTTCCTTTTCAAAATTTCCCCTTCAAAATCTCCTCCCACTACTTCCCCAACTTTTCAATCCCCTGTAATTCGGTTCCTAATTTTCCAAAATTAACTTCTTATACGGGTTTTGCATCGGAAATTTTCCGCACTATATTTTTTATTTATAAAATTTTCCAAAATAATCTTTAGTTTTCCTGATTTTCCCTCCCCCATTCCAAAAAAAATCTCCTCCCTTCCTAACTTTTCCATCTCTAGTAACTCTTTTCCTAATTTTCCAAATTCAATTTCTTTTATGGGTTTTGCATCAGAAATTTTCTGCTCTACAATTTTATTTCAGTAAAATTTTTCAAAATATCTGATAGTTTACGAGATATTATAAAATATTTATAAGACACCCCAAAATCCATTTGAATAATTAACAAAAAAGAGTCTGCCCAAAAAGTATTAAATATATTTAAACTAAACGTAATAGCCGGATTAATATGACAAGTAATTGATAGCTCATAATGCAGAGGGCAATAAAAAAAAATTATTATGGACGTAGAAGCCGAATTTAGTGTATGCCAAAAGTTTAAACGAAAAATAAAAGTTTTAGCTGTCATTCGCTGGAAAATATCGGGTATTATATTTATTATTATTATTTAACGGTGGATGAGTAGTACTCCCGTAGTGAGTTTTGAGAACTAAAATGGCAATAGATTTAGGGACGAGTGTAATCGTAAATTTAGCAAGCCCTTCGGTTGATTTAGCATTCAGCACTTAAATCAATTCCTACAAGTTTTGTACTTAAGAGCTTCTCTTCTGAGTTTCTCTCTCTTGGTCGGTGTAACTTAGACGCGGGGAAAAGGAAAAGGACCCAGATGCAAGAGAGAAATATATAAACGTTCATTACAATTATCATAGACACTCCAGAAGAGCGTGTACGGAGGATTTTTAAAGATTAATTATCTTTTATCTTAAGGATTCCAAATACTTATTATTGATGAGTTTACTTTGACTGCAGTTATTTTCATTATTTATTGGAATCTTAATATTGATAGTGAGCTTTTTGGAAAGACCAGAAAATTTCCTAACTAAAACCCTCCTTAGAAATTAATTTTGATTAATTAGTTTGGAAAATATGGGGAAATTACACACAACGTTGAGAATTCGTGTGGAGTTAAAAATTTTGGATTTTGTTTCTGCGGGAAAATTTCGAAAACTACTAGAAATTTTGGAAAATCTCAAAGTAGCGAAATCATAGCCCGGAAAATTTCCTGACCTAAATTCATACTCACTCAAAAATTTTCTTAATAATTTATCGAGTATCAACCCGCATTGAAAAGCTATATATTGTTAAAACTATATAAAAATATATATGGTGAATATATAATAAATATATGGTGGCAAGAATATCTATATTGAAAAATATATGTTTTTTACATATATTGGATTATATATTTATCATGATATATTTACTTGTATACAATGTTTTGTATTTTTCTATATATATTATCTCATATAATGCTCAATATATTCTTATCATATATGGATAGTATATATAAAATTTATAAGTATAATATAATTAACTTGATATATATATCCATATATTTTGACTCATATAATTAGTGGTATATGGTCTCTATATAATTGATTACATATGAAAGAATTTATATGATTAAATATATGGTTCGCGGTATATTGGAATTATATTTTTCCAGTATATCAAAACTTATATTTTTCGCAATATATTGAAAATTTTATTTTTTAATATACTTTTTCAATTTCTACACAATTCCACAAAAAAAAGTCAAATTTATTGTTTTTTCTCCTTCTTTTCATTGACCTTATATTTGCTGGCAATAACCTAAGAAAAGTAAAAAAAGTGCCATATATTTTACAATATATTGGAAACCATATATTTTGCAATATATTGGAAAACATATATAAAAAATATAAAAAACACTATATATTAATTAATATACTACTTTCAATATAATATATCAATATAAAAAAGATATATTAAAATATATATGTAAAAATACATAAAAAGTCATATATTGATAAATATATTGATAATATATTCTAGCAATATATTTTTTTTCAATATATTATCATATATTAATACGGCAAAAATATGAATATTATTTTATATATTGTACAATATATCACATTATAATATTTATATATTCTATCATATATGTTTTCACATATAAAGTTTTTTCATGCGGGGCCCGATAGCATAGAAATGAAAATTACAAACTAAAATGCATGGTTTTTATTGTAACATACCATAGTACGAAAAATATGTATAGTATCATATATTTTGCAATATATTAGAAGTTATATATTGCAAAATATATGGAGTACCATATATTTTGCAATATACTGAAAAACATATAAAAAATATACATCATATTGTATATTAATAAATATACTACTTTCAATAGAATATATCAATATATAATACAATATACCGATATATATCTAAACATACATAAAAAAAGTTATATTGATAAATATATAATTAATATATTGTAGCAATATATTTTTGTTCAATGTATTATCATATATTAATACGGCAAAAATATATATCACTTTATATATTGTGCAATATATCACATTATAATATTTATATATTTTCAAGCATATTTTCTCACATATAAAGTTTTTTCATGCGGGAACTGGAAAAAATCACTCAAAAAAATTTTTGAACCCCGATTCGAAATTTTCAACTTTTCCTACTTCCAAGTTAATTTGTTCTTATATTTATTGACATTTTCTTATAAATAATGTATTCATTTTAAAGAGCGGAAAATTTCCTAACCAGAAATATCTAAGCAATCCAAGTTCAGATGATTAGATCACAAGTTACAGCCACTTGAACACTGACTGAAATTTCTCGTCTGAAATCAATGGACCGTAACATTCTTTGGAATCGTTTTTTTTAAATTGATAATTAAATAAAACAAATTAAATGACTTGCAATAATAAATGGAGTGCTCAACAAGCTCCTTAACCTGTTCGACCATCGCTAATTCAATAATCGATAAAAAAAGGCACGTAATCGATGTGTTTTTTGTTGCGGTTCGGGCTTTTACGGCCTATTGATTTCCAATTTCCTTTGATACTTGGGGCGTTTTTTTTATCCCTCGTCTTTTTAGTCCCGTTGGTTTTTTCATCGTGTATACACTTGTTGAGCCTGTGCGGGCAAAACCCGTAGGGGTTTCATGTTTTTTTTTTTGCGGTTTTTTTACTCGTGTTTTGCTATTGGGGGAGAAAGAATCCGCATTATAGGAAAATACTCGTGGTTTTCTGTGTGAATAGACCTGGGGTTGATTTTATTATGTGTTTCGGTAAAACACCCACGTATGGGATCAATGACAATATCTATGGGTAATAAATTAATAATCATTTTTTATTAAACAAGTAATTCACCGGATTCAATTACTCACCTGTTTTTTTATGGCACTGTAACTTTTGAACCCAAGATCGAAAACTAAATTTTTGGGAGGTTTTTGGAAAGGAAATTTCCTGCTCTATAATGTTTTCCCTGTAAGATTTTTCAAAATATCCTTTAGTTTTCCCGATATTTCCACTGTCAAAATTTTTCTTCTAAATTTACAATTTTTTTCTCCCACTATTTCCCGAACTTTTCAATTTCTCATAAATCTTTCCCTAATTTCCCAAAATCAACTTCTTATATGTGTTTTGGATCGCAAATTGTCTGCGTTTCAATTTTATCTCTATAAATTTTTCCAAAATATTTGTTAGTTTTCCTGAAATTTCCTCTTTCTTTCAGAAAAAATTTTTCCAACTTTTCCATCTTTTAGAACTTTTCCCAATTTTTCAAAATTGATTTCTAGTATGTGTTTTAGATTGGAAATTTCCCGCTCAACAATTCGATCTCAATAAAATTTTCCAAAATATCCCTTAGTTTTCCTGATATTTGCTTCTTTAAAAAAAACTCTTATCCCATTCCTTGTCCAACGTTTCCATCTCCTGTTACTCTTTCCCTAATTATCCAACATTCATTTCATTGGTGTGTTTAAAATCGGAAAGTTTCCGCTCTACAATTTTATTTCTATAAAATTTTTCGAAATATCCCACAGTTTTCTCATTATACCCCTTCAAAGTGAGCTCTCGAAAAAAATCCATCAATTTCTTAGATAACAGTGAAAAAAAATAATTTAAAATGAAAAAAATAATATTCTCATGCATATAAAAATAACAATAACTCCCTTGTAACCAAAAAGCATTTACAACATTTAAACGACGGTTGTAAATCCACGTAATCAACAAACTCTCAGGTGTAAAAAAATTTAAAGATAAAAAACAAAACTCGTGTGTTCAAACATCTCGAAAAAAATTGTAACGTCATATTGTGTGGTAGAACTGTTAGCTCAGTATAATATCATTGTGTAAACAACGACAGGTTTGCGGTGTTGGTACAAGAGAGGAAATTCGAACAAAAGATTGAATTTCTTGTTTTTTAAGATTTTTTTACTCCTTCTACTTCTTCTTCGTCTCTTCCTTTTCCTCTTCCTCGTACTCTTTTTTCCTTCATTTTATTTCTTATTTACAAAGTTTATTATTCAAACGCACTCGTAGACATCTAGGGCTAATGTTTAAACTATAGGGTAATAAAACCTGAATAATATAAAGATGGATTGCAGTCACAGACGCGATACGAAGCAAGTTAAGAAATTAGAGACTTATCAATTTCCGGAAACAGCTGCGGGCTCGAGCTGATCAGTCTACAATAACAATGATACCTTTGTCTATGTGGTTTTTATTGTTGCATTGTTGTTATATATATACAGATACACGTTACTTTACTCTATTTAATGGCTTTAAGTTGCTGTAAGTGATATTATTGAGGATTCTTATATATTTTATTGTCAATTGTATGAAGATTGGGCGCCAGAGGGGGAAGGGTCAAATTATCAAGCCTGTAACTCGGCAAGTTTTTGAAAAAAAAATAATCAGAAGTACATGAGTGGTTAGGAAATTTTCTGGGCTACAAATTTGGTCCTTTGAAATTTCTACGAATTTTTGATAGTTTTCGAGATATCGACTTATATAGATATCATTGATTTGGCCGAGTTATAGATTTTATCCAAATTCAATCGGTCGGTACTCGGAAACTAAAAGATCAAATTTAATTGAAAGGGAGAGTTTTGGATAGGAAATTTACTGGGCTACGATTTTGTAAGAATACATTTTTTCAAAATTTTGAATAGTTTTTGAGATATTTGGGATTTTGTATGAAACGATTATTTTTGAACTGAAAAAAAAATTAAAGAAGTTTCTAAATAAATATAAAAAATATGAAGATAAACTAATGACACAATTTTGTAGTTCAGTAAATTTCCTAACCAAAACTCACCCTATCAATCTATTTTCTTTTAGTGGTTCGAAAGTAGGAGACATTTTAATCCGAAAGTTATTTATTCATAAAAAAGCATCTGTCAAAGTGTTATTTTGTTTTTAAAACAGTCTTTATCAAGTTAACACCCTTGGTATTTCAAAATTTGTAATTCCTTCGGCAAACATGTAAACAACTCGTCTTTGTACACATTCATTTATACAGCATGGGTGTAGGTATATATATTTGTATCGAGGGTGAAAGTCAATGTCGTTTGTTCACTTGAGCTCCCAAGAGTACTCACACGTTGACGAGTCTCGTGGTGATCGTAGTCAAAGAATTACCATATATCGAGGGTCTACGTTACGAGGGTGTCGGAGGATGTACAAGTACCGTGTGAAGCTGCACAAACGATAAAAAAAAATACCTTGCTGCGAGATGAGTTCCTCATAATTATTAACTATGATCTACATCCGAAAACCGGTTTGGGCTGAGAAAAAATTTTTACTAATAATTAGAGTGGTTTATTTTTTCGGAAATCGACACTTATTTATAAATATACACTGTTAAAAATATTCTGAAATTTAACAAACTAAAGTGTACGAAAATTTCATAAATCGTATTCTGAAACCGATTGAAGAATTAGAAAGTTCTGAATTTTTAGACAACAGTAGAAATTTCATAAAGTCATAATACTTTTAAAAAAATTTTCTTAAATTTCAGTCTTCGCTCGGGATATTAAGAAACTTATTATGAAGTTTCAGAACACTGTATCAAATTTTAGAAACGCTTGATTGTGCGTTCTTAAATTTATAAAAAGAACTGAAAATCAACAAATAATATTTATATTAAGAAAATAAATATTGTTGTCAAACAAGTATTCTGAATTTTTACAACACGTTGAAAGTTTAAGAAAAGCACCGCATGGAAAAAATAATAAAATTTTGTAATCCTTCTTTAATGTTTAATTTTGAATTATATACATATTTGACCCAACTATAATCTCTTTCAAAATATTATAGAATTTAACATCCATTTTTAAATTTAAAAAATCAAATTCGAAAATTTATGATATTTTGATCAATTTCAACATTCTTGTAGAAGGTTTTGAATTTGAAACTGTAGAAATTAAAAAAAAAAATCATGTAATTAATTAATATTGATTTCAAATTTTGCGAAAGAAAATTATCAAATTTAGTATATTTTTTATTAATTTTGAGATTTTAGTTCTGAACTTAAATATTTAAATCTTCATTAATATTGAGAATCACTTTAAAATTTAATAGAATTGGATTTCAATTTTACGAAAAAAAGTGATTAAATTTGACAAATTTTTTATTAATTTAAAATTTTTGTTCTAAATTTTAACATTTGAATATGTTTTAATTTTATGAATAATTATAAAATTTACTCTTATCTATTCTAAATTTTAAAAAATAAAACAATTAAATTTAATTCTTCCATTTGGTTTTTAACATTTTTTGTTAAGAATTTCATAAAAGTGTATGAATTAATATTTTGAATAATGTTCTTAATTTTACAAATACTCGTTTGAATATTCAGAAAAATTATATTAATTTTCATACTTGAATCGATCTTAAATTTTATATATTTTTTGGTATGAATTTTCATAAGCTTACTAAATTTTCAGATATCTTCCATTCTGAAATTTCAAAATTACAGAATCTCAAACTTCAGAACAAAGTTGTGTTGAAAATTGCGTTATAACTTTTTTTCTGAATTTTAAGAACAAATTTTTAACATTGTAAGCAATAACTCATGAACTATAAGAATCACGAAAAAATTTTATCAGACTTTTTTTGTAGCCCAGAAAATTTCTCAACTCAAACTCTCCCTAGCGACCCGCATGAAAACAACGTATATTTTGATTATATATAAAAAAATATACCGTAAATATATAATTTTATAAAACGGCAAAAATGTATGTATAATAAAATATAATATTTATATAAATTCAAAGTTATACTTTGATTTATAATTTAAATTATAAAAAAATATATACATGTTTTCATAATATGTAATATAATTATAAAATATAATTTTTAACTTATAAAATTCATTATAAATTTACATATATTGGAATGATATATAATAGAATATATTTTTTTATATATTAAATATTATATTGTTAAATATATTTTTTTATATAATTGACGTTGGAAAATCTCAAGATATTGAATTGTATATTGTATTATATAATACATAATATATCTAAAAATATAAAATAAAATATGAAAAATTAAGACTTTCAGTTTGACGATGATTGTGAGTATCAATGAGAATATATTTTATTCGAGTAAATTAAGTATGTAGATCGAACTTGAAAGGAAGTTTGTAGAGAGAGTCGTTATGACTATAAATTTTCATTTATATGATTAATTTTTAATATAAAAAAATAATTACTCAAAATAAAATAAGTTTTAGAGGATACCGAAAGAGCATTCATGGAACTGAAAATTTTTCGAAGCACAAAAGTGTCATGTATATCTTTTAATATATACAAGCTTATATACGAGCATTATATATTATATTATACTGTTAATAATAGAATTTGAATTATAAAATCATAATATATATAAACCTATAAGTTGATACTATATAATGACATATATTTTTTTTATATAATCTAATATTACATGGAGTTTTTATAATGATAATATATGCCAAAATATAAAATTATATATTATATTGATATACTTTTAAAATATAAAATTTTATATTGAAAACGGCAAAAAAGTAGTTATTTTTGAATATATAATTATTTATATTCTAAATTATACTATAATATAATAAATATTATATTATCTGATATAATTTCAGAGTATAAGTTTTTTTCATGCAGGGACCCATTTTACCCTATGAATTTTCTTTAAGAAGCAGTTTGAATTCCTCAGAAAATAAACTCATCTTTTAAATTTTTTTAAGCGTCTTATTTAAAATATTCCCGCGAAATACCGATACGAATTTCGGCGGTATACCATAAAACCAACGGAATATTTATAAAGTTAGCGGTGTGATGGAAAAGGGTATTTTGAGTTTGAAAGAGACACGAGCAAGTGAGTGAGTAAAGAATAGAGGTCGGGGAGGAAGTAAAGGAGTGCGGGAGTGAGTTAAAGCATCACGTAAATTCTCTAACGGATACAATGGAATTCGGGCACTCGAGGCAGGAGGATCACAACGACGTAGCTGACGACGATCTTCGTTTGAGCTTGAGGTATTCCTTTGCCTTTGTCATTTAATATTGGCTAGGCATCCACGTCCTGACCCCTGACCCCTCACTTCTACCTCTTGTTTCTTGCTCTTTACCCAAACTCTTCTCTCGTCTCACTCTCACCTTCTAACTCGGGTCTGGTAAAGACAAGGTTGTAAGGAAGCCTCAGGTAATCACTTTGATAACATGCATCCGTTTACTTACCGGGATTACAATCGGACACCAGATACTTGATCTCTCGGTACGTCATTGGGTAACTATGAACACGTGTAATTGGTCTTCAAGTGGTCAATCGAAATTTTTAGGAGCACCAATTAGTAACTCAATAAATTTACCAACTATAACACAGCCTATTACTGGATTTAATTGACTTGGTTGATAATTACGAGTCAATTAAATTTTAGTTCAAGTTTGAATTTGATAAAATTGCTTTTTTATAAAATTTTCAAATTGGGATAACTAGAATAATTTTGGAGTAAAATGAGTTTTTAGGGAGTGTTTTGGTTAGGAAATTTTATCAGCTATAAATTTGTATTGATTAACTTTTTCAAAATTTTTGATAGTTTTCGAGTTATAGGTTTCTATATATAGAAAGTATCTATAGATTTTGGAAAAGTGGAAGAATTTGATTTTTGTTGGATGTAATGAGAAGCCTGGAGTGGTAAAATGGGTCAAAAAAATATGCGAAAGTTAGGAAATTTTCCGGGCTACAAATTTGTATTGATTCAATTTTTCAAAATTTTTGATAGTTTTTGAGTTATTTGCTAATATAATTAGAAAATTTCTGTAGATTTTGGAAAAGTAGCAGAATTTAACTTTTCTTGGAATTTTATTGAGTTTTAAAGAAAATAAGGGGTAAAATGAGTCGGGGAATGGGAAAAAGTTAGGAAATTTTCCGGGCTACAAATTTGTATTGATACATTTTTTCAAATTTTTTGATAGTTTTTGAGTTATAGGTTTCTATATATAGAAAGTATCTATAGATTTTGGAAAAGTGGAAGAATTTGATTTTTGTTGGATGTAATGAGAAGACTGGAGTAGTAAAATGGGTCAAAAAAATATGCAAAAGTTAGGAAATTTTCCAGTCAACAAATTTGCATTGATTAGTTTTTTTGAAAAGTTTCAATAGTTTCCAAAATAATTACAGTTTTACCTAAACAGTTAAAAAAAATTTTTCAAATAAATTTTTAAATTGATATCATTCGAGTAAATTTGAACAAAAATCAATTGTCAATATGAGTTTCAGTTAGAAAATTTACCCAGCGACAAATTCAAATCAATGAATTTTCTCAAAATTCTCTCATATTTCCAAGATATCGATTAAAATACAAAATCACCCGAAAATTATAATAAAATTTATGGGTCAAATGCTCGTAACTTCTGATCTAATTGTTCAAAATAGTTAACTAGGGATGGTTTTGGATCGGAAATTTACTGTTCCGCAAATAAGTATTAGATACTTGTTTGATATTTCCCAGTCGTTAAGTCGTAATGAAATAAAATGTAATTTTTTATTGATATTTTCTTTGGAGATGTAAAATAAAAAAATAAAAAAACGACGTCACGCATTATACACAATCGCGTGTAGATTCAAACCGTTAATTTATACGTTATTTAGTGTATATGCGGGTTCATAAAAGACAGAGTGTGTGAGTATGTGAGTGGGTATGTATTAGCTATGATCCGCGACTACAGATCGTGACTTCTGTGGGAAACTCGAAGAAAAGTAATAACTAGTACATTATAAAATACTTTTCAGGTATGTATTTATCATTTTCTATTATATCCGTGTCTTTCTATACGTAAGTAAGATCTAAGGGGATATTATTTATCATGGGAAATAATGTCGCTGTATAAGGAGTCATTTTTTTAACGGAAATACGAAGATACAATAACGCATTACGGTTTTCATTATTATTTTATTTCAAAGATTCATACTTATTAGTGTATTATCACAAATATCTTGGAAACTACTGGTTATACAGAAAAAATTACTCACAATAATTTGTAGTCTAGTTAATTTCCAATCCGAAACCCCCCCTAGTCAATGATTTTGAGTGATTAGTTCGTAAATTATAAGAAATTAACTATTAACTCAAATAATATATTACGGAATCTTACTGAAAATTTTTGTTTTATAAATTTATGAATATCTCGAAAACTATCGAAACTTTCGAAAAACCTTAAGAATACAAATTTGTAGCCCAGTAAATTTCCAATTCAAAACTACTCCAAGTCGATGATTTTGAGTGATTAGTTCGTAAATTATGAGAAGTTGACTATTAACTCAAATAATATATTAGGGAATCTTACTGAAAATTTTTGTTTTATAAATTTATGAATATCTCGAAAATTATCGAAAATTTCGAAAAAACTTAAGAATAGGAATTTGTAGCCCAGTAAATTTCCGATTCATAACTGTCCCTAGTTAATGACTTTGAGTGATTCGTTCGAAAGTAATGAGCTCTTGACTATTGACTAAAAATACATTAGGGGATTCCATTAAAAATTTGTGTCTTATAAAATTATGAGTATCTCGAAAACTATTAAAAATTTCGAAAAAACTTAAGAATAGGAATTTGTAGCCCAGTAAATTTCCAATTCAAAACCCCCCCTAGTCGATGGTTTTGAGTGATTAGTTCGTAAATTATGAGAAGTTGACTATTAACTAGAAAAATATATAAGGGGATCTCACTGAAAATTTGTGTTTTATAAATTTATGAATATCTCGAAAATTTCGAAAAAACTTAAGAATAGGAATTTGTAGCCCAGTAAATTTCCGATTCATAACTGTCCCTAGTTAATGACTTTGAGTGATTCGTTCGGAAGTAATGAGCTATTGACTATTGACTCTAAAAACATATTAGGGGATTCCATTAAAAATTTGTGTCTTATAAAATTATGAGTATCTCGAAAACTATCAAAAATTTTGAAAAAACTTAAGAATACAAATTTGTAGCTTATAAAATTTCCTAAAAAATCCACATAAATAATTGTAGATTTAATTGATAATTATGTGAATTACAAAGATTATAATTGAAAACTACAATTTATTGAAATTAAACGACAAATTTTGAGTTTAAAGTTAATTATAAAATTGTATATAAATTTAATACAATATCAACATTGTATGACCCGTGAAATGGACCATAAATTAAGCAATTAGTTAATGATATTCTCATGTGGATCGTATTTTACGTTAACGTCCGGTTGTGCATTTAATGTCGGTGCTACATCAGCCGATTGTGCTCTTAGGTGAACACATACTCATATATATCTATATATACATATACATATATATACCTAAGCCCCTTCATAATAATACCTATCACGAGCTATGGAGTTAACAACTGAGAATAGAGGACCACCGCTCTGCTAACGTATTTAACGCCGGTTGTATTTCATCGTTAGTGAATAAGAAACCGATAGCCGAATCGAGACGCAGACTCGGACTTAAACTCATCAATTTTTTATTTTTCGATTTTTTACAATGTCTGTAACTTTTGTATTTTCATTTAAAATAAATAACATATGAGAGTTTTAGTTAGGAAATTTTTTTTGCTACAATAGTGGGCTAAATGAATTTTTTTGTAAGTCGAATAGATTTTGAGATATTTACTATTTATCCAGGCTATGAAAATTTTGAGTTCTGCTAAATTTTAGAAACAATTTTTTTGACTTAAATT
This sequence comes from Microplitis mediator, assembly GCF_029852145.1. Lineage (NCBI taxonomy): Eukaryota > Metazoa > Arthropoda > Insecta > Hymenoptera > Braconidae > Microplitis > Microplitis mediator. Next base: position 2,140,287 of record NC_079979.1, read on the forward strand.
TAAATCATAACTCTTCTTATTGTTAGACAAAATTAATTTATTGTAGGAGTTTTAAATCGAAAATTTACTCTTGTACAATTTCTCAAAATTTCCAATAGTTTTCAAAATATTCTCCCTTACATTCATCCCCCAAAAATTCTAAAACTCTCCCATTTTCAAAACTAATATTACTCATAACTTTTCTTCCAATCATTCAAAATCAATTTCTTACCCGTGTTTTGAATCGGGAATTTACCGTTCTACAAATTTACTTCCCAATAATTTTTCGAAATTCCCCATAGTTTTCAAAATATTCTCCCTTAAAGTCATCCTCCAAAACTAAAACTCTCCCATTTTCAAAACTGAAATTACTCATAACTTTTCGTCCAATCACTCGAAATAAATTTCTTACCCATGTTTTGAATCGGGAATTTACCGTTCTACAAATTTACTCCCCAATAATTTCTCAAAATTCTCCATAGTTTTCAAAATATCCTCCCTCAAAGTCATTCAACAAAAAACACAAAAACTCTCTCATTTCCAAAACTAAAATTACTCATAACTTTTAATCAAATCACTCAAAATTAATTCCATACCCATGTTTTGAATCGGGAATTTACCGATCGATAACTTTACTCCTCTATAATATCTCAAAATTTCCCATAGTTTTCAAAATATCCTTTCTTAAAGTCATCCTCCAAAAACTCTCCCTTTTTCAAAAATAAAATGATTCATAACTTTTCTTCTAATCATTCAAAATTAATTTCATACCCACGTTTTGAATCGGAAATTTACCGTTCTACAAATTTACTCCTTAATAATTTCTCGAAATTCCCCATAGTTTTCAAAATATCCTCCCTTAAATTCATCCTCCGAAAATTCAAAAACTCTCCCATTTCCAAAACTAAAATTACTCATAACTGTTTTTCAAATCAATCAAAATAAATTTCATACCCATGTTTTGAATCGTAAATTTACCGTTCTACAAATTTACTCCCCAATAATTTCTCGAAATTCCCCATAGTTTTCAAAATATCCTCCCTCAAAGTCATTCACCAAAAAATACAAAAACTCTCTCATTTCCTAAACTAAAATCACTTATAACTTTTAATCAAATTACTCAAAATCAATTTCATACCCGTGTTTTGAATCGAGAATTTACCGATCGACAAAAAACTACTCACTAGTTTTCCCCTAAGTCCCCTAGTTTCCACGAATTTCCAACAATAGTGCATTAGCAAACAAAGAATTTTTAATTTCTTATCTCGGATAATATCCATTAGTACATTCTACCAATAGATATTTATATTCATGCCAGATTGTCAAGCTCTTTACTCAAACAAAAGGCCAAATGAAAGCGTCCCGTATCGCTGATTGAATGGCTGGATCAGCCGCGGGCACCCAACGCACGCGGATCTTCCCCCTCCTCTATCTCTTGTGTTTTTTTTTATTTATTTTTATCCCAATCCCTCGATTCCTGTATCCCGGTCGCCGTTTTTTTTACTCTCTATTCCATACTTCTATTCTTTATCCTCAGCTCAACTCGTCTTTATTCATATCTCAGTTTGATTTGTCAAGTATGACGGGTAGAAATATATAAAGCCAAATGTTACGCGGTATTTGGTATCCGCGATCCCCAATATTTTTAAAAGCAGATCGTAGCAGGCTAAAGAATAAAAAAATGTAAATAAAAAATTTTAGGATTGACGACAAAAAGGAAGCGATGAGAGGGCATTCAAGTTGGAACGTGGGTTGAAGACGAGCATGAACGACTGAAAGACCGACGTATCGGGTTGGGGTTGGAGTAGAGGCTGGGGTTGAAAACCATACGGGGGTTAGACGTCTGATGCTCTCTTTTGCCATCAAAGGCTGCGTCAGACCATTAAAATATATGTATATATAGATATGAATTATAATTATGGAGACGGTTAAATGATCAGTGGATTTTATTTTATCCGTGAGCTCTATGCACTCTTCCGCGTATCGCTCATATGAGAGAGAGGGACAGGGGGAAAGTGGGGGAGGGATTTTATGTGAAGTGGGCGATAGATAAAAGCGGAAAATTTTCCATGAATAATGGGCATGGATGATTGATTTTGGAAATGTGGAGGAAAGTTACGAGTCATAGGAAACTCAATTTGGGAAATGGAGAAATTGGAATTTGAAGATGGGCGACTTTAAAGCTGGATATCTTGGAAAGTATGAGGAATTTTAGAAAATGATACGAAAGCATAGTTATAGAGCGGGAAATTTCAGATCGAAAGTTTCTTTAGTGAATTTCGTTTAGGGAAAGTAGGGAGAGAGTTATGGGCGGGTAAACCCGCATGGAAAAGCTATATATTGTTAAAAGTATATAAAAAAATATATGGTGAATATGTGATAAATATATAGCGGCAAAAATATCTATATTGAAAAATATATGTTTTTTATATTTATTGGATTATACACTGATAGAAAAACTATCTTGATTCAAGAAAAATTTTTTCTTCAAAATGTGGTTCTTGTTTCAAAATTTTTAATTGTTTTAATTCAAGAAATAAGTCCTTGAACCAGAAAATTGAAATTCTTGGATAGAGAAAAAAAATTCTTTGTTTGAGAATTTGATTTTTCGATGAAGCCTTTTTTGTTTTGAAACAAAATTCTGACATATTTCGCTCAAGAATTTCTTGCTCTTGGATTAAGATAGGCAAAATCTAGGCTTAAGACATTACCGACTCGTTTCGAGAATGGCGCGGTTTTTAAATCAAGATATCAATTTACTCAGCTTGAAAAAAAACTTTTTTTTTTATTTTAAAAATAAAAAGTTTTAAAGTGATTTTTTAGGACTACATTCATTTACTTCAGATATGTTAAAGTAGAAATTTATTTTTAAAAAAATTTTTTTTTTCATTACTTTAAAAACATCTTCTATCAAGGAATTATTACTTGAACCAAAAATTTAAAGTTCTTAAAATAATAATACGACATTTTTAGTTGAAGACAAGTGGTCTTGCTTGAAGAATTCGATAGTATCGATTGAAGATAATATAGTTTCGGGTCAAGACACGAGAGTTATCCATCGAAGATACAAATTCTATAGAGCCAAGAAAATCTAAATCGAGACATGAATTTCTTGAAGCAAGACAATTGGTTTTCTTCAGAAATAAATTCTTGGCTCAAGAAAATATTTCTTGAGTCAATATAAATTTTCTATCAGTGTATATTTATCATAATATATTTACTTGTATATAATGTTTTGTATTTTTCTATATATATTATCTCATATAATGCTCAATATATTCCTATCATATATGGATAGTATATATATAATTTATAAGTATAATATAATAAACTTGATATATATATCCATATATTTTGACTCATATAATTAGTGGTATATGGTCTCTATATAATTGATTTTATATGAAAGAATTTATATGATTAAATATATCGTTCGCGGTATATTGGAATTATATTTTTCCAGTATATTAAAACTTATATTTTTCGCAATATATTGAAAATTTTATTTTTTAATATACTTTTTCAATTTCTACACAATTCCACAAAAAAAGTCAAATTTATTATTTTTTCTCCTTCTTTTCATTGACCTTATATTTACTGGCAATAACCTAAGAAAAGTAAAAAAAGTGCCATATATTTTACAATATATTGGAAACCATATATTTCGCAATATATTGGAAAACATATATAAAAAATATAAAAAATACTATATATTAATTAATATACTACTTTCAATATAATATATCAATATAAAAAAGATATATTAAAATATATATGCAAAACATACATAAAAAGTCATATATTGATAAATATATTGATAATATATTCTAGCAATATATTTTTTTTCAATATATTATCATATATTAATACGGCAAAAATATAAATATTATTTTATATATTGTACAATATATGACATTATAATATTCATATATTCTATCATATATGTTTTCACATATAAACTTTTTTCATGCGGGAAGATATGGGGGTTTGAAAAATTTTGAATTTTCCGGAGGATAGCTTTGAGGGAAAATATTTAAAAGACTATGAAAAAATTCAGAAAAACTGATTAATGAAAATTTGTAACCCGGAAAATTTGCTAACTCGAATACGTAATCATGACCCATTTTACCCTTGTAGTTTCTAATTTACAGCCGATTGAAATCTACTCTAATCCAATTTCAGTCTGCTGAGGGAAAAAGTGATAGAAATAGAAATCGTATTTCTATTTGTATACCGGAATCCAAGTCGCAGATTGATCCAGAGACCACCAAAGGGATAAAGAGACACTAGTTATCCCTATCAATCTACCTAAGTCTATAAATCCAGACGGAATCGCTCGCAATAGGACAGAGACTCAACTGACGAGGGTTAATCTACTGGTCATTAAACCTGCCCTAATGATAGGCGGCCTCATATATGTATATATATATTTAATAATCTTAAATTTAAATCTCTTATTACGGATATGAAAAACACTAATTAATATAAAATTGCCGTTGAGACTAACGGCCGCGATGGCAAGTTTACTAAGTACGCAAAGACAGTCCGATGATCTCTAGTTAGCCAGTAACTGCTGTCTAGATGTTGGTTCTTATTCTGGTTGAAGCCGTGTTCAAACGATGTATGACTATGATAATAAACTATTTCGTGACAGACACGGGGCCGTGGCTAGACTAACGACCGTACCCCGTTCATTCACTCGACGTGCAGTCTTGGATGATCATGATCGCGAGTCCAAGGCGACAATTATCCAAGCGACAATTTTCGCGCCTCGAATGTTATATACTAACAACGCAACCGTAACTAGACATCGGACACACTTGCTGGTTTTAGTATTTACTCAACTTGGAAATATTTTTTTATTATTTTTACTATCTGTCGAACTTGGAAAGCTGTAATGTGAGACTAATTAAAATAAAACAGATTACTGTAGTGTGGTTTAGTTAGGAAATTTACTGGGCTACAAATTTGTACTGATTACATTTTACGATATTTTCGATAGTTTTTGAGATATTTGATTTTATAGATCGATAAGTGGGAATAGTAGTAAAATAAGATAATATGATTTTTGGGAAAATTTATTTAGCTGTAACGGGAAAACAACTCGAGCAAAATAAGTTGATAGGGTGAGTTTGGGTTAGGAAATTTACTGGGCTACAATTTTGTATTGATTAAATTTTACGATATTTTCGATAGTTTTTGAGATATTTGATTTTATAGATCGATAAGTGGGAATAGTAGTAAAATATTATAATATGATTTTTTGGAAAATTTATTTAGTTGTAACGGGAAAACTACTCGAGTAAAATAAGTTAAAAGGGTGAGGTTTAGTTAGGAAATTTACTGGGCTACAAATTTGTACTGATTACATTTTATGATATTTTCGATGGTTTTTGAGATATTTGATTTTATAGATCGATAAGTGGAAATAGTAGTAAAATAAGATAATATGATTTTTGGGAAAATTTATTTAGTTGTAACGGGAAAACTACTCGAGTAAAATAAGTTGATAGGGTGAGTTTGGGTTAGGAAATTGACTAGGCTACAATTTTGTACTGATTACATTTTATGATATTTTCGATAGTTTTTGAGATATTTGATTTTATAGATCGATAAGTGGGAATAGTAGTAAAATAAGATAATATGATTTTTGGGAAAATTTATTTAGCTGTAACGGGAAAACTACTCGAGTAAAATAAGTGGGTAGGGTGAGTTTGGGTTAGGAAATTTGCTGGGCTACAAATTTGTACTGATTAAATTTTACGATATTTTTGATAGTTTTTGAGATATTTGATTTTATAGATCGATAAGTGGGAATAGTAGTAAAATAAGATAATATGATTTTTGGGAAAATTTATTTAGCTGTAACGGGAAAATTACTCAAGTAAAATAAGTTGATAGGGTGAGTTTGGGTTAGGAAATTTACTGGGCTACAATTTTGTACTGATTACTTTTTATGATATTTTGGATAGTTTTTGAGATATTTGATTTTATAGATCGATAAGTGGGAATAGTAGTAAAATAAGATAATATGATTTTTGGAAAAATTTATTTAGCTGTAACGGGAAAATTTCTTGAGAAAAAAGATTTGAAAGAGTGAGTTTTGGTTAGGAAATTTAAAAAGCTACGAATTCGTACCATAGTATTTTGCCATATTTCAGATAGTATTCAAAATATAGGCAATTACACGGAAGGGAAATTCACTGGGATAATGAATAGAATGTTTGTAAAGGGGAGCAGCTCTAGTTGGAAACTAGGGGTAGGGGGAATGGGTCAATGTGTCAGGTGAAGCTAGAGAATTTTGTGGGCTAAAAATATACTTCAGAGGGTAGCTACAAATGTCAATCAAAGTGCACTGTATCGAGAAATAATTATTTACTTACTGTTATAAATCTCAATGTTTTTTATTTCCGGGAATACAACGCATGAGCTGTGATTCGAAGGGTTTTTAATAGAAAATAGTCACAGTTGTGTTTTAGACTCATTTGGATTAACTCAGTCCTTGACAAAATTAGAATAATTGCATAGCTACGACAAAAAAAATTGTGTCGTGTAATTTAAATGGAAAAAATAATAGCAGTTAGTTCTTTTTTAATTTTTATTAAATTAGCGGCTGGAGAAATGAATGTAACATTCAATAGTAATGCGATTCTTTTCAAAGAAATAATGGTAAGCAAACACGTACATACATAACAGGTAAAAAATTTGCGGGGTGAACGTTGAATACCAAAACGAGTGTGGATTGGTTGTTGTCGGGACCATTACCACTAGGTCTAAGAATATTTCCTGTACACTTTGGGGATGGTCTTGATGATCATGGGAATGATTCCTATAATTATAGAAATATTATCTACAATATGTTGGAATAATTCCCTTATGTGAATACTAGGAGAAATATGGACGGTGATATTTAAAATATGGTAAAGTCTACAAGAGGTGGTTATTTTATCACTACCAAAGACATGCAGGAATGATTTTTTGATAAATCAAGAAATAAGACCAAGAGACTGAGAAGATCATTCCCATGCTGTCAAAAAATTGTTAGCTCTTTGTCGTAGTACTATGCAACATTGAAATAATTATTCTGGGGCATAGCAAAGATTACCATGTAGCATGGTAATAATTAGTGGATATCGTGATAATTATTATTGGACAGCATGGTAATGATTATTAGACCGCATGGATATTCCAAGCATGTAGCATGGTAATGATAACCACATATCATGACAATGATTACTGCGTAGCATGGTAATCATTACAGCAAATCATGATCGTACCTATCAGAGAGCATGATAATGACTATTGGACAGCATGGTAATGATAACCACATATCATGACAAGGATTACTACGTAGCATGGTAATCATTACAGCAAGTCATGGTAGTACCTATCAGACATCATGATAATGACTATTGGACAGCATGGTAATGATTACCACATATCATGGCAAGGATTACTGTGAAGCTTGGTAAATCACTAAAAAACTAGAAAAAAAAAAATTTATATATATATATAAATTGCAGTAACTGGTAACTTATTAATTAATATCACTTATACCACATTAATAACACACTTAAAATAGAAATAAAAACACCACATTTGACAGCAGTAAAAGAAAGACAAGAGAGATATAGTTTATTGTATACAAGATGTTTGATGTAATGATCAGTTTCACATTCGTTACAATATATATAAATAGATTCGAATATTAGGGAATAATTGGAGCCTCTGTTATCCCAGTGGTCTCCCTCCAAATCCGGTTACTCTGTCCTGTGTATTCATACATGTACCTTGCACCATATATGAGCTACATTCATAACCTGGGCAGCCGCACTTGTATCCTTGCTGCGGATGACACTAAAATATAAAATATAATAAACATAAAATAATACGAAAAAAAAACAAATTCTACATTTCTCCAAATACATTTTAATAGTAAATTTAATTTCCTACAAAAAAGTTCTTTGACCGCGAATTGATAAATTCCAAATTCTATAAGTTACAGGAGTTTTAACTTTTAAAAAATAAATTTAATTGTTAATACTCGAAATTTTTTCAACTTCCCGTTAAGAAAATCGATGATTTCCGAAAAATTCGGGAAGTTATTGTTTTCACTCCGATGTTCGAAAATCGAGTTTTCATCAGATGTCGATGTTTTTTCAGTTTTTTAAAAATTTTTCAGAATTGGCTTGATTAATCGATTCCAAAATCTTATCAGCTTTAGAATTCAATTAAACGCGTCGATTGCCGCCTCAACCGTCTCAATCGGTCAATTTGTTTGAGAGATATCATTGGAAAACAAATGGTAAAAAACGATTTTTTTCAAAAACAACGGCATACAAAAGTATTTTCGAGCACAAGGAGCTTACTATAAAATAGTAAATTTCGAATTTACGAGCTAGTGGAAAAGAACTTTTTTTTTTTTTAATTTAATTTTGAAGAAAAGTCTTGTGCGTCGAGCCTGTAAATATTTTTTTGGGTTTTATGAAAATTTTAAACAATGGATTGAAACTTAAAATTTCATTATTTTATATATGAAAGTAATTACTTACCCAATTGCCATCACACTGGCCAGCTGCACTGGCAAAAATGCCAATTAATACAAAAATAGATAACAATAAAATGATTTTCGACATTTTAAGTTTTTTGTTGATCTGGAAAAAATAAGTAATAAATTTGAATAAATATTCTGTCGAAAATGTTAAGTGGACTACAAAAAAGTTAGATTTTTTTACACAAAATTAAAATAATTTATTTACTTATTAATTACAGAGAGAGTAAGTATACTTAAATTAGCTGACTACTGAGAATTAATAAATTTGATAAGATAAATCGTGATATATATATAGTCGATTTGTTTTCGATTCTGCTCCTGAGGTTCAATCCCAAGTTCAATTGTGAAAAAAAATTATTTTTAAAAATAATAGAGGATAAATATTGATCTTATGACATATAATATATACGTCAACTAGCCTTCACCCGCCCGCTTCGCTAGGCGTAAATCAAAGAAGTGATAATTTTTTTTCTATGATTAAAATTAGTTCTATAACTATGGCCTCGACTTATGACTTCCGCTGCAATTGTATTGATATAATCGTAATAAGCTATAAAGAACTAATGACACAATGCAATTAGAAGTAATAACACAAATTCAATAGGTCAAAAAGGACAGCTATGGTAATTTTACCATTATCTAATGCTAATCTAATATCATCAGCAAATTTTTTCACTGCTGTGTGTGTACCATAGCCTGTCCTGAAAGCTGTTTGAAACGGATCATGTAAGCTATTATTGTCGAAATTGGCCGATAGTCTTTGAACGATAGTGGTATTTTTATTTTAGCTAATGGCAAGACAAACGTATTTTCATAGCGAAAGAAATTTTTTTATTTTTAATGAACAATTGATGATATTAGTGATAATCGGTATATATGGGGCTGGTACTCGAGTGGACCTTTCTCGAGTGGACCTTCCGCCGCCGTTTTGTGCCTCAAAACATCATGGCGTCCACAAAAAACTCGTAGATAAGAGATCACTAGGTGATGGATGAGGGCAAGTGTTTATAATGGCGTGTCTGAAATCTTGGTGATTATATTCCTAAGTGGAGGTAGCCCTTATGGGTTGGGGAAGAACTTGCGCGACCCCACCACTAATCCTAAGCAAGCAGTTCACCAGAGCTGAAGCCTGGTACCATGGGGGATCCATTCCAAGCCCCGCTTCGACCAGAGATGGGAGGAGTGTTTGGGTCCGAATGAGGTCGGACTCGTGGTGGTTGTTGGTGAGACACCCACATGCAATGCATGCCTAATGGGTAAGTTAATGTGAGCTTATGCTCACATTTCGCTTTTATAATATACGGTAGTGTTAAAGATAGGGACACACGCAACGCGAGTATGCCCAAAAGGGTGAGGTATCGGCTTCTGGTCGGCGGAGGCGGACTTAGGTCCCGTTACATTAATTAATATGGGGCTGGCAATAGCCTATCGAACAAGGTACTTGCTTACTAAAGCGTTGGACCAGGTTCGATTCCGGCATGCACCAATGAATTCTATTTTCACAATACTATTAATGTGCATTACATTGGCAGCTCCCTGGTGGTGGAATACCGACAATTGTTCGACCGAATTGAAGTGGCGTAACATCGTGTCCTGAAACAACCTGTTCACCAAAGCAGGAGGCTTCTCCAAGCCCACTTCGATCAAATATTCTATATTTCTTTAGATGGAAGGAGCGTTGGGCCCAAAGAGGTATCGACTCGTGGTAGTTGTTATTAGACACTACGTATCAATAGGGAGAAATCTTTGAACTCCTTTCCAGTTAACGTATACCCTTAGTCACTCGATTATATTTTCTTAATTAAAGGTGCCATCCAAAGAGGAGGTAGAGGCATTGCAGTGCGTATATACCTGAAATAAGAGAGGCAACGGTCTTCCGTAATACGGAGGTGAACTTCGGTCCTGTTACATTTATTAATTGTTATGACATTTATTTGCTTGTTCACTGCATTCAGGATTTCGCAATAGATGACAGTTTTAATCAATAAATTAAATTTAATTAAATCCATCCTACAAGTTCCTAGCACGATTAGCTTAGTACTGGATTAGCTCAACTGGCAGTTGGTACTGAAACTTCAATTTCCGATGCAGGCAATTGAATACATTAAGTGTAGCACCAGCCGATACACTGATCCAGCCTTCGTACAAAGGCAGCCCGTGTCATCGTCATTTTCATCCCTTGCCTTACAATATACCGTTTAACTAATGATAAATTTTATTCATATCCAGATAGTGAAAGGTGTGAAAATCTCATCTATGATCACAATAAATATATCAATCGGCCAATCAGAATAATCCGGATTTTTAACGATAAATCATCGACGGCTAACGATCTTGATATGCTTATTACTAAAGATAGTTATCTTTACAAAATATTCTTCCCAATAGAAGCTTTTATTGCAAACACGATAATGAAGTATTTGAACGTTTCAATGATTATAACTCATGATGAACAACGGCAAGGTCACAGGTTGAAAAATGCTCATAAGTTTGTGACACGTCTTATAAGTAATGCATCAACGGATCTAGTTTTACATCCAGTTCAAGTACATTATAGAGATGGAAATAGTAATTTGTTTTATTATATTACATTGTCAAACCCGGTTTATTACTCGAATGACGTCATCGTAATCTACAATCGCGGGCTATTGTCGCTGTGAGAAAAATTGTTCGACTATTACGGCTGGCTAATTATCATATCAACTATTATCATTTTGATGATAGCATTGACCATTATTTACATATCTAATCTGGGAATAAAAGACCAATCATCATTTTCATGCTTCGAATGCTTGCGTCTGTTGATAAATAATTCACTTTACACACGCATGGACTCCATCGAAATGAGGATAATGTTTTTTTTAATATTTTTATACTTTCTGGTGATTCAGGCGACATAAGTAAATCAATTCTCTGGGCTACTAATAAATTCCAAGGGGTGCTGAAATTATAACATTACTCAAAGTGTGTTGTGCTGATGATTGATTATTTACTTACTGATATCAATCTAAACAATGAATTTTTAATGCCTAGAATAGGTTAAGGCTACGCATGAGCGGTGATTGTAAGAAGTTTCTGATTGTCCATAAACCCAGTTTTCATTTGAATTTCTGTGGGTTCATTCACGGATGAAAAGAAGTTTTATATATTGAATAATAATTGGAAAAAAAGTTGTGTCTCGTAATTTAGATGGAACAAATAATAAAAGGATGTATATTTTCCATTTCAATAAATTTGGTGATTGGAAAAATTAGCATTGCACCACGAAATAATGTAGCTGCTTTCAACGAAATAGTGGTGAGTGAAAGGAAACATAGACTGCCTGAAAAAAGTTTGAGACTGCCAGTATTTAAGTGCACGAATCCCTTTTTTGAGAATCGCTTATTTCAAATATTTCAACAACTGTAGTTAGTTTCTTGTTTCTGTAGAATTTAATCATTGATTTTGTATTCGATGCCTGTTTTGACGCTTTCATTCTAGTTGAAGATTTTTATTGGAATTTGTCTGTCACTATAGGGTGGTCTTAAATGTTTAACGAGGAAGGCATGAGAATAGCAATTCTTAGAAATTCTTCTATGATTCATACCCTCTTTAAGAATTGCACTTGACTGAATGAATCTTACAAGGAACAAAACGCTATCGAAATATATATTAAAGAATCCTGGGCGTGCCGTTAATTGATCCCAAATACAACAAATGATCGAAGATCAGTGATCCCACGGCAACTAATCAATATATATATACTAACCCTACCAGAGAAACCCTCATGAGAATGCAGCCTAGATTACTATATGGATTTGTATATAAGTCCATACACTCCTATATTAATTCCTATGGACTCTAACCTCAATTCATACTTTCCTATATAGACTCCTATCGGTTTTATATACAGTCCTGAATAAATGTTTTCATAAGAAAGATACATGAATGAAATAATAAATACAACGAAATGATTATCGATCGGTAGGATCAGATGTTGTCGGGGCCAGTTCTAGTTGGATCACTTTTCCGGGATCAGTTGACATGAAATCGTGCTTAGTATAAATTCCTGCATAATATTTTTGGATGCATTCCCATATAGTTTCCCACATAGAAATCACGATTTCCATACTTTTCTGCATGGATTCTTTATTTATCCAAATATATCATAGAAATTTATACGGATTGATGGCTTGGTTTCTATATATAACTTTTAAACAGTAGGCGTATACTGAATATTTAATTTATCAAATAATATTTATTACTTTGATGAACAGGGAGATGTTGTAAAAAATCATTCCGAATTTGAAACCATCGCATTTTGTGGGAACGATGAAAAAATAATTAAATCTTTAAGCGGATTGATTCCTAGAAATATGTTACTGACAGATAACACGAATATTTATAATGAAGTATTCACAAATAAAAAAATAGATTTGTTGATAATTATCATAAATTCCCTGAAGGATTTGATTAGTTCCAATAAAAATATATCTCTGGAGTTACCCGTGATGGTCAACACAGTGTTTATCTTCCTTAAATCTGGGAAAACGACTTTATTTACAGTCAGAGATTTATTTTATACGTTTCGGTCGAAAATCAATGCTTCTAGAACCTACGTATTTTTTGGACTAAAGTTTTATATGAATGGAATCAGAATATTTACCGACAATCCATATACTGATTACGCCCCTATACCCTGGGTGAAGTATACTCATATAAAAATTAAGAATTACGAAGTCAAATGGATCATTTACCAGAGATTATGTATTAATAAGAATGAAAACAAAAATGGTAAGCATTTGAATTTATTTTCGCAATCCTTGTAATTAAATGTAGCATATCTGTAGTCTTTGATTAAAAACTTTGAATAAAACCGATCGATATTAATTGAAAGTCAATCGGAATCCATTGGATCGTTCGAAGTTATTAATGAGGACGCATTGAGGCAAAGACCATAACCCCTTTTATTATGTAAAACATTTAGTAAGCATGCGCATGCGTTGATCTTTCAACAATGGTAGAAATCTCAATGTTCAATATTTTGTGGATGAAATTTTTCGATCCTGAGACAGGAAAGTTGGACTTTTTAATCTAAACGTGCGTCATCATGACTTTTGGCTCCAATAGGCAATGCCGCATGCGGATTGCGATGTTCTACGTTCTAACCACGGTGTGCAAAAAACTATTCCACAATACCTGCATCAAAACTAGAAGTTTCGAAGCCAATACGGCCAGCCAGAAAAAGCCCATTTCAGGATGATCCGAGGATCTCGAGATGCATCCGTCCGCCACGAATGCTCTTAATCAGCGGGATTGATCAAGCAGCTTGTCCGAAATCAGACTGCTCTGTTGTGGCAATTCACAAGCAAGAATCAAACTTCGATTTTTCTCATAAAAACAAAGAGATTGCGACTCGAAAAGTAGAAATTTTATCAGGGACTGAACAAATGGATAGTAACATATTCGTGACTCAGTGGTTACAAATGGAGGGACCTATTTTAGGAGATCAAGGCGAGATCACTTCTTATCATTTTGTCCAGAAGCAACTTGCTCACCACTACAAGAAACTGCAACGGGGTGCCTCTCTAAGCCTACTTCGACCAGAGTCTCTTTATTTGCTGAGTTAAATTCTTTTAACCCTTCTCCGGTTAACATCTACTTTTAGTCACTTGATTATATTTTTCGATTAAAAGTGTCCTCTAGGAAGGAAGAAGGGGTTCCGCAGCGCGTGAATACTGAAATAGTTATAAAACGGAGGTGGATTTCGGTCCCATCCACTCCGTTCGGTACTCTTCAATAAATAACAGCTATAATAAATGAATTAAATTTACTAAAGTTCATCGCGTTAGTTCCCAACACGATTAGCCAAGTATTGAAATTGTTCGACCGGCAGTTGGTACTGAAACTTCAATTTCCGATCCAAGCAATTGAATAAATTGAATCTGTAGTACCAGCCAATTCACTATTCCAGGCTTCGTACAAAGGCAGCTCTTGCCATCGGCTTGAGCGAACCTCGGAGTCATTTAAAATCGTCATTCCTATCCTTTGCCTTACAATATACCATTGAACTAACAATTTATTTTGTTAATTTGCAGATCAAATTTGGTGTGGGAATCTCATATTCGATCGTGCAAAGCATCTCAACAATCATGCGATAAAAGTATCCCGCATATTCACCAATACATCAACGACTACTACTCGAAGTTATGAATATATAAATAAAGATACTAATCTTGACAACATATTACTTCCAATAGAAACATTCATTGCTAAAGCAATTATGAAGTATTTGAATGTTTCGATGGTTATAGTTTTTGGTAGATCGATGGATGTTAAAAATGATACTAAAATTCATAGGACGGAGCCGAGTCTTCTTGCTAGAAATTTAATTGATTTAACTCTATCTCCAAGTGAATGGTATCCAAAAAAAACGAAACAAAATGTATTTACTCTTCTTTCTGTATCCTACCCAATTTTCTATAGTGACGACGTCATCATCACGAAAAATCGTGGATTATCGACGCCACTAGAAAAAATGTTTAATTATTACGGCTGGTTAATTATCATATCGACATTCATCATCTTGTCGATAACATTCATTGTTATTTATTTATCCAATCGTCAAATGGAGGATCGATTATCATTTTCCATCTTTGAATGCTTGCGTTTGTTGATAAATAATTCACTCAATACGTGTATGGACTCCATCAAATTGCGAATAGTCTTTTTTATTATATTTTTATACTTTCTGGTGATACAGGCGACATTTTCCGGGCACCTTGCAGCATTTTTAACAAAACCCGAGTACAGAAAAAATGTTGAAACACTTGAGGATCTCAAGGATCCCCGTTATGAGACAATTTATGCTGGTTTGATAGCAAAAGAATACATGACAGATCCAGAATTAATTGATAAAACTAATTTTAATAATTATTGGGCCTGTAAAAATGACATCGGAACTAAGCCCATTGCCTGTATTAGCAGTCTGCCGGGTTCGAAAGGAATGATAGCTAAATTCAATTTGCACTATTCGAAAACTAGTCTACGTCACGGATTCAACTCAGTAGGAATGGCTAGAAATTGGGTCTTAGGATCACGTGTAAATAATCTCATTATATGGCTGTCACAATCTGGTATAATTGACAAGTGGCATGAAAATCATTACGAGCAAGAAAATTTTGACTTTAAGGTAATGCAAGATTACATAGCCACTGACAATTATTATCGGCCTGTTGTTTTGGGTGACCTTAAATTCGCTTTCGTCTTATTGGCCGTTGGAATCTTATGTTCGTTTATTTGTTTTATTGCTGAATTGTTTATAAAATCTATCAAATCGTATGGTGATAAAATATGGCAGCATCTACGAGCAATGATACGATCGCTTGTTTTACTGTATTGGATTGTCAGCCATGGATTTCGAAATTTATTAAGATCTCAGTATGATGTCATACGTAAGAATTAAGAATAAACGTTACAGAATATTTTAATCAGATTGAATCGGAGTTTATTAAAAAGTAATAATCGTTTTCCAATTACTTTCTGATTGAATCCGATTGAACCTGATTAGAATTTTTCATTCGGTTTTTAATCAGGGGGTTAAAAAGGGATCAATAAGGTACGTTTAAGTGAATCAATTCTTTGGGCTACTAAAAAATTCCAAGGGGTGCTGAAATTACAACATTACTCAAAGTGTGTTGTACTGATGATTGATTATTTACTTTCTGATATCAATCTAAACAATGAATTTTTAATGCCTAGAATAGGTTAATGCAACGCATGAGCTATGTTGTAAGAAGCTTCTGACCGCACATAATCACAGTTTTCGTTTTAATTTCGGTGGGTTCATTCACGTATGAGTATTCTACATATTTAATAATAACATAATAACGAGGACAAAAAGTTGTGTCTCGTAATTTAGATGAAACAAATCACAGCAGTATGTATATTTTGCATTTCAATAAATTTGGTGATTGGAAAAATTAGCATTACACCGCAAAATAATGTAGCTGCTTTCAACGAAATAGTGGTAAGTGAAAGAAAACATAGACTGCTTGAGAAATGTTTATGACTGCCAGTATTTAAGTGCACGGATCCCTTTTCTGAGAATCGCTTATTTCAAATATTTCAATAACTGTAGTTAGTTTCTTGTTTCTGTAGAATTTAATCATTGATTTTGTATTCGATGCCTGTTTTGACGCTTTCATTCTAGTTGAAGATTTTTATTGGAATTTGTCTGTCACTATAGGGTGGTCTTAAATGTTTAACGAGGAAAGCATGAGAATAGCACTTTTCCGGAGTTAGTTGACATGAAATCGTGCCTAGTATAAATTCCTGCATAAAATTTTTAGACAGTAGGTGTATACTAAATATTTAATTTATTAAATAATATTTATTGCTATGATGAATAGGGAAATGTATTAAAAAACCATTCTGAATTCGAAACAATCGCATTTTCTGGGAACGATGAAAAAATAATTAATTCTTTGAACGGATTGATTCCACGAAATATGTTACTAACGAATAATACGAAGGTCCATAATGAAGTATTCACAAATAAAAAAATTGATTTGTTGATAATAATCATAAAGTCCCGGAGGGACTTTATTAGTACAAATAATATTATTTCTCTGAAGTTACCCGTGATGGTCAACACAGTTTTTATCTTTCTAAAATCTGGAAAAACGACTTTATCCACAGTCAGAAAATTATTTTATATATTTCGGTCGAAAATCAATGCTTCTAGAACCTACATATTTTTTGAACCAAAATTTAATATGAAAAGAATCAGAATATTAACCGATAATCCTTATACTGATTACGCCCCTGTACCCTGGGTGAAGTATACTTATATAAACACTAAATATTACAAAGTCAAATGGATCATTTACCGGAGATACTGTTTTATTAGGAACGAAAACAACAACGGTAAGCATTTGAATTCATTTTCACAATCCTTTTAGATAAAAGTATGATTTCTGTAGTCTTAGATTAAAAACTCTGAATAAAACCGATCGATTTCAATTCATGGTTGATCCGAATCCATTGGATCGATCGAAGTTATTAACGAGGACTGATCGAGACAAAGATATTAACCCCTTTTATTAAACAAATCAATTAGTAAGCATGCGCATGCGTTAACCTTTTAACAATGGAAGAAATCTGAACATTCAATTTTTGGTGAATGAAATTTTTTGACCCCAAGACAGGAAAGTTGGACTTTTTAATCTAAATGCGCGTCGTCATAACTTTTGGCTCTAATAGGCAATGACGCATGCGGATTACAATGTTCTACTTTCTAACCTCAGTGTGTAAACGACTATTCCACAGTACTTGCATCAAAACTCGAAGTTTTAATGTTAAGACAGCCAGCAGAGTATGCCCATTTCAGGCTGATCCGGGGATCTCTTGAGATACACCTGTCCACCACGAATGCTCCTCATCAGCGGGATGGAACAAGCAGCTTGTTCGAGATCGGACTGCTTTGTTATGGCATTTCGCAAGCAAGGATCAAACTTTGATTTGTCTCGTTAAAACAAAGGGATTGAGACTCGAAAAGTAGAAAATTCATCAGGGACTGAACAAGAGTTTTGTAGCTTATTCGTAACTCAATGGTTACAAATGTGGGGAATTCTTTTTAAGAGATCAAGGCGAGATTGCGTCTTATCATGTTGTCCAGAAGGAACCTGCTTACCACTACAGGAAACAGCTACAGGGGGCCATTCTAAGCCTACTTCGACCAGAGTCTCTTCATTTGCTGAGATGGTAGGAGCGCGTTCGTGGTGGTTGTGATTAGACACCACGCGTCCATCTAACGAGTTCTTTGAACCCTTCTCCGGTGAACACCCATCCTTAGTCACTTGATTATATTTTTCAACTAAAAGTGTCAACTGAGAAGGAGGAAGGGGCTTCGCAGCGCGCGTATACTTGAAACAGGTGAAGGAACGGCTTCCCGTAAAACGGAGGTAAATTTCGGTTCCATTCACTCTATTTGAAACTCTTCAATAAGTAACAGTTATAATATAACAGGGGCACTGCTACTCTGGTCGACCTTTAAAAGGGCGCCACTGGAAGTATTAAAGGTCTTCCTGGACCGGATCTTAATCGTTCAGGGTCGTTGTAAAGTTAAATTTGTGAGGGAAGGAAGAGGAAGGATAATTTAGAATTCATTAATTTATTCCACTTTTAACAATTCTAACCTTCATTTATTTAATTATAAACCTTTTCAACCTTGTAGCTTTATAAACTTATAAACCTTATTAACTAACGTCAATTACCTTCAACAATTCAAAACAATAATTATTTAACTCTTAATCAAACCACTCTCTTTGGCTATATCACACACACACTCACACTAAGTCCCCTGGACTATAATACACACACGCGACTTCCTTGACCTAGACTCCACGTGGTGACCAAGACCCTCTACGTGGCTGAAATCTTATGTGTAATACCCGCACGGTCTCCTGGACCCTCTACGCGACCTTAAATACTTATTTCTAATTCACGCGGTCACCTTGACCCTCTACGTGATTTTAACTACTTTAACAGTAATTCATTTAACACTAACATTCTTTTTCACTCTCTACCTCACACATACTTTTACCATTTTAAAATCCCAATTTTTCTATTTTCTGTATTTGAAACTAATTTCCACTTAATCGATTACCACATTTAAAATCACTATCAATTTAATAACAACTAATTTCTTATAAACGTTAATCTTCCTTAATCAACAATTTTGTTAATAAATAAATTAATTAATTAAAGTTTATTTAGAGAGATTATTATTGATTAATTAAATATTATTGACTTTCCTCATTAATTTTTATTCCTTTTAAGTACCTTAATTTTTCTTCCCGGTTTGGGCAGTCAACTTCATCATCATCACTATCGCCGGACTCGATTGTTCCAACTACGCGAAACTTTATTATCAATCTTCACGTTCTACTTCACGACACATTTAACGTGTTTAAGTTATTAATTGATTTTATTTAATTTATTAATTTACTTCTAATTAATTTATCTTAATATTAATGACTAGTTAATTTTGACTAGATAGCAATTGATTTTTTGGCCAATGCTTTACACAACCTGCCTGAAAATAACAAAGCTAATTATGTTGAGTCCAGTTTTCGATTGAATATTTATTTACACGTTAATAGACACGACGATACTTCGCGGACACGACGATTTAATTATATGTTCTAATTAATAAATATTACGGCTTCCCTATCTGGGATATTCTACAGAATACCTTTTACGATTTACGTTGAATTCTTTTCCGTCGCTCGTCCAGTATTAGTTGTCCTGGTCCGGTATTTGTCCTGGTCCGTGTAGTTGTCCTGGTCCGTGTCTTGTTTCGTGGTTACTTGGTCCTCCCGGCTCTGTGCCTTCCGGTTCGAACTTTAGGCGTCTAGATGGTTGCTCGATCCTACTGACTCTGTCCTTGGGTGCGGCTGGGTGGTTACCCAGTCCTACTAACTCTCTCCCGTCTCCGCTGCTGTCTTGCAGTATTATTAATTTTGCTCGATTAATTTTGGCCATGATCGAGAAACTCCTTCCTTAGTTGATTATGATTGGGCCTAGCGTTCGAATATTTTCGACTAGCGCACTCGGCGACAAGTCTAAAAACTTAATTAAACGCTCGTTCGGAGTTGCAGGTAGGGTACGTGACCATCAGTGACAAATCACGATTTTGGTCGATAAAGTATCCCAATTTATCCCGTTACAGTAATCAATAAATTAAATTTACTAAAGGTCATTCCATTAATTCCCGACACGATGAGCCAAGTATTGGATTTGTTTAACCAGCAGTTGGTACTGAAACTTCAATTGCCCATCCAAGTAATTGAATAAATTGAATCTGTAGTACCAGCCAATTCACTATTCCAGGCTTCGTACAAAGGCAGCTCTTGCCATAGGCTTGAACGAACCTCGAAGTCATTGAAAATCGTCATTTTCATCCTTTGCTTTACAATATACTATTTAACTAATAATTTATTTTATTGATTTGCAGATAAAAGTATGTGTGGGAATCTAATATTCGATCGTGCAGAGCATCTCAACAATCATACAATAAAAGTATCCCGCATATTCATCGATGCATCAACGGCTGTTACTCATAGTAAGAAATATATAAATAAAGAGAGTAATCTTGACAACGTATTAATTCCAATAGAAGCATTCATTGCTAAAACAATTATGAAGTACTTGAATGTTTCGATGCTAATAGTTTTCGGCAGGTCGATAGACGTTGAAAATAATACCGAAATTCCTGGGATGGTGGTAAATCTTCTTGCAAGAAACATAATTGATTTAACTCTAGCTCCAACTGAATGGTACTCAAAAAAACCGAAACAAAATGCATTTACTCGTTTTTCTGTGTCCTACCCAATTTTCTATAGTGACGACGTCATCATCACAAAAAATCGTGGATTATTGACGCCACTCGAAAAAATGTTCAATTATTACGGCTGGTTAGTTATCATATCGACTTTCATCATCTTGTCAATGACATTCATCGTTATTTATTTATCCAATCGTCAAATGAAGGATCGATTATCATTTTCCATCTTTGAATGCTTGCGTTTGTTGATAAATAATTCACTCAATACATGCCTGGACTCCATCAAAGTGCGAATATTTTTTTTTTTCATATTTTTATACTTTCTGGTAATACAGGCGACATTTTCTGGGCACCTTGCTGCATTTTTAACAAAACCCGAGTACAGAAAAAATGTTGAAACACTTGAGGATCTCAAAGATTCTCGTTATGAGATAATTTATGCGGGTTTGATAGCAAAAGGCTACATAACAGATCCAGTATTAATTAATAAAACTAATTTTAATAAATATTGGGACTGTGAAGATGACATCGGAACTAAGCCCATTGCCTGTATTAACACTCTGCAGAGTTCAAAAGGAATGATAGCTAAATTCAATTTGCACTATTCAAAAACTAGTCTACGTCATGGATTCAACGCATTAGGAATGGCTAGAAATTGGGTCTTAGGACCACGTGTTAATAATCTTATTATATGGCTGTCACAATCTGGTGTGATTAACAAGTGGGTAGAATATTATTTCGAGCAAGAAATTTATGACTTTAAGGTAATGCAAGATGACGTAGCTACTGACAATTATTATCGGCCTGTTGTTTTTAGTGACCTCATATTTGCTTTTGTTTTATTGGCCGTTGGAATCTTATGTTCGTTTATTTGTTTTATTGCTGAATTGTTTATTAAAATTATCAAATCGTAAGGTGATAAAATACGTCAGCATCTACGAGCAATGATACGACCGATTGTTTTACTGTAGTGGATTGTCAGCTATGGATTTCGAAATTTATTGAGATCTTAGTAAAATGTAATACCTAAAAATTGAGGAATGAAAGTTGCAGAATTTTTCAATCAGATTGAATCAGAGTCCATCGGAAAATAATAATTTTTTTTCAATTACTTTCTGATTGATTCCGATTAGGATTTTTTAATCGGTTTTCAACCAGGGGGTCAAAAAGGGGTCAATATGGTATGTTGAAGTAAATCAACTCTGTGGACTACTAATAAATTCCAAGGGGTGCTGAAAGTATAACATTACTCATAGTGTGTTGTGCTGAAGATTGATTATTTACTTTCTGATATCAATCTAAACAATGAATTTTTAATGCCTAGAATAGCTCAATGCAACGCATGAGCTGTGATTGTAAGAAGTTTCTGACCGCACATAATCACAGTTTTCGTTTTAATTTCGGTGGGTTCATTCACGTATGAGCAAAGTTCTACATATTTAATAATAATTGCACAAAAATTTGTGTCTCGTAATTTAGATGAAACAAATCACAGCAGTATGTATATTTTTCATTTCAATAAATTTGGTGATTGGAAAAGTTAGCATTGCACCACAGAATAATGTAGCTGCTTTTAACAAAATAGTGGTAAGTGAAAGAAAACATAGACTGCTTGAGAAAAGTTTAAGACTGCCAGTACTTAAGTGCACGAATCCCTTTTCTAAGAATCGCTTATTCCAAATATTTCAATAACTGTAGTTGGTTTCTTCTTTCTGTTGGAATTAATCGTTGATTTTGTATTCGATGCCTGTTTTGACGCTTTCGTTCTAGTTGAAGATTTTTATTGGAATTTGTCTGTCACTGAGATTTCAGCCTTTAAACGAAAAATGATCCTTATGGGTTTGATCATCGATATTTCAGACCAATTATCGCACAGTAAATTAAAGGGCGGTGTTGAAAACCTGAATAAATTCCCTACAAGACCCTCTCATTATTTAAAAAAAAAAAAAAAATTTTTTTTATTTTCAACATCTATTAGAAGTAAGTACAAAAAAAATGACTTTTTTTGTTATTTAGTAAATCAACCGCTACTTTGCAAATATATTAAAAAAAAATAATGGTGCCAGGGACTTTGTTAGCTTAATGTACCCCCAATAACTCTGCAAATTTTTAAATTGATCGATCGAGCCGTTTTTCAGGGTGGATTAATCAATGTTTTCTGAAACAATTAAAGTATCAAATTTTGTTCCTTAAGTTGTGTAATGATAATTAAAGTAAAAAAAATTTTTTTTTTTGACTTTTCATAAATTTTTGCGTCGGTTACTTAGCAAATGCAAGAAAGAGACATAAAAAAAATTTCCAAAAAATGTCAAAAAAAAATGAATTGCAACTTTTATTTTGTAACGAAATTTTTTTTTTTCTACATTCTTTAGAAATTTATTTTTTTGTCTTTATTTTGCATTTGCTAAGTAACCAACACAAAAATATAAGGAAAGTCGAACGAATCTTAAAAATAATGCAAATTAAAGCTGATTAAATTTGCTAACTGACCTATGCATTGGTTTAGCTGAAACAATTTTTTTGCAGCCCGTGGACTCTCTCAAAGAAAAGAAAAAATTTAGAAAATTTTTGTTTCGCGATATTTCTCATGTTTGCGCAATGGCTGAAAGTCTAAAAAAATTGGATGAAAATGCGTCGAAACAAGAGATTTCAAGCTACAAAATGTTTTTTTTTTGTTTTTTGATACGATTATTTTTCACGAAGTTACAGCTGCGCAAAAATCACTAAAAAATTTACAAAATTTTTCTGTTCCTTTAATTTATGGCATGAGTGTATATCATAGAAATCTACATGGATTGATAGCTTGGTTCCTATATAAAATTTTTAGACAGTAGGTGTATACTAAATATTGAATTTATCAAATGATATTTATTGCTTTGATGAACAGGGAGACGTTTTAAAAAATCATTCCGAATTCGAAACAATCGCATTTTGTGGGAACGATGAAAAAATAATTAATTCTTTGAGCAGATTGATTCCACGAAATATGTTACTCACGAATAATACGATGATCTATAATGAAGTATTCACAAATAAAAAAATTGATTTGTTGATAATAATCATAAATTCCCGGAAGGACTTTATCAGTACAAATAATATTATTTCTCTGAAGTTACCCGTGATGGTCAACACAGTTTTTATCTTTCTAAAGTTTGGAAAAAAGACTTTATTTACAGTCAGAAAATTATTTTATATATTTCGGTCGAAAATCAATGCTTCTAGAACCTACATATTTTTTGAACCAAAGTTTAATATGAATAGAATCAGAATATTAACCGACAATCCTTATACTGATTACGCACCTCTATCCTGGGTGAAGTATACTTATATCAAAACTAAGAATTACGAAGTCAAATGGATCATTTACCAGAGAATATGTTTTATTAGGAATGAAAACAACAACGGTAAGCATTTGAATTTATTTTCACAATACTGTTAAATAAAAGTAGGATTTCCGCAGTCTTTGATTAAAAACTTTGAATAAAACCGATTGATTTTAATTGAAGATCGATCAGAATCCATTGGATCGATCGAAATTATTAACGAGGACTGATTGAGGCGAAAACATTAACCCCTTTTATCAAACAAAACAATTAGTAAGCATGCGCATGCGTTAATCTTTTAACAATGGAAAATTCTAAACTTTCAATTTTTGGTGGATGAAATTTCTTGACCCCAAGACAGGAAAGTTGGACTTTTTAATCTAATTGTGCGTCATCATGACTTTTGGCTCCAATAGGCAATGATGCATGCGGATTTCAATGTTCTATTTTCTATCCACGGTTTGCAAAAGACTATTCCACAGTACTTGCATCAAAACTAGAAGTTTCGATGCCAATACGACCAGGCAGAATATGCCTATTTCAGGCTGATCGGGGTCTCTTGAGATGCATCTGTCCACCACGAATGCTCTTAATCAGCGGGATGGAACAAGCAGCTTGTCCGAGATCGGACTGCTTGTTATGGCATTTCGCAAGCAAGGATCAAACTTCGATTTGTCTCATAAAAACAAAGAGATTGAGACTCGAAAAGTAGAAAATTCATCAGGGACTGAGCGAGTGGATAGTAGCTTATTCGAAACTCAATGGTTACAAATGTAGGGAACCCTGTTGAGGCGATCGAGGCGAGATTGCCTCTCATCATTTTGTTCGGAAGCAACCTGCTCACCACTACAGGAAACTGCCACGGGGGCATCTCTAAGCCTACTTCGACCAGAGTCTCTTTATTTGCTAAGATGGTAGTAGTGCGTTCGTAGTGGTTGTGATTAGACACCACGCGTCCATAAAACAAATTCTTTGAACCCTCCTCCGGTTAACATCCACCTTTAGTCACTTGATATATTTTTCGATTAAACGTATCGTCCAGAAAGGAGGTAGGAGCTTCACAGCGCGTTTATACCTTAAACAGGTGAAGGAAGGACTTTCCGTGAAACGGAGGTTGACTTTGTTCCCATTCATTTCATTCGGAACTCTCCATAAAGTAACAGTTATAACCAATAAATTGAATTTACCAAAGTCCATCGTACTAGTTTCCAACGTGATAAGCCTACAATTAGATTTGTTCAACCAGCAGTTGGTTCGGAAACTTCAATTTTCGATGCAAGCAATTGAGTACATTAAGTCTGTATCACCAACCAATACACTACTCCAGACTTCGTACAAAGGCAGCTCTTGACATCCACTTGAGCGAACCTCGGAGTCATTTAAAATCGTCATTTTCATCCTTTGCCTTCCAATATACCATTTAACTAATAAATTATTTTATTGATTTGCAGTAAAAATTGGCTGTGAGAATCTAATATTCGATCGTGCAAAGCATCTCAACAATCATACGATAAAAGTATCTCGCATGTTCCTCAATACATCAACGGCTGTTACTCGTAGTAATAAATATATAAATAAAGACAGTAATCTCGGCAACATATTCATTCCAATAGAAGCATTCATTGCTGAAACAATTATGAAGTATTTGAATGTTTCGATGGTTATAGCTTATGGTAGGTCGATGGATGTTAAAGATGATACAGAAATTCATATGACGGAGTCAAGTCTTCTTGTTAGAAATTTAATTGATTTAACTCTATGTCCAAGTGAATGGTACCCAAAAAACACGAAACTAAATGTATTTACTCTTCATTCTCTAACATACCCGATTTCCTATAATGACGACGTCATCATCACAAAAAATCGTGGATTATTGACGCCACTAGAAAAAATGTTTGATTATTACGGCTGGCTAATCATCATATCAACTATTATTATTTTAATGATAGCATTCACCATTATTTACATATCTAATCGAGAAATGAAAGACCGATTATCATTTTCATGCTTTGAATGCTTGCGTTTGTTGATAAATAATTCACTTTACACACACATGGACTCCATCGAAATGCGGATAATGTTCTTTTTAATATTTTTATACTTTCTGGTGATTCAGGCGACATTTTCCGGGCACCTTGCAGCATTTTTAACAAAACCCGAGTACAGAAAAAATGTTGAAACACTTGAGGATCTCAAAGATTCCCGTTATGAGACAATTTATGCTAGTATAATAGCCGAAGAATTCATAACAGATCCAGTATTGATTAATAAAACTAATTTTAATAATTATTGGGACTGTAAAAATGACATCAGGACTAAGCCGATTGCCTGCATTAACACTCTGCAGAGTTCAAAAGGAATGATAGCCAAATTCAATTTGCACTATTCGAAAAATAGTCTACGTCATGGATTCAACTCAGTAGGAATGGCTAAAAATTGGGTCTTAGGACCTCGTGTTAATAATCTTATTATATGGCTGTCACAATCTGGTATAATTGATAAGTGGTATGAAAATTATTTCGAGCAAGAAAATTATGACTTTAAGGTAATGCAAGATTACGTAGCCACTGATAATTATTATCGGCCTGTTGTTTTTAGTGACCTTATATTTGCTTTTGTTTTATTGGCCGTTGGAATCTTATGTTCGTTTATTTGTTTCATTGCTGAATTGTTTATTAAAATTATCAAATCGTAAGGTGATAAAATACGTCAGCGTCTACGAGCATTGATACGACCGATTATTTTACTGTATTGGATTGTCAGCTATGGATTTCGAAATTTATTGAGATCTTAGTGAAACGTAATACTGAAAAATTGCGGAATGAAAGTCACAGAATATTTCGATCAGATTGAATCGGAGTTCATTGGAAAATGATAATCTTTTTTTAATTTCCTTCTGATTATATCCGATTAGGATTTTTTAATCGGTTTTCAACCAGGGAGTCGAAAAGGGGTCAATAAGGCATGTTGAAGTAAATCAATTCTGTGGACTACTTATGAATTCCAAGGAGTGCTAAAATTATAGCACAATTCAAAGTGTGTTGTACTGAAGATTGATTATTTGCTTTCTGATATCAATCTAAACAATGAATTTTTAATGCCCAGAATAGGCTAATGCCACGCATGAGCTGTTATTGTAAAAAGTTTCTGACCGCACATAATCACAGTTTTCGTTTTAATTTCGGAGCGTTCATTCACGTATGAAAAAAGTTCTAAGTATTGAATAATAATTAATAATTGAAAAAAAAGTTTTGTCTCGTAATTTAGATGGAACAGATAATAACAGTTTGCATATTCTCCATGTCAATAAATTTGGTGATTGGAAAAATTAACATTGCACCACAAAATAATGTAGCTGCTTTCAACGAAATAGTGGTAAGTGAAAGAAAATATAGACTGCTAGAGAAAAGTTTAAGACTGCCAGTACTTAAGTGCACGAATACCTTTTCTAAAAATTGCTTATTTCAAATATTTCGATAATTGTCGTTAATTTCTTGTTTGTGTAGAAATCGTTAGTTGATTTTGTATTCGAATAGTCTGCTATGACGCTTTCATTCTATTTAAAGATTTTTATTGCAATTTGTCTGTCACTGTAGGGTGGTTTTAATCTTTTGACCAAAAGAGTATAAGACTAGCAATTTCTAGTTATTCACAAAGCCAACTAAAATCCTACACGCTTTTATGATTCATACCCTCTTCGAAACCTGCACTTGACAATGAAATTTACAACAAATAAAAAACTGTCAAAAAATTTATATAGGAATTCTGTGCGTGCCATTAATTGATCTCAAATGCAACAAATGATCTGAGATTGGTGATCCCACGACAATTGGCCAATAAATATATACTAATCCTCTAAAAAAATCTATATCGGAATGCATCCTCGATCCCTGTGTGTATTTCCACATAGCGATTTTAAATGGGTTCCCATACGGCCTCCTATCGGAATCAAGCATAGATCCCGATATAGATTATCACATGGGTTCCTATTTTAATCCAGACCATGCCAAATTAATATGGGAATCTAGTATGGATTCCCATGTGGATTTTTACATTGACTTTCCATGGGAATTTGCTCCATGTTAATGAACATACGGGAATCTTAAATGGATTCGGAACCATGAAAATTAACAAAAAGCGTCACTTTATTGATACAAATACCATAAAGAGACTATGTGTTTTCGTAAATTTTTCTGAACTTCGATACGTTTGTACGATTCCTAATTAAGTATTTTATTAAATTTATTTGTTATTCCTATGAAGATGTTATACTTTGTGAGTTAATTAATACATCAATACCTTATTAAAAAAACTGACAAAGAGAATATCAATTAATCAATTTTTCGTTGAAGAGTATTCTGCGAATAGAATATTAATCTGTGATTTTATTCACATACGCTTATCAATACACAATAGACATAGAGATCTAGATACTCCGGATTCTATAGAAATTATTTATATAGAAATACAGATTTCTACGTCAATTCCACGCAAAGAAATCCATATATCCAAGTCCCTATGTCAAATTCCGTACATAGGAATCCAGGAATCCACAATTTCCAATATGGATTTCACATATGGCAATTCAGTTACCCATGGTTCCCAACACGAATTATTGTATAAGTCCTGTAAGAAGGACACTTTAATATATTTCACTTGCTGGTAGATAGAACCAAATATTTATTTAACAGTTAAACATTATTAAACCCGACAACTAATCGTATAATATGGACAGTTAATTATAAGTAGTATAATAAGGGAAAGGGAAAGAGTAGCTAGACGACGTCACGTTGGGTCCAATCGGAGGGCTCCGTCGGAATGCCTCTTCTTCGTCAGCCGCAATGTCCATCTCGCCCTTCTCTAGTGGGGGTGAGCCTTGTCACAGGCTGGGGGTAGCTCCTGACGTCAGAGGCTACAGGCCTTAAGATGCCTATCGAGCAGAAAGCTCGGTATTCAGGAACGAGTAGCTTACAGTCCATACAATCCTATATTAATTCTTATGGGTTCTCACATAAATACATGCATTTTCGTATAGGCTTCTGTGAATTTCTATGCAATCCTGATTAGATTTTTTTATGGGAATGATACACAAACGAAATAATGCATGCAAATAAATGGTTAATTGATTGTCGATAGGTAGGATCAGATCTTATCGGGCCCAGTTGTTGTGTGATCACTTTTCCGGGATCAGTTGACATGAAATCGTGCCTTGCATATATTCCCGCATGATATTTTCGGATACATTTCCACATAGTTTCCTACCCAGAAATCACGATTTCCATAGTTTCCTGCATGGATTCTTTATCCATCCGAATACATCATAGAAATTTGTACGGATTGTTCGTTTGATTCCTATATAAAGTTTCTAGACAGTAATCCTATAGTAAATGTTTAATTTATTAAATGAAATTTATTGTTTTGATCAAAAGGTAGATGTATTAAAAAACCATTCCGAATTCACAACAATCGCATTTTGTGGGAACGATGAAGAAATAATTAATTCTTTGAGCGGATTGATTCCTCGAAATATGTTACTGACAAACACTACGAATATGTTTAATGAGGTATTCGCAAATAAAAAAATTGATTTGTTGATAATAATCATAAATTCACTGGACGATTTGATTAGTTCGAATAAAATTATTTTGTGGAACTTTCCTGTGATAGTCGACACAGTGTTTATATTTCTAAAAGCTGAAAAAACAACTGTATACACAGTCAGACAATTATTTTTTATGTTTCGGTCAAAAATCAATGCCTCTAAAACCTACATATTTTTTGGCCTGAAGTTTTATATGAATGGAATCAAAATATTTACTGACAATCCATATACTGATTACGCACCTTTATCCTGGGTGAAATATACTAACATAAAAGTTAAGAATTATGAAGTCAAGTGGATAATTTACCAGAGATTATGTTTTAGTAAAAATGAGAGCAACCATGGTAAGCATTCGAATTTAATTTTATAATACTTTTGAAGAAACTGATGATTTCTGCACTCTTCGATTAAAAACTTCGGATGGAATCGATTGATTCTGATTGAAGGTCGATCGGAATCAATTGAATCGATCGGAGTTATTAGCGAGGACTGATTGAGGCAAAGACAATAACCCCTTTTATTTAAGAAATGCATCTAGTAAAGATGCTCATGCGTCATCTTTTAACAATAAAAGAAATTTGAACTTTCAATTTTTGGTGGGTGAATTTTTTGTCACAATAAACTATTCCACAATACCTGCATCAAAGCTAGAAGTTTCAATGCCAATACAGTCAGCCGGAACAAGCCCATTTCAGGCTAATCCGGGAACTTTTTGAGGTGCATTCCTCTACCGTTCCAAGATCAGGCTGTCTTGTTTCTGCCTACTGTAACCGAAATGAAATACATATTCACACTGTATTGTTATGTCACTTCGCGAGCAAGGATCCATTTTTTATTCGTCTTATGAATTCAGAGAGATTAAGACTAGAAAATTAGAAAATTCATTGGAAGGATCCTTTTTTAGGGCAATAAGGCAAGGTTGCGTCTTACCATTTTATCCTGGAGCCATCTGCTCACCAGTACGGGGAACTGCTACGGGAGGCCTCTGCAAGCCCACTTAGACCAGAGTGTCTTTATTCCCTGCAATGGTCGAAGTGTTTAGCCCAAAAAAATATGGACTCGTGTAGGTTGCGTTTAGACACCACGCGCCCTTATGTCGAGTTCATTGCACTCTTCGCCGGTTAACGACTACCTTAGTCACTCGATTGTATTTTTCTATTACGGGTGTTTTCTGGATAGAAAGTACAGGTTTCGCAGCAGGTGTACACCTGAAATAGCTAAGGAAACGGCTTCCCGTAAAACAGAGGTGGACTTCGATCCTGCTACATTAATAAATTGTTATGGAATTCATTTGATTGTTCACGACGTTCTGGATTCCTTAACAGGTGAAAAGCTTTATCAATAAATTGAATTTCATAGAATCTATCCTACTATTTCCCTGCACGATTAGCCTAGTATTGGATTTGTTCAACCGGTAGTTGGTACTGAAACTTCAGTTTTTGATGCAATCAATTCAATAAATTCAATCCATAGTATCAGCCAATTCACTATTCCAGACTTCGTACGAAGGCAGCTCTTGCCAAGGGCTTGGGCGAACCTCGAAGTCATTTGGAATCATCGTTTTCATCCCTTGCCTTATATTATACCATTTAACTAATAATTTATTTTATTAATTTGCAGAAAGCAGTGGCTGTGGGAATCTTATATTCGATCGTGCAAAGCATCTCAACAATCATACGATAAAAGTATCTCGCATATTTTCCAATAAATCAACGACTGTTACTCATAGTAATGAATATATAAATAAAGATAGTGATCTTAATAACATATTAATTCCGATAGAAGCATTCATTGCTAAAACAATTATGAAGTATTTGAATGTTTCGATGGTTATAGTTTTTGGCAGGTCGATGGATGTTAAAGATGATACAAAAATTCATACGTCGGAACCAAAGCTTCTTGCTAAAAATTCGATGGATCTAACTCTATCTCCAGCCCAATGGGTTTCAAGTAATGTAAAAGTAAACGTGTTTGATTTTCTTAGTCTAACCTACCCAATTTTCTATATTGACGACGTCATCATCACAAAAAATCGTGGATTATTGACGCCACTAGAAAAAATGTTTGATTATTACGGCTGGTTAATTATCATATCAACTTTCGTCATCTTGTCAATAACATTCATCGTTATTTATGTATCCAATCGTCAAATGGAGGATCGATTATCATTTTCCATCTTTGAATGCTTGCGTTTGTTGATAAATAATTCACTCAACACGTGCATGGACTCCATCAAATTGCGAATAGTGTTTTTTGTTATATTTTTATACTTTCTGGTGATACAGGCGACATTTTCTGGGCACCTTGCTGCATTTTTAACAAAACCCGAGTACAGAAAAAATGTTGAAACACTTGAGGATCTCAAAGATTCCCGTTATGAAACAATTTATGCTAGTATAATAGCAAAACAATACATAACAGATCCAGTATTAATTGAGAAAACTAATTTTAATAATTATTGGGCCTGTAAAAATGACATTGGGACTAAGCCAATTGCCTGTATCGGCAGCCTGGCGTTTTCAAAAGGAATGATAACGAAATTCAATTTGCAGTATTCGAAAAATAGTCTACGTCACGGATTCAACTCAATAGCAATGACTAGAAATTGGGTCTTAGGATCACGTGTTAATAATCTTATTATATGGCTGTCACAATCTGGTGTAATTGACAAGTGGTTTGAAAATTATCACGAGCAAGAAAATCATGACTTAAAAAAGATGCAAGATTACCTAGCCACTGACGATTATTATCGGCCTGTTGTTTTTAGTGACCTTATATTTGCTTTCGTTTTATTGGCCATTGGAATCTTATGTTCGTTTATTTGTTTTATTGCTGAATTGTTTATTAAAACTATTAAGTTGTATGGCGATAAAATACGTCAGCATCTACGAGCACTGATACGACCGATTATTTTGCTGTACTGGATTGCAAGTTATGGATTTCGAAGATTGTTGGAATCTTTGTGTAATGACATACGGAACAGTTGAAGAATTCAAGTCGCAGAATTTCTGTAGGTCTCAAATTTTCGAATTTCTACTGGGTATATACTTTGAAAGTCTGTATTAATCGGGTAATAACGAAAAATCTAGTGTGTGGGGGATTAATACACAATTTCCGATTCCATGTGTTAGCTCTGGTTTTCAGCTCTTTTTTCTTTTATCTAAAAAATTGTCGTGTTTCATTCCCTTAGTTTATACACGGAGAGAAAATTATGGTACTTTTTGCTATGCATTATGGCAAGAGTTTCCATAATGGTATAGAAATAGTACCCATACTATTATGGGAATGGTTCCCATAATAGTATGGGAATAGTTCCGATAATAATGTTGGAACAGTTTCCGTACCATTATGGAAACCATTTCCTAATGGTATGGGAATAGTTCCCATAATGGTATAGAAATTGTACCCATACTATTATGGGGATGATTCCCATAATATATGGGAATAGTTCCCAGAATAGTATGGGAAAAGTTCCTATAATGGAATGGGAATTGTTCCCATGGTTGTATGGGAATTATTCACATAATGTTATGGGAATGATTCCCATAATATTATAAGAACAATTCCTATAAATTATAGGTACCATCCCCATAATTTTAGGAACCGTTCCTCTAATGTTATGGGTAGCGTACCCATAATTATAGGAACCGCCCCCATAATTTATGGTGGTGATTCCTATGTTAGTATAGGAAAAATTTCTATAGAATTATGGGAACCGTTTCCATAATTTTCTTTTCGTGTACTATACAGCTAGCAATTTCGTTCCTCTTATAAAGTAACAATCCGAAATGTTTGATTACACAGGAGAATATAAATAATCGTACGATAATAGTACCCCAGAAGTTAAACGAATAAATATTTAGAAGTATCAGTAAGTGATGAATTCATTACTGAAAGAAGTAATTTTGGCAATGTTCTATTTTTCGAGAAGAGACAAAAGTTCTTTATAATATTATTATAATTTTAGTAATAATACATTTAAGAATTTGAAAAATCTATGTTATGACCAATAAATTATATGAATTAGAAATACGTTCTGTTGAGCAAAATAAAATTTCATGGATTTTAAAAAATATATTTCATATCATTAAATTTCATTTATTTTCATTTTAATTTCGAGATAGTCCGAGGATCTTGGAATTGATGTTAAAAACCCCTCACTTCAAACTGATAGAAATAAAATCATATTTGTATTCTCTATCGATAAGTTTCCGTGTCGTGTTTATAGTTCAATAGTATAGAAGGTAGAGCAGTTGCTCAAGGTTCCTTGTTCGAGTTTCGCCGTAAAAAATCGACGTCTTTATTTATTGACACTAATAGTGAATTTTTAGACAGTATTCAAACTTCACTGATGTAATCAGTGATTAAATTTCACGGGTTGAATCAGTGATCGAGTGTCACTGATTACTTACCTACCAATTCACAGAAACAAAAAATGATTTTTACTGATTGAACTAGTGACAGAATTGCCGCGATTCAATCAGTGATGAAATTTCACTGATTTAGTCAGTAATCAAATTTCACTGACTCAATCAGTGATGAAATTTCACGGGTTTAATCAGTTATCAAGTGTCACTGATTACTTACCTACCGATTCACGGAAACAAAAAATGATTTTTACTGATTGAACTAGTGATAGAATGGCCGCGATTCAATCAGTGATGAAATTTTACTGATTTAGTCAGTAATAAAATTTCACTGACATAATCAGTGATGAAATTTCACGGGTTGAGTCAGTGATCGAGTGTCACTGATTACTTACCTACCAATTCACAGACACAAAAAATGATTTTTACTGATTGAACTAGTGATAGAATTGCCGCGATTCAATCAGTGATTAAATTTCACTGATTTAGTCAGTAATCAAATTTCACTGACATAATAAGTGATGAAATTTCACGGGTTTAACCAGTTATCAAGTGTCACCGATTACTTACCTACCAATTCACCGAAACAAACAGTGATTTTTACTGATTTGACTTGTGATAGATTTTCACTGATTCGAACTAATGATAGAATTCCACTGATCGAATGAGTCAGAATCGACTAATTCCTGGTGATATACTACAGCTGAGGATAGTAAATATGCACGTTGACTCAGTGAAAATACACAGTTTCATTTTTAGAGATAAATTTTTATCTAGTTTATTTTAATACTTCAAATCTTTGAGCTGATCACACGAAACTAATGATCAAGGAAAGTAGAAATTGAAAATTAACCGGTCAATAAAATATTAAGTGATAAATTTTCTGTAACTTACAGTTTATAACTAAATAAAATAAAATAATAATCAGTCATAATAAAATGATAGAAAAAATTTAAGTCACAATGAATTATTCATAATTAATTATCAAGAATTAAATAGACACAATAGAGGATGATAGTGAAATTAGTAGTGTATAATCCGGGTGTCAAATTTAACAGATGGAAGGAATGCATCAATCAATTTGCTCCCTATCCAAACTCGATCCGGATTAATCGAGTCGGAGTTCGTCTCGGTACCCAGTTCCTTATTCATCTAATATATTCATTAATTTATAAATATACGATTACATATAATCTATATTAATTAAAGACACTTCCTCATTGTTATATAATAATGTATGTATTTGTATATATGTATGTATATTGTAGAAAAATTCATTAATCTTTATCCATACGGCAAAGGAAATTTGAATTTAACGTTCGATATCTCGAAAACTAATGACCGGAAGCCCATTGCACATAAATGAAATTTGTAGCTGACAGTCTAATTTTTGAAATGAGACCTAAAACGTACCTTAATTTTTATAAGTTTGAAAGTTATGAATTTTTAAAAATTACAATAGAAATATTTCTAAAAATGTTGAATTTTTTTGTTCAAGAAACGATTAAAAGTCAATATCTCGGAAACTATTGATCAGAAATTGATGATACAAAGATAAAAATCATAGCCAATAGTTCCATCTACAAAATGAAACCCAAAATGGGCCTTTGTATCAAAAAATTTCAAAACTGTGAATTTTCAAATTTTAAGGAAAAGAAATTGATCAACAATTTCAGGTTTTCTAGTTCAGAAATTCAAATCTTTGATTTTATATCTCGAAAACTATCACTGGAAACTCTATTACACCAAAATAAGTTTTTTTTTTTTAAACCTAATCTACAATTACAGCCCTCGCTCACTTCTCAATCTCCATGCCTTCAGAAGTTACAAATTTTTAAAGTTCTATCTCCAGAATTCCCTTTTAAGTTTTCCAAAAATGAACCCTTATCCAAATAGATCGATATCTCACGAACTATTGCTCAAAATTTGATCAAGCAAGAGTAAAAATTATAGCCAAAAATCTGATCTCTCCTTTACGCCTGACCCTAGGGCTTCATTTTAATTTCCTTAAAAGTTACGAATTTGCAAACCCAAAAACTCGGAACTTTTAATTTCTTTCCCACAAAAACGTCCATCTTCAATAATTAATAACTCCCACCCCAATGCTAAAAAAAAAAGTCATTTAAAAAAAAAATATTGTACACGGAAAGAAAATTATGGGAAGTTTTCCTATGCATTATGGGAATGGTTCCCATATATTATGGGAACCATCCCCATAATAGTATGAGAATAGTTCCCATACTATTATGGGAATGGTTCCCATATTGGTATAGGAACTATTCCTATAATATTATGGGAACTATTCCAATAAATTTATGGGAACCATCCCTATAATATCATAAAATTTTTTTTTTGCACAATAGTGTAGAAATTTCCCAAAATTTGAATTTTCTTGAATGTTTTGTGCTGACAAAAAATTCTTGTTAAAAATTTTAATGTTTTTTTGCCAAATACGATTTTTTTTTTCAATGTTTGAATTTTTGTTTTTATGTTTAATAATATTTCTGTGTATTGTAGAAGTGATTACCACACTTCTTTAAATTAATTTTTTCATGATAATATGGGAACCATTCCCATACTATTATAGGAACCATTTCCATAATATTATGGGAATGGTTCCTATAATATTATAGAAAGTATTCCTATAAAGTATAGGAACCATTCCTATAATTATAGGAACCATTCCTATAGTGTTATGGGTATCATTCCCATAATTATAGGAACTATTTCTATAATTATGGGAAACATTCCTATAATTATAGGAACCTCTCCCATAATTTATGGTCGTAATTCCTATGATGGTATAGGAAAAAATTTCACAAAATTATGGGAACCGCTGCCATAATTTTCTTTCCGTGTAGCTCGAAGTCTCATAGATTTTATGATGAATATAACGTCTCCTAATCTCCAACTGTTCGCTCACAATATGTAATTATTAAATAACCACCGAAAAAAAATCGTAATTAAAACGAAAGCTCGTCCATTATTGATATTAACTAATTATTAAATAAATTAATTAATTAGTAAACGGATTGGGAACGTAATAAATGGATATTTGTATTAACTATTTTTGACTATATATATATACATATTTTTTTTTAATATAATCCTACAGAGAGGTTATTTTATTTTACCAGGATTACTCGTCGTCATATTTCAGATCGGGATTTGCGAACGAAACCGTCGTACTTCCCCTCATCATCCCTTCCCCCCTACTTCTACCTCTTTGCCCACACCAAACGTATTCTACGTCTCTGCATTTAGTATTAATAACGAATGCTATCATCCCTTGGCTTGTTTTTGTTTTTGTTTGTCTCTGTTTAACCTACAACTGATATAACTTTTATATAAAATGGGAAAATACACGAGCATTGACTATTCTCTTCGAGCTCTCTATTTATATACTTTTATTTTATTTTATCATTCTCTTTATATTTCTCCATTATTACGAGGATTATTATTTTTTTTTTAAGTTATTATTATCCAAGTGAAAAAATTTTAATTAATTATAATTAATGTGAATTTGAGATGTTCACAGAAAATATGAAGATTTTTTATTTTATGATCGTAATTGAAAATTTTAATTCCGTGTAACTATCGATGTAATTGATTAAAATCGATCATGTTTATGAGTTTTGGATCGAAAATTTACCGTACTATAATTTTACTTCTCTATAATTCTCCTCTATCTTCAATAGTTTTCCCGAAAATTCCAATTATATGAAAAATTTACAATTTTAGGCTTTTCAACTGTCATATAAATTGTACTAAAATTAAATCAACTATAACTATTAACTTCATTAATTAAAATGGATCAAATGTATGAGTTTTGGATCGAAAATTTACCGTGCTACAAATGTATATCTATTGATTTTTTCTCTATCTTGGATAGTTTTCCCGGAATTTCAGATTTAAGGCATCGATTACGATTTTCAAATTATAACACAACTTGGACTGACTTCAATTTACTGTAACTATCGAATAAGTTAATAAAAATAAATTTCCAATGACATCTATCGATCGTAAATTTACCGGGCTACATATTTTAATCAGTGACTTTTCTCAAAATTCCCATTATTTTTCCAGTTATCTTAACTTTTATCAATCACTAAGATTCCTGAAAATTCTTCGAAAATTTTCACAAATGAAAAAGATGTCAGTGAAATATATGAATTAGAAATTTTTAATTTAACCCTTCAAGAGTTTATTCCTCACTCTAAAATTCTAGTTGATTTTTCTTAGATTTCCAATTAAATTTTCCATTTTCCAAAATTTCAACCCCAATCTTTAATATTTCCCAATTTCGCACCTAATTATCCAAAATCAATCTCCTAGATATCCTGAAAATCTTTAATGTCCACCAAATTTTCCATCCCAATCTATTACTAAATTTTCCTCTTTTCCACAAAACCCCAAATTTCTAATAATTTTCCAAAATGACCCAGTCATCCTCCGAATTTTCCAATTTTTCCGTAAAGTTTCCATGAAAACCTTTGGAAAATTTGACACAAATCATGGACCTCACCCACCTTAAGAAAATTAATTGAAAATTAATCAATTGCATCTAATTTTCATCTGATTTTCCTGTTTCGGAGACTTCTCTTTGATTCCGTCGACAAAAATTGAATCGAGAATGAAAACGTATGAAAAGATATATGCATAAATAATGTATGAATATGACAAGTATATCAAAGAGTACTTAGGCTAGTGTATATATATAAAAATAAGTAAAGCGTGTACGCATGAAATAAAATACAGTAAACACAATGCGAATTGTAACGCACGCAACTGTCCCTAGTGCATCCGCTCTCATCGAATATCTCTTTTCTTTAGCATAATTTACTGTAGATTGTAAGAAATATATATACATATATGTATGTATAAGTGTAATGGTACATAAATGAGTGTGTGTGTGGGTTGAGTAAGATCGTGGAGACAAAATATTAAATAAAAAGGTATAAAAGTCAGTATAAAAAATAATAATAACCAGCTCAGCTCAGCGCAACAATGCGAATAAGGCGAATAAATAATTACTGTTATAATGTAATGACCGATCTGGGCCATGGGAATACTCGATAATCCTATGAATTATAAAAAAAAAAAATGAAAAAAAAGTACCGGACTATTTGTGCGTTCATTTAAAAGTTTTCCTTATTCTTCTTTTATTTTTATTGGAAAAAGGGGGAGTATTGGATAAAATGTTTTGTAAAAAGGAACAAAGTGGATACTATTTTGTTGGGCGGTAAATTTACGATTCGAAACACATCCACGAATTTAATCTGGGGTAATTAGGTCAGAAATTATGAGCGTTGGAAATTCGGGTTAGGGTTTTTGGAAAAAGTTTAGTAGGATTGGAAATTGCGAGGTAACTAATGAAAATTTTGGGAAAAAATGTTGATTGTGATTTCTCAGGCGGTAAATTTACGATTCGAAACACACCCACGAATTTAATCTGGGGTAATTAGGTCAGAAATTATGAGTTATAAAAATTTGGATTTGAAAAAGTTTATAAGGATCAGAAATTTCTAGGAAGCTAAAAGAAATTTTTGAAAAAGTTATTGATTATAATTTACAAGAGATGAATTTCGAAATGGAAACGTGTGAATTTCAGTGATTTTAATTAAAATTTATGATAATTAGGGAAATTGCTTTTTAGGTGAAAATTTTTGACAGAAATTTAAAGAATTTCGGAAAATTCTTAATATCTAGGAAAATAATTAAAGTTTTGTAAAATGTTGGAAATCAAAATTTGTCAGAAAGTAAATTTCCTATGAAAACCACACCTCAGAAATAGATTTTCGGTAATTAGGTCAGAAATTCTAAGTAATTAAAATTTTGATTTGAAATTTGTAGAAAACGTTCATTAGGATAAAATTTAGTTGGAAAACTAGGGGAAATTGGCTGATTATAATTTGTAGGGTAGTTGATATTTTGATTAAAATCATGTATATTTAATTGATTTCGTTTGAAATTTATGATAATTACAGAAATTGTCATTTTTTCGATGAAATTTTCTGACAGAAATTTCGGGAATTTTGGAAAACTAAATTTCTAGAAAACTGATAAAAGCAGTAAATTTCCGATGAAATCCTTACATTTTCACTCTATTTTTATTAATTGGTTTAACAACAATAATTATTTGAATTCTAAGTAAAATTGATAACCCGGGTTGAAAAATTTGATCTGATTTTAGTCTAATCGGACTGCATTTAGACTATTTGGTCTGTATTTGAACTAGTTGATCTATTTTTGATCTTTTATAAAAACTTTAAGCTATTTTTGATCTACTGTTTTGAAAAACAATTGTGATACAGAAGGACAAAACTACATTAATTCAGGAACTTACATAAATTTTGCAACGACAAAGCTGGATTAAATTGTGGACTTATAAGAATTTCATTTATGCCTAGAAAAAATTTATAAAAAATATTCCAAGTTCCAAAATTGAATTTTTTTTTGTTTACTATTTACTTAGTGTCATTTGTTTAAAAATGTCGGCAGTTAATAATTATTTGACAGCTGTATTTTTTAGTTGTCGATAGAATCTTAATAATATTTAATGAAAGTGATAAAATTGCCATTAAAATCTCAACAAAAAATTTTTTCATTCACTGAATAAAGTAAAAAAATATTCTATCATTCAAAACCATATTAATATATTCTTCTGTGACATTGAATTTCGAAATAGCAACAGCACGTTTCAAATATCAAGAAAATTTAAGTAAATCTCTATATCTAGATGTCTCCGAATCACTTTCCATGAGCTATTAAGTTATCCCATCCCTTCAAATATTTCATTTACAGGCTACAAATTAAAAAAAGTACAAAAGAATATTATATAAAAATCACGTCAATCATTGTAGCACAGATTTTTTACTTCTTCATCAGTTATTCTTTGACATCATAATGAATATTATATTTACACTTTCAAGATCACTTGTGTATGTCAGCTCAGTGGATAGTATCGAGGACTTTGAATCGGAAGGACGCAGGTTCGAGCCCAGCAGTTATCGGGATTTTTTCATCAATAAAAAATATGTTTACTTCCTCTAATTAATGCTCTCAATACAATAGATAACATTCTCGATCGAATTAAAATTCTCTCATTTTTTTTTTCGCAATTTAATATTAATTTAAAAATAATTACTGTTAAGGTAATCCTGATAAGGATATGATGAGGATATCCTGGTAAGGACCTGATAAGGCAATCCTGATAAGGATTCGATGAGGATATCCTGGTAAGGACCTGATAAGGCAATCCTGATAAGGATTCGATGAGGATATCCTGGTAAGGCCCTGATAAGGTAATCCTGATAAGGATTCGATGAGGATATCCTGGTAAGGACCTGATAAGGCAATCCTGATAAGGGCGTGATGAAGATATCCTGGTAAGGCCCTGATAAGGTAATCCTGATAAGGATTCGATGAGGATATCCTGGTAAGGCCCTGATAAGGTAATCCTGATAAGGATTCGATGAGGATATCCTGGTAAGGGCCTGATAAGGCAATCCTGATAAGGGCGTGATGAAGATATCCTGGTAAGGCCCTAATAAGGCAACCCTGATAAGGATTCGATGAGGATATCCTGGTAAGGCCCTGATAAGGTAATCCTGATAAGGATTCGATGAGGATATCCTGGTAAGGACCTGATAAGGCAATCCTGATAAGGGCGTGATGAAGATATCCTGGTAAGGCCCTGATAAGGCAATCCCGATAAGGACCTCATGGGTTTTAAGCGTTACATCCATATCAGGATCCTCGTCAGGACACCCTGATCGGGACCTTATTTGAAATAAGGTTAACCTGATAAGGACCTCGTCAGGCCCTTATGAAAAATTCTAGTCGGGCAGTTACTAGGATGTACCATCAGAAGAAAAGAAGGAAGATGTTAAATTTTTTTTCAATAATGTCTTGTTTCAATTGAGGCTAATTTGTTTAGTAATATAAATATTATTTTATATTAATATGTAAAACAATATCAAGCTTTCATTAATTTTGTTCTTATTATTTATCATTATAAATATAAAAAAAAATTTTTAATCTGTTTTTGATCTAAAATTGATCAAAATCAGACTAAAAATAATAGAGAGATAAAGTCTTATTTTGATCTAGATTAGAACAAAACCAGACCAAAAATGATTCTGAAAATGAGTCTGAAAATGATCTAAATAAGAAATAGTAAGGGCAAAACTAAATTAAAATTCACGTACTAATTAAATGTAAATAAAAAATAAAATTAAATAACAATAACTTAAAATTTTTAGTTGATTTCAAACAGATCAAATTTTCTAATCCGGGAAGCAGCTCAAAAAACCTAAATTACGATTGAAAAAAAAACGTTATTTGGACTCACCAATTTTCGACATGTGGGGCCTTATATTTTTGTTTATCACTCCTTGTCCTTCTTCTCCTTCTCCTTAGCATTGTTATTATTATTAAAATCCATTCTTCGTCGCATTAACATCCAGCCCCTTTATACTTTTTCACTCTCAATAGTCAGGCATTTTACTCTGACCGTTAATAATAACCGGACATTAAAAGACTAAGCCGAGCTCGACATTGTGATTGTATTGGGCCCGCGCTCATTTTATCACCTCTAAGTCACGTAGTCCCATTTCAATACCCATCAATAAACCTTTCTTTTGATACATTTCATTTATTTATTATCATCATTATTATTATTATATTTATATTTCTAAAGCCTTCTTATATATTTACCTCTCCCTTTTTTCTTCACACTCGACTCAATACTCGATTCTTTGCTTGATATTTTTAAATAAATCAATTTTTTTTTACTCCATAGAATAAATGCTTGAGATAATTCAAGAAATTCCTGTATAAAAATTCATTGCATGTAATTTAAACTTATAATTAAATGATTAATCTCTTCCGTCACCTGCTATCTACTGAAGTCGCCATTTTGAATTTAAAAAAACCTTCGAAATCGTATAGTTTGCGCCCTCTGCTTCTCTAAAACCTTAATAGATTTGCGTAATAAAGAAACAAATTAGGTTGACCTATAGATTAACCCGCATGAAAAAACTTTATATGTGAAAACATATATGATAGAATATATGAATATTATAATGTGATATATTGTACAATATATAAAATAATATTTATATTTTTGCCGTATTAATATATGATATATTGAAAAAAAATATATTGTTAGAATATATTATCAATATATTTATCAATATATGACTTTTTTATGTATGTTTTACACATATATTTTAATATATCTTTTTTATATTGATATATTATATTGAAAGTAGTATATTAATTAATATATAGTATTTTTTATATTTTTTATATATGGTTTCCAATATATTGCAAAATATATGGTTTCCAATATATCGTAAAATATATGGCACTTTTTTTACTTTTCTTAAGTTATTGCCAGTAAATATAAGGTCAATGAAAAGAAGGAGAAAAAATAATAAATTTGACTTTTTTTTGTGGGATTGTGTAGAAATTGAAAAAGTATATTGAAAAAATAAAATTTTCAATATATTGCGAAAAATATAAGTTTTGATATACTGGAAAAATATAATTCCAATATACCGCGAACCATATATTTAATCATATAAATTCTTTCATATATAATCAATTATACAGAGACCATATACCACTAATTATATGAGTCAAAATATATGGATATATATATCAAGTTTATTATATTATACTTATAAATTATATATATACTATTCATATATGATAAGAATATATTGAGCATTATATGAGATAATATATATAGAAAAATACAAAACATTATATACAAGTAAATATATTATGATAAATATATAATCCAATATATGTAAAAAACATATATTTTTCGATATAGATATTTTTGCCGCTATATATTTATCACATATTCACCATATATTTTTTTATATACTTTTAACAATATATAGCTTTTCCATGCGGGAAAAGCTATAAA
This sequence comes from Microplitis mediator, assembly GCF_029852145.1. Classification (NCBI taxonomy): domain Eukaryota; kingdom Metazoa; phylum Arthropoda; class Insecta; order Hymenoptera; family Braconidae; genus Microplitis; species Microplitis mediator. Next base: position 2,184,380 of record NC_079979.1, read on the forward strand.
AAATAATTACCTTAAGCTTAAGGGGGCCGTCGTGCCCCGGTCTTTCCTATAGCTGGAGCATTTCCGAATGCATCCTTACAATAAACTAAAACTATAACTAAACAAATGTTAAAAATTTCCTATTTAACAAATTTTGAAGTAAAATTTCGTATTTTCAAATTTAAATTTTTGGCGCCAGATTTCAAAAAGGGGCCGTTTAATTTTTTTGAATTAAATTTTAATGGCCGCTACAAATTACAGTTTTTAGCTGATGGCAGGTATTTTGTTAGAGTTAATTGACATTAAATAATGATATTTATTAACTTAAATTTTGATGATTTATTTTATTTACGCGTTAAATTAATATGCGCAGTAAAATTATCGTCATCGAATATATTGTGAAATTTCATCTCGACATCTGTGAGTAAGTAATTTTATTTTATTTAAATGATTAATTTTAATTAATAAACATTTACTACTGAACTGATACCAATCGAATGGATGAATTTAATAATAAAAAATTAAAAGTCAATTAAAAGAATTTAATGAGTTTCCATTAATTATCTTTTTCTGAGTAATCTGTAATTACTAGTTACATTAACTCAAAGGGAACAACACTAGTCATTACACATTAGATTACTCATTACTGTTAATTAATTAAATCATTAATTACCCGTAACAATTAATAATTCAATGTATTCATTGTTTTAAAGCTAATGAATTTATTCGAAAAAACTCAGAGATTGTGGAATAATTACGATTAAGGCACGATATTGAATTCAATTTTTAGGATGCGACTTTCAGCTCCAATTCAGTATTTTTGAAGTAGACAATTTTTTAATTTCTAATTAATAATTTATGTCATTTTTTTGAATTTACAATAATTACTCACTAATTTAATCAGTTATTATCACGGATTGGTTCCGTGAAATGTCAGGTAAATCAAATTTTATCACTGATTATCAGTGAAATGTTATTACTGATCAAATCAATGAAATCCGATCACTGATCGAATCAGTGATCGGCTTTCACTGATCGAATCAGTGATCAGCTTTCACTGATCGAATCAGTGATCGGCTTTCACTGATCGAATCAGGGATCGGATTCCACAGATTCGATCAGTGAAATTGAATTACTAATTTTGAAATTACATCATGAGTTAAAATAGTAAAAGTTACCCTTTGCTTCCTTGCACTTGTAACTGGGTAATCAGTGAAATTCTTGTTATAGTCTAGAAGCATAAAACTGATAGAATTTTTTTTCAAAAATCCGAATTTCTTTGCTACGCCTTTATGGCTCCTGGTGTCTGCCTTAAGAGCCAGGGCATACTAAAAAATTTTGGGGAATTGCCGTGATTATAATCCAGGAGTATAAAATTAATGAGAACATGTTTTAGTATGCTTATATTTCCTTATTGTAAGTCCGAATAGATTTGAGTTACGTTTTAGATTCGTGATAGTCCAATCTACCCTTGAATACCCAGGAAAAAATTGTTTTATAAAATTTTAAAAAATGAGATTTGAGTGAGGGAATTAATAATTAAATGTAATTTTATAAAATTGTATAAAATTGAATAAAATTTACTAAAATTTTATACAATTTTTTAAGACTTTGAAGTAAAATTTTATACAATTTCATATGATTTTATAAGACTTTACAAAACCTCATAAATTTTTATAAAACTTTATAAAATTTTACCAGGCCATTTTCGGTATAAAATTTTATAAAAACATTTTTTTCCGAGTATAATCAATTTATCAAAACGAAAATATGCAATTACTTTTACTCAGAGAGGAAAGTACCACGGGCCCAGGCTTGGCCCAGACTTGGCCCAACTTTGTAGAACCTTGGGCCAGGCTTGTAAGCCAGTCTTGGCCCAGCTTTGGTAGAAGCCTGGAATGATAATCTCGGGCCAAGCCTGGTTGCCAGACCTGGCCCATGCTTGGTTACCCAGTCTTGGCCCAAGTCTGGCATGCCATTGGATAGCCAAGGCTAAGTTACCCAGTCCTGGCCCAAGCCTGGGCCAATATAGGTGTGCCAAAGTTAGGTTCCCCAGTGCTGGGCCAAGTAGGGGCCCTTTGTTCAACTCTGGCAGCTTCTGTATGGGTATTTCGGCGCTTAAAATAGTAGGAGGAGATGGGGCAAGAAAGCGCCCCTCCAAAAACTTTCTTCTGTGCTTTTTGTAAATACCATAAATTCGATATATTTGCGTACTTTTAGTCCTCGTATGATACCTGGGGTGAAATGGACCAGCCGAAAATTCTGAAAAAAAGACTTCTTCATATTTTTATCGTCAAATTACAAAAAATTGAATACATTCATTCACTTTTTGGCTGATTCTCTATGCCTGGGGCAAATTTGGCCACTAAAAATATCTGAAAATAATTTTTTTTTTTTTCCAACTGGTAAATTTTTCAACCCGATTAATTTTTACAGTACTCACAAATATTCTCATTGGAATAATATTAATTTACACCTGCACAGGTATCATAAGACCATTTCTTACAAATTTTACATTGAGCCCATGATTCCTTAGAGTCCGAATCAAGTTCATTGCAATAAAGACAGTTACAAATAGGGAAGAAAATTTACCGGTAAAATAAATATTTTACTTATTTTACCAATTTTCAGCAGGTTATTAACCGGATAAATAACCAAAGTAGTTAATTTTGTTCCGTGGGTGGCGTTGATGTGTGATTGAAGATGTGTACAACATAGGCTAAAAATTATTAGCAATTATCTATTATCTTTCAATATTATTGAGTTGATAAATATATAGTTAAAAATGATAAAAGTGAAACATTGATCAAGGTTATTCGCGGATCTTGTCAAATGCAGCTTTAGTATTGAAATACGACCTTCTGTAGAGTTCTGATATAACAAAGTTGGTTGAACAGAAGAATATGAGATTCATCGACCCAGGTTCGAATCTGCGGCATGCAATTTATTATTTTTTTTATTTTACTGAAGTTAGTCGACGTTTTTAATTTTTTTTTATTCGTTTTCAATAATTAAATTAGAACAAAAAACATTTCTTTTAAATTGTAATTAAAGTTTATCAAGTTTTTTTAAAAATAAAATTTATTTTTTATTTTTTTGTAATAATTTTTTCAATAAAAAAAATTCAGTACACCATATTGCTTTTAAAACTTAGTATACTAAACCATATACACATTCGACGCAAGTAGATATTTATCATTTAAATTAGTATTTTACCGGTTAAATAGCCAAATAACTTACCGGTTTATAACCGGATATTTGTTCATTCGAATCACTATTCTATTTTCGCTAAATCCAGGTGTTGTCTCCTTCGTTTTGGCGGCAATTTTGAATTCAAATTCAATTGCATTGCAATAGTTGTAAGAAATCATTACAGTCAATTTGTTTTCAGTAAAGCTGGGGAACGATTTACTACACCTTCAAAAAATTTTCTTCTTTATCATGTTTTGAAGGCGGCCATTATGCCGCAGAAAAAAATTTTTTTTTTACTAAAGTTTCGACAAAATGTCAATGAATTTGTTCGCGATAAGACAAAAGTGAACTGATTTCATGGTTGGAAGCCACAAAAAGTATTAATCGGCTTGGGGGGCCTTCTTGCCCCACCCTCCCCTACCTAAATTTCTATTTTTACCTGATCGATTCCCCATCCAATCTTTTGAGATATCGATCTCTAAATACTTTTCTATTTCTCTAGAAAAATTTATCAATTAATTTATAAATAATTTAAAAAAAAAAATATCTATATATAAAAGATTACTATAAGAGATAATCATAATAATTGCGATAATTGTCTGGCAATTTATCAGAATTATAAAAGTATGCGGCAAATAATGGAGTAAAGAAAATAAATAATTAATATTTAACTCGAGAAAAATAAAAATGAGGATAAAAAAATAACGTGTAAGACTAGACAAAGGGATTGTAGTCTCATATTTATATATATATTATATATTAATACCTATGTATGAGGTATGTAAGTAAGTACTTATGTATGAGGTGTATGTAGTTTCATATAGTTAATGTGCGTGACCGACAAGCGTTGCTACATGTCACATAATCACCAATCCGCAGCTTCTCATTATTTGTTCTCATTACGATGTCTCACGTTCTTTGTCTTTTTTTATTATTATTGTTATTGTTATTGTTTTTATTGTTTAATAATATAGTAGCTGAGGTGAACGGACAAGTTAATATTACTTATTATTGCGACTTCCAAGTACTAGAGCGAAAAAATTTTCATTAACTTTTTTAATTTTTTATGGAATTTCATTTTTTTTTCAATGTTCGAAAAAATAGTGGAAGGGGTCAAAAGTGTTGGGTTTTCAAAGACAATTTTTTTTTTTAAATTTTATTTTGATATTCTTTGAAAATTATTTATTTGGTACAAATTTTTGAAATAAAAATTCATTGGGAATTTTTGGTTATTTGTATCTAAAAAATTAGTGGGAGAAAATTGACATCATAGGAGTGTTTTGGATAGGAAATTTTCTGGACTACAATTTTGGTTCAGTAAAATTTTCCAAAATTTTTAGTAGTTTTCAAGATTTGTGGCTTTGAAGTTATTTTGCCTGAAATTAAAAAATTAAAAATTTGAAATTAATTTTTTAATTTTTCAATTGGTCAAGTTGACGCTTTTACAGCTGATAAAATATTAATCTAATTGATAAGAAATTTTCCACTCGACAATTTTATTTGAGTAACGTTTTCCGAAATTCCTATTCCTTTTCCCAATATTCGAATTTAAAGGCAATTTTCTCAAAAAAAAATTCTAGACATTTTTCAATTTTCTTTTACTTATTACCCTTAATCTAATGATCAAAAGTCAATGGAACATAAACATTTTTCCTCAAAAATTTTCCGCTCTACAATTTCCTTTCCATAACATTTCCCAAAATTTTCAATTCTTTTCCCAAAATTCCTACTCGAAGTCATTTCCAAAAATCTTAAAATTTCCCTCTCGTATTACCGTCTCTACTTTCCCATAACTCTTAAACTAATTACCGAAAACCAATAAAAAAAACAACTATCGATCTGAAATTTCCCGCCCTACAATTTCACTCTCATTAAATTTTCCGAAATTTCCATAACTTTCCCAGATATCCTCGAAAACATAAAAATCCCCAGTTTCCAACTCCTTCGCTACAACTCCCAGCCCTCTAACCTAAAATTAAACTCATAGGTGAATTTTCCATCGGAAATTTTCCGGCCAACACACCTACGCCCTTAAATTTTCTTAATATTCCCAACTATAGCCACAAAAGAAATAAAACCAGTCTCGCATTTTCCGACTTCCCCATAAACCCAAAGAGGAATCGTCCTCTATAAATAAATATATGTAAAGACAATACATTGTAACATATATATACAGTGTATATATTATGTACACTTAGTATAGTAAGTGCTAGGTAGAGTGTATACTAATTAATGTAATAATTATTAGCACGAAAAGATATTATCGTAAGTATTATTCTCAGTGTTTATATTTTTGTTGTATGTTTTTCTTAACATATACTGATTGCTGATGATGCTTACACACACATGGCTCCCTCAATGAGTGCTTACGATTATGAGAAACGGTTCGTCGGTTCTTATATACATTGATATATACATATATATAAATATACGGTTGAATTAAAGTAGCGTTAAAGGCGAATGCTTAGTAGACTATCTAACAGTATGTAATTAATATTGTGTTAAAAAAATTTTATGGCCTATGTTAAGTATGGAGATAGTGGGGGAGGTAGAGGAGAAGGAGCTGAAGAAGTTATATGGGGGGGGAGGGGGAAATCAATTCTTACATGCTTTCACTGTATGATTGCCCGGAAATCCTGTTCAACGTTGATCCCTTTTGATTTCTTACGGAGATTACTATTAATATAACATTGAAGTATGTATAAATATATATAAATATATATATGTGCACCTGTTTAGACTACTTATGTAATGTATCACTGAGTGTTGGTCTTTGTTTGATTAATGATTAATGATTTATTGTGAGATTTATTTACCGACTGGAATGTGGGATTTTTTTTTCTTGCTGCTTATCTAGATTTTATGGGACCTAAAGAAAATTGGAGAGGGGACGTAGGGAGTGTGAGGAAAAGTGGAAAATTATGACAGGACATTAAAAAAAAAATTTTTTGGAAAATTTTGGAGGAAAATTAGGAAAACTTGGGAGGAAAGCTAATAAGGAGGGGTATCGTGGAAAGTTAAGGAAATTTTGGAAAAATTAATTTAAGGAAAATTAGGGAGCGGAAAATTTTAGGTGAAAAAGGGGGTGAGATATTGAATTTGGGTAATTAGAGGCTGAGTTATGGATTTACGGGGAATTGAGAATTGGGGAAAAGTTGGGAAATTTGGGAGGCTGATAGATTTTCGTGGAAATCTGGGAAATTTTTGGAAATTAAGAAGACGAATGGAAAAATTTTTGAGAGAAACTCAAGAGCGAGATATCGTAGGAAATTCGGAAAATTCTAGAAAATACGAGAGCGAGAAATTTTCAGTGGGAAATCGGTATATTAAACTTGGGTAACTAGAGGCTGAGTTATGAAGTTACGGGGAATTGAAAATTGGGGAAAAGTTAGGAAATTTATGATGCTGATGGATTTTCATGGAAATTTGGAGAATTTTGAAAAACGAGTAGGACAAATTGGGAAGTTTGGGGGAAAACTTTATTTCTGGAAAGTTAGGAAAACGTAGAAGTTTAATCAAAGGAAAGTCATGGAAGAGAAAATTCTAGGTGGAAAGTCGGTAGAAGATTTCCAATTTAGGTACTAAGTGGCCGAGTTATGGAGTTATGGGTAACTAGGAATCTGGACAAATTGTGAAAAATCGAAATCTGATGGATTTTCATAGAAATCTGGTGAGTTTTAAGAAATGAGGGAAAATCTTATAAGAGAGAAATTGTAGAACAGAAAATTTTGGTTTAAAATACGTATAGAAACTTGAGTTTTTGTGATTCGAGGAAAAGTTGTAGGTAATCGAAATTAGGAAATCGTAAAAATAGAAGACTTGAACGATTTTTGTGGATTTTCATGGAAAGTAAGGAAAATTTTAGAAAATTGTAAAAATGCGAAGTATCAAATTTTTAATTTTTCGATAAAAAATACACATGTCAAGTTAGTCTGAGCTCACTAGTTTAAAAGTTATCGGCAATTAGAAATTGGAAAATGTCATGAAAATTCTGGCATTCGCTGAAAATTGCTTTGAACACAGATATTACGAGAAATAATAGGAATTTCGAAAATCTTTATAGAAATTAAATTGTAGATCGGGAAATTTCCGATCTAAAACGCATATATCTTGATAAGTTTAAATAAGTAGTTTTTAAATTGCAGTCAATAAAAAACAAAAATATTTTTATCGCTTTCTAAATATTCATTTTTTTTTATCTCTTCGCCTTCAATGGTTAATATCTTAGAAAGTAATAAAAATTTTCAAAAATTTTATCAATACAGAATTGTAGCCCAGAAAATTTCCTTTCCAAAACACATATATGATATACATTTTTGAATGTATCCTCAAAATTGTATCCAAATGTCATATAGTACAAATTGACTCTACCCCCTTTTCGCATCCCAAGTCCTCTGAAAAATCGAAACCTTTTTCTAAGAATCCGTTAAAAAAAAATCAATTAATTTTTTACAAAACTCCCGACTAATCAACGCGTGCGGACTATCGGCTTTTTTTAAAAAACCCCCCAAAAAAAGATCAATCAGTCGAGTCTATAATTAACGAGTTAAGTCTTAGCTCAGGTCGATGCTAAATGCACTGGGGACTATTTTTTGCCGTAAGTGTATAGACACAAGAGATAATTATCCCTTAGTATCATTGACTTATGCATCCACGAGTGTCCCGCGACAAAGCGATAGAGCCAGAGACAGATAAAGAGAGAGACAAACAGAAGTAACTCTCGTTCTTCGATTGGTTAAACATGTTTTGTGTGGATTGTTATTTAAAAAACTGTCGGCTAAAGCTTTAAAGTATTAAGTTGACCCAAGCATACACGAGGAAAACACACAAGAGAATGTTTGCGGCGTCTCTGTAAGAAATAACGACGTCTAGGGTCATAATTAGTAGGCGTTAATTCAACGCCTACCAGACACCGCTGCGTGTCTCGCTAAAATCGTTTATGATTCTCATGCTACTGTACTTTTACCTGTATATATACATATATATGAGTATGTACATACAAATATTTATATATGTTTAGTTATGAATTAAATGAATTTGAAAACCGCGATTGTATTGACAGAAGAATTTTTATTTTTAACTTTGAAAATTTGTTGCTTTTGTGCAAAAATTGAAGATTAGACTTTGAAAAATAATTTTTATGTTTGTTTGATAGGGTTACGATCATTAGATTCCGAGATATCGAATTTTAAAGTCGACTATTATTGATTTTAAAAAATTCAAATTTTTATAGAATTTTTTTGTGACTAAAAATTTGTAAAAACTAAATTTATTATTATAAAGGGCTCGTATTGGTCTCATTCTAAAGAGTAGACCTCTGGCTACAATTTTGATTTTTACACAATCAACTTCCGGTCATTAGTTTCCAAGATATTGACTTTTATTCGTTTCTTGAAATGAGAAAAATTTCAATTTTTGAGAAATTCGAATTTTTCAAACTTTAAAAATTCATAACTTTCAAACTTATAAATATTAAGAGTCGTTATAGGTCTCATTCTATAGATTAGACCACTAGCTACAGTTTTTAATTTTACACAATCAACTTCCGGTCATTAGTTTTCAAGATATCGACTCTTACCCGCATGGAAAAGCTATATATTGTTAAAAGTATATAAAAAAATATATGGTGAATATGTGATAAATATACAGCGGCAAAAATATCTATATTGAAAAATATATGTTTTTTACATATATTGGATTATATATTTATCATAATATATTTACTTGTATATAATGTTTTGTATTTTTCTATATATATTATCTCATATAATGCTCAATATATTCTTATCATATATGGATAGTATATATATAATTTATAAGTATAATATAAGAAACTTGATGTATATATCCATATATTTTGACTCATATAATTAGTGGTATATGGTCTCTATATAATTGATTATATATGAAAGAATTTATATGATTAAATATATGGTTCGCGGTATATTGGAATTATATTTTTCCAGTATATTAAAACTTATATTTTTCGCAATATATTGAAAATTTTATTTTTTCAATATACTTTTTCAATTTCTACACAATTCCACAAAAAAAGTCAAATTTATTATTTTTCCTCCTTCTTTTTATTGACCTTTTATTTACTGGCAATAACCTAAGAAAAGTAAAAAAAGTCCCATATATTTTACAATATATTGGAAACCATATATTTTGCAATATATTGGAAAACATATATAAAAAATACTATATATTAATTAATATACTACTTTCAATATAATATATCAATATAAAAAAGATATATTAAAATATATATGTAAAACATACATAAAAAGTCATATGTTGATAAATATATTGATAATATATTCTAGCAATATATTTTTTTTCAATATATTATCATATATTAATACGGCAAAAATATAAATATTATTTTATATATTGTACAATATATCACATTATAATATTCATATATTCTATCATATATGTTTTAACATATAAAGTTTTTTCATGCGGGTATTAATTTCTTGAAATAAGAAAATTCAAATTTTTTTAAAAATTCGAATTTTTCAAACTTAAAAAATTTATAACTTTCAAAGTCATCATTATTACGGACTCTCATTGGTCCCATTTTGAAGATAAGACTTCCGGCTACAAATTTCACTCCTACACAATCAATTTCCGGTCATAAGTTTCCGAGTTATCGCTGTTTGTTAATTTCTTAAAATCAGATTCAAAATTATTGTTTTTCGAACTTAAAAAATTTATAACTTTAAAAGTTATCAATATTGAGAGCTTTCGTTAGTCTAATTTCAAAGATGAGAATTTACAATTTTCACCCTCATATAATCAACTTCCGGTTATAACTTTCCGAGATATCGAGTCGTAAAGTCGGTAGCTTAAGACTAAATAAATTAAAAACCTTTTTTTTTGCTCTGACCTCGATGACCATCTTGCCTCACAAAGATATATTGGAGAAGAATAAGATGTAGCTTAAATCCAGGTCTTCCATTTCCTGAGAAAGGGTATTGTAGCTAAGCGTAGATTTATTATCCACTAGATTCTCCAAAGTTCTCTCCAGCCCCAGCTCCAGCCCGAGCATTTTCCGTGACAACTCTTAAGGAAATGCCATTAATCGACTATTCTATTAAGAATCCAGTTGTCATGGATCAGATCCAGAACGTCTAGACTCTCTAGTGTCTAGTGTCTACCAAATCCAGCTCTAAAATATCCAATTTCTTATCTTCTTCAACATTTAATTACTTATTTTACAATTATAATTTAATATTAACCCTTCATTGCCCACAATTACACTTATTGTTATTTCGTTGGCCTAGATATTCATTGTTTTAATCGTTAATTATTTATTGATCGTTAATCAATTAATCATCAATAGGGCCAGGATTTTAGCGTTAATTGAAAAATAATTTATAATTAGTGGTGTGAAATTTTTTATATTACGGAGATAATATTGGTTTTATTAAAAAACTTTTTAAACAAAAGTTGTAGCAAATTCAATTTTCTAAAAAAAATATCTCTTATAATTTTTTCTTAGGACTAATAAGAAAGCCGTAGTTTCAAAATTAAGATTTTCATAATTAATCAAATTTTGAATCATCCATTATGAATCTTAATTTTTCAATTACCGTGAGAGTACACGGAAAGAAAATTATGGGAAGTTTTGCTATGCATTATGGGAATAGTTTCCATAATGGTATGGGAACAGTACCTATACTAGTATAGGGATGGTTCCCATATATTATGGGAACCATCCCCATAATAGTATGAGAATAGTTCCCATACCATTATGGGAATGGTTCCCATATTGGTATAGGAACTATTCCTATAATATTTTGGGAACTATTCCCATAATGTTATGGGAACCATCCCTATAATATCATAAAATTTTTTTTTTGCACAATAGTGTAGAAATTTCCCAAAATTTGAATTTTCTTGAATGTTTTGTGCTGACAAAAAATTCTTGTTAAAAATTTTAATGTTTTTTTGCCAAATACGATTTTTTTTTTCAATGTTTGAATTTTTGTTTTTATGTTTAATAATATTTCTGTGTATTGTAGAAGTGATTACCACACTTCTTTAAATTAATTTTTTCATAATAATATGGGAACCATTCCCATAATATCATGGGAATGGTTCCTATAATAGTATGGGAACTATTCCCATAATATTATGGGAATGATTCCCATAATGGTATACGAACCATTCCAATTGCATTATGGGAATGATTCCCATAATATTATAGGAATGATTCCCATAATATTATAGAAAGTATTCCTATAAATTATAGGAACCATTCCTATAATTATAGGAACCGCTCCTATAATTTATGGTCGTAATTCCTATGATGGTATAGGAACAAATTTCACAAAATTATGGGAACCGCTGCCATAATTTTCTTTCCGTGTATTGGTCGTATAAGAAAATCCTGGGAGACATTATTTTTTAATAAAATTAAATTTACTACAACTTTTGTTCGAAAACGTTTTTAATAAGACCAATATTTTCGCCGTCATATCAAAAATTTGAACTACTTATTTCAAAAATGAGGTTAAATATCTCGGGATCTTATGATTGAAATTCGAAAACTGACCTGTGAAAATTATAGCCGGAAGTCTGATCTTTGAAATGAGACTGATAAAGTCTCTTTATGTTCATTAGTTCAGAAGTTATGAATTTTTAGGATTAAAAAAAAATATAAGTGAAAAATTCGAATTTTTCTTATTTTAAGAAATTATAAAATGTCTATATCTCGGAAGCTAATGATCGAAAGTTGATCATACCAAAATGAAAGTTGTAACTAGAAGTCTAATCTTCGAAATGAGACCTATGACGTTCCTCAATATTGATAAGTTTAGAGGTTATGAATTTTTGAAGTTTGAAAAAATAAAACTATCAGAAAATTTGAATTTTTCTTATTTCAAGAAATTAATAATAGTCTATATCACAGAAGCTTATGATTGAAAGTTGATCATGTCTCAGTAAAAATTAAAGCCGGAAGTCTGATCTTTAAAATGAGACCTCAAACTTCTCTTAATATTGATAAGTTTGAAAGTTATGAAGTATTCAAATTCAAAAGATTTTCTTAAAAAAAAAAAAAAAAAAAAAAGAAAAATCAGAAAAAAAAATAATTTTATCTGTTAGGATAGTTTTGCAGTACTGCAAAAAACAGTAAAATAACATCCAGATAATTTTCCCAAGCAGTAAAAAAATAAAACCGATTGTTTTTATTTCAAAGATCCAAGCGATCTCGAAATCGTTGATCGCGCACCAGATGGCTACAATGTAATACAATAGTAATAAAATGCATACCAATACATAGTATATAATGTATATAAAATACTCGCATATACTGTGAATGCTGTAAATTATTAAAATTAGATAATTATTATTATATAGTTATCTTGGGTTTAAAAACGTTCATGGCCGACAGCTGGTTACTTTTTATTCCTCATTATTAAAACGCCCCACATTTAAAATAATAATATTCTGTAACGATTATTGAATGCTTGTCATTAGCATCCAGCGGAAGTTCAAGTATAAAGATACAATAATAAGTAATAAACAATGAGAAGTTGATTATTAAATATTTAACGGTTCTCAATTTTTTTTTAACTTTAAAAATTCATAACTTCGAAACTTCTTGTTATTAAGAGACTTTGTAGGTCAAAAAGGTAGATCTGTTTAAAAATAAATGATAAATTCAAATATTTTTTCTTTTATTTAAGTTTATAAATTGTATTTTACACGGAAAGAAAATTACAGCAGCGGTTCCCATAATTTTGTGAAATTTTTTCCTATACCATCATAGGAATTACGACCATAAATTATGAGAGCGGTTCCTATAATTATAGGAATGTTTCCCATAATTATAGGAATAGTTTCTATAATTATGGGAATGATACCCATAACACTATAGGAATGGTTCCTATAATTATAGAAATGGTTCCTATAATTTATAGGAATACTTTCTATAATATTATGGGAATCATTCCTATAATTTATGGGAACTATTTCCACAATATTATAGGAACCATTCCCTTAATATTATGGGAATGGTTCCTATAATAGTATGGGAACTATTCCCATAATATTATGGGAATGATTCCCATAATGCAATTGGAATGGTTCGTATACCATTATGGGAATCATTCCCATAATATTATGGGAATAGTTACCATACTATTATAGGAACCATTTCTATAATATTATGGGAATGGTTCCCATATTATCATGAAAAAATTAATTTAAAGAAGTGTGGTAATCACTTCTACAATACACAGAAATATTATTAAACATAAAAACAAAAATTCAAACATTGAAAAAAAAAAATCGTATATGGCAAAAAAAAATTAAAATTTTTAACAGGAATTTTTTGTCAGCACAAAACATTCAAGAAAATTCAAATTTTGGGAAATTTCTACACTATTGTGCAAAAAAAAAATTTTATGATATTATGGGAATGGTTCCCATAATGATATGGAAATGGTTCCCATAATATTATGGGAACCATTCCCATAATGGTATGGGAACAATTCCCATATCATTATGGGAACCATTCCCATACTGGTATGGGAACTATTCTCATACTATTATGGGGATGGTTCCCATAATATATGGGAACCATCCTTATAGTAGTATAGGTACTATTCCCATACCATTATAGGAACCATTCCCATAATGCATAGCAAAACTTCCCATAATTTTGTTTCTGTGTATATAAAAATTTAATCTGTTTTTGATTTTTTAATAAAGCCGTCAAACTTTCATTAACTGCCAACATTTTTAAACAAAAGACACTGAATAAATAGTTAACAAAATATAATCATTTCTGTAACTTACTAATTTTTTATAAATATTGCCCATAAATAAAAATATTACGAGTCCATGATTTAATCTAGTTTAGTCCTTGCAAATTTTCAGAACTAAAATTATTTATAGTTCAAGAATTAATCTACTTTTGTCTGCCCGTAACGCAATTGTTTTTTAAAGCAACAGATCAAAAACAGCTTAAAATTTTTATAAAAGATCACAAACAGATCAACTAATCCAAAAACAGTCCAAGGAGACTAAAATCAGATCGAATTTTTAGACTCGGGTTTTTGGGTCTCATTTTATAGATCAGACTTCCGGCGACAATTTTATTTTCTGCGTCGTCAATTTTTGATCATTAGTTCCTAAGATATAAACTATTAGTAATTTCTTGAGATAAGAAAAAATTGAATTTTTGATAATTTCCATTTTTCAAACGTTAAAAATTTGTAACTTTCAAACTTATTGATATTAAGAGACTTTGCGGGTCTCATTTCAAAGATCAGACTTCCGGCTACAATTTCTCAAATTAAGTTTTTAGTATGATAACTTTTCAAGATATCAGTTCGTACACTGTAAAAAGAGCGGTGTTAAAAATGGACTCGTTTTAACTCCGCCCGGTGTAAAAATGAAATTACACCGGTGTAGGAGGAGTAATACACCGGTGTTAAAAATACCGGTGTTAAAGCGGGGTAACCGGTGTAAAAGCGGAGTAATACCGGTGTAAAAGCGGGGAAAATTGCGATTGCTTGGAGTATTAACTTTAAAGATTATAAAACACAAAAAATGTCAGTTCTTTATGAAAATTAATAAAAAATATCATTTATTAACAAGTATACACTGTAAAAAATTCGCGGAGTGAATGCGGATTAAATTCGGAGTGAATGCGGAGTGAATGAACTTTTAATTATTCACTCCCCTCGGAGTGAAATTCAATCCGGAGCGGAGTTTTGAAAATATTATTAATAAAAAATTGTTCCACTCAATAAAATCGAAGTAAAAATTCGCGTATTACGTTATTGATCAGCTGATATGCACACACATACGCACATACATATTTAGGCACACACGCGCACTCGCACACACACGCACGCACACATTTGCACACACGCACAAATTTGTACACATGCACACATTTTCACACACGCACACATTTTCACACACGCACACATTTTCACACATGCACACATTTGCACACACGCATACAAACACCTGCACACACCCGAACACACACATGCACGCAAACACACACTCGCACACACACACACACACACACACACACACACACACACACACACACACACACACACATATTGTTTAGCAGTTTCATATAAAATAATATAAATTTATTTAAGTATTGAAACACCGGACCGGAGTGAATCGGGAGTGAAATAAAATCCGCGTCACTCCGAGATCACTCCGCTAAAAAAAACTCCCAATTCACTCCGCATGCGGAGTGATTTTTTATAAAACTCCGGAACTCCGAGTGGCGGAGTGAATCCGGAGTGAATTCGGATTTTATTTCACTCCCAATTCACTCCGGATTCACTCCGAATTTTTATAGTGTAGTGATCGAGTAAGTAAAAATATTCACAAAGTAAAATATTTTAACACCGGTCTAGAATATTTACACCGGTGGCAGCGTTATTTTCACACCGCTTTCGGGGGTAAATTTAACACCGATAATTTTAACACCGCTTGGACTTACACCGCTTGGACTTACCCCGGTGATTTTTTACAGTGTAAATAAAAATATCTAAGAATTATATAAAAATAAAAAATCATATAATTTATTGTATTTCTCACGATCTAATGCCATTAATCGAGGTCAAGGACCTTAGAAGAATATTCAGAAAATGTCGTCGAGTAACTTTAAAGAGCCTTCCTTGTCCTCAAGATGATGATGATGATGATGATGATGATGATGATGAGGATGATGAGGATGGTCACCTGCGTTGTGTTCAAAACAAGGGACAAAAACTCGTAGAATGTACTCGCGACCTTGGCTAGGTCATCACACGGTCTCTTCCTCATCAATACCGACCCCTAATTAATAATTGATAGCCAATTATTAGCCGCCGGGCGGTAAGCTCAAAGAATCGATAAAATAAAATTAAAAATAAAACTAAACAAAGACAGAAAAAAATAAAAAATGTGAAGAATCGAAATGGAAAAATGCCGTCAGATCCTGGGAACGCCCGGATACTTCTTGCAGGAATTAGGCCCTCACGTTGATTTAAAGCCGACGAGGAAAGTTCTCACACGCGGCAATTTTTTTTTTTTTTTTTTAAGTCGATCGGTCTCATTCTTATCCATCCTCATCCTCATTCTTAAGAATACTTACGTATTTGCCATTAGCGGACGTCAATTCACCAAATGCTTATTCTTCAGGGGCGTTAAGGATGAGAGATTTTTTTTTTTAACGAAATTTAATTGACAAAATTTGGAGATTTAATTTTGTTGAATTTCGCGGGTTCTTCAAACTTTGATATCTCGAAAACTATTGGACGAAAGTTAATTACGTAGAAATGAAAATTGCAGCGGAAAGTCTCATCTTTTTAATGAGTCCAACATTATCCTTTAATATTAACGAACACTCAGAAAATTAAATAATAGAAACTACTATCTAGTTATGGTAAACTTTCTACCATCAATCCGACAATAGTGAATATTATCTAGATGATTGTATAAATCATCTAGATTGTAATATTCACTATATTTATGATAATTGTTACAATCCTGCATGTTAACTAGAGTTAATTATTATTATTATTTTAAATAGTTATATTTACAATCCAGATGATAACAGTTACCATCAGAAATCATAATAGTTACAAGGTTCAAAAAATACTAAATGTTAATAATGACCAAATTTGATTTCTTAGACGGAAAGAAAATTATGGGAAGTTTTGCTATGCATTATGGGAATGGTTCCCATAATGGTATGGGAATAGTACCTATACTACTATAGGAATGGTTCCCATATATAATGGGAACCATCCCCATAATAGTATGAGAATAGTTCCCATATCATTATGGGAATGGTTCCCATAATATTATGGGAACCATCCCCATAATATTATGGGAACCATCCCCATAATAGTATGGGAATAGTTTCCATATCATTATGGAAATGGTTCCCATAATGATATGGGAATGGTTCCCATAATATAATGGGAATGGTACCCATAATATTATGGGAACCATTCCCATAATGGTATGGAAATCATTCCCATACTATTATGGGAATGGTTCCCATATTGGTATAAGAACTATTCCTATAATATTATGGGAACTATTCCCATAATGTTATGGGAACCATCCCTATAATATCATAAAAATTTTTTTTTGCACAATAGTGTAGAAATTTCCCAAAATTTGAATTTTCTTGAATGTTTTGTGCTGACAAAAAATTCTTGTTAAAAATTTTAATGTTTTTTTGCCAAATACGATTTTTTTTTTCAATGTTTGAATTTTTGTTTTTATGTTTAATAATATTTCTGTGTATTGTAGAAGTAATTACCACACTTCTTTAAATTAATTTTTTCATGATAATATGGGAACCATTCCCATAATATTATAGGAATGGTTCCTATAATAGTATGGGAACTATTCCCATAATATTATGGGAATGATTCCCATAATGGTATACGAACCATTCCAATTGCATTATGGGAATCATTCCCATAATATTATGGGAATAGTTCCCATAATATTATGGGAATAGTGCCCATACTATTGTAGGAACCATTCCCATAATATTATAGGAATGGTTCCTATAATAGTATGGGAACTATTCCCATAATATTATAGGAATGATTCCCATAATGGTATACGAACCCTTCCAATTGCATTATGGGAATCATTCCCATAATATTATGAGAATAGTTCCCATACTATTATAGGAACCATTCCCATAATATTATGGGAATGGTTCCTTTAATTTATGGGAATGGTTCCTATAAATTATACCAACCATTCCCATAAATTATAGGAATGATTCCCATAGTATTATAGAAAGTATTCCTATAAATTATAGGAACCATTCCTATAATTATAGGAACCGCTCTCATAATTTATGGTCGTAATTCCTATGATGGTATAGGAAAAAATTTCACAAAATTATGGGAACCGCTGCCATATTTTTCTTTCCGTGTACTCAGTACTTGGATGATTTTTATTTTGATGAGCATACTGAATCATTCAAAGATATTGACAGAAGTTCTCTCGCTTGGAAATTTTTATTGTACGCTGATCTAGACGACTGTACGGTAACTTATTTCAAAATTTTAAACAACAAAATGTACATTACTAAATTATGGATTTAAATAGAAAATATTTGTTTACAATTTGAAAGTAAAATTGAAATAGGGCTAGTACGCCAATGAAGAGTTTATAATATCAATAATTTTAATACCTGTAATTTAAAGTTTTAAAAAATTGTCATTTTCTTGTTAAAATTTTATAAATAAAACTTAAGTATGTTTGTCATCATATTTGTATTCGGAAATTTACAATTTTGCAGCAGTACTTGAAAATTATTGAATTTTCGATCAATTTTTTCATTGCAATCAATAATATTAATTACCATCTTTGATAGTAACTGTTATCATCCTGATGGTAATTGTTACCATCCTGACAGTATCTGTTACGAAATTTATTGCAGAAGCTATCATCCAACACGGAAAGAAAATTATAGCAGCGGTTCCCATAATTTTGTGAAATTTTTTCCTATACCATCATAGGAATTACGACCATAAATTATGGGAGCAGTTCCTATAGTTATAGGAATGTATCCCATAATTATAGGAATAGTTCCTATAATTATGGGAATGATACCCATAACACTATAGGAATGATTCCTATAATTATAGGAATGGTTCCTATAATTTATAGGAATACTTTCTATAATATTATGGGAATGGTTCCTATAATAGTATGGGAACTATTCCCATAATATTATGAGAATAGTTCCCATACTATTATAGGAACCATTCCTATAATATTATGGGAATGGTTCCCATATTGTCATGAAAAAATTATTTTAAAGAAGTGTGGTAATCACTTCTACAATACACAGAAATATTATTAAACATAAATACAAAAATTCAAACATTGAAAAAAAAAATCGTATTTGGCAAAAAAACATTAAAATTTTTAACAAGAATTTTTTGTCAGCACAAAACATTCAAGAAAATTTAAATTTTGGGAAATTTCTACACTATTGTGCAAAAAAAAATTTTATGATATTATAGGGATGGTTCCCATAACATTATGGGAATAGTTCCCATAATATTATAGGAATAGTTCCTATACCAATATGGGAACCATTCCCATAATGGTATGGGAACTATTCTCATACTATTATGGGAACCATTCCCATAATATATGGGAACCATCCCTATAGTAGTATAGGTTCTATTCCCATACCATTATGGGAACCATTCCCATAATGCATAGCAAAACTTCCCATAATTTTCTTTCCGTGAATAATTATTAATTCTATTAAAAAAAATTATAACACTAACTATTT
Source organism: Microplitis mediator (assembly GCF_029852145.1). Lineage (NCBI taxonomy): Eukaryota > Metazoa > Arthropoda > Insecta > Hymenoptera > Braconidae > Microplitis > Microplitis mediator. The sequence goes on from NC_079979.1 coordinate 2,203,866, forward strand.
TTGCATTGAAAAACGTTCCAATTATTCTAGATAATTGGAATTAAAAATTTAGCATAATAAATACAATTACTTAATTTTCTGAGTGTCCCTTAATATTGACGAATATCAAAGATATGAATTTTAAAAGATTAAAATTTTTATAATTTCAATATATTATTATTTGTCTATAACTCGAAAGCTAATAATCGAAAGTCGATCACATAAAAACCAAAATTGTAGCCGAAAGTTTCATCTTTCTAATGAGACCAACAACGTCCCTTAAAATTTATAAGTTCACAAGATATGAGTTTCAAAAGTTTGAAAAATAAGAGCTTTAAAAAAAATCTGATTTTTTTTTTTATTTAAAAAAATTACTGATAGTCGATATCTCGAAAACTAATGATCAGAAGGTGAACATAAAAAAACAAAAATTGTATAAAGTTTTACTGAATCGTCTATTAAAACTTTTTTGAAACAAAAATAAACCATTAAACTGTCGCTAAAAAATTTAATTAGCGGAAAAAAAAAAGCGTCAGCGCAGTAATTTGGTGTCTAGTGACACAAGACAAGTAAATGCGTGACAAGACAAGACGAAAAGTTTAATAACGTGTATCATGTTGTGTCAGGCGTCAAAGACAAACCTGAAGAATCAGTGAAATAAGTTTATGTAATTATATCACCTGAGGTATGAACGCAAGAGAGTGTGCAAGTTAATCACGAACGCACGAATTAAGGACTGATAGGTAGTGATATAGTATCGGAATATTAGCAGCTGTTAATCAGGAAGAATCGAAATTATTAATATCTAACTAGGTTAATAAACATGTCTTATGTTTGATTCACATGTTTATCTAAGACATCACGCAATCTTGGATTTAACACGCAAATACGCATGTATGACTTTAAGGAAATGCGCGAAAGCAAGTACGCAATTGATTTATTTTCATCGATTTTTTTTTTTTTTTTCTTATTGGGTTAGTTTTTGTTGTGATAAAAAATATTTACAAGTTTGTTAATATATTGTTTGCACTGGTACGAGTCTCGCGGTTTATCGAATAAATACCGCGAGCTGTTGGTGGGACTATCGTCTTGATCATGTCAAAGTAAAGGGAGTTTGTAAAACCGAAATTAATTTTTTAGACAACGATTTGCTTACTTTTTTATTCAAGGGTTCGTTTTTTTTTGTGAGGAAATAGAAATCGAAAAATGGGGGTGGGTTAATTTTTGTGAAAAGTTTTTGACAGAATTCTGGTTTTCTTGTTGGATTAAATTCGATGAATTGTTTTTGAGATATCGAAGTTGTAAGTGAAGATTTTCTTTATATATCAAATTTTATATATATTTTGATTAGACCGAATATTTTTCCTTCATAATTATGAAAGTGTAAAAAAAATTCGTTCCAAAAAGATTCCAAAAAAGTTCCGCATGTGGAACTTCTAAACATGAGACAAATTAGAACTTCGAATGGAACTTTTTTGGAACGTTAGTAATTTTGATGGTAAAAAAAAAGTTTTTATGAGCAAATTTAGAGTTAAAAAAGGACGTTCTTGGAACGTATTTGAAAATTTTTATGGACGTTTTTTGAGTTCTTTAAAAAATTCGAAAATAGTAATTTTTGAACTATTTTGGCATGTTTCTGGAACGTCTTTTTTAGTTCATAAAAAGTCAAAAGTGGTGATTCTGGAACTTTTTTGGAATGTTTTTGAAACGTCTACTTTAGTTCTATAATAGGTTGTAAAGTAACGATTTTTGGACCATTTTTGAATGTTTTTGGAACGTCTTTTTTAGCTTCCGAAAAAGGTCAAAAGTGGTGATTATGGAACTTTTTCGAATGTCCATATGAAATTCAAAAAAATTTCCAAGTACGTCCTTTTTTTAACCTAAATTCGCTCATAAAAACTTATTTTTCTACCATCAAAATTACGAACGATCCAAAAAAGTTCCATTCGAAGTTCGAATCTGTCTCATGTTTAGAAGTTCCACATGCGGAACTTTTTTGGAATTATTTTGGAACGAATTTTTTTTACATGGGAATATAGCGGCCTATTTTAAAGTAGGTTTAAATTATTTTAAGTGATATTTTGCACAAAACCATACAAATTTTACACATGATTCGAAAAATCATAGTATTTAAAAGCCCAAAATACAAAATGGTGATAGAAAGAGGCGCAGAGACTTGAGTGTAGTTTTTTATTGCGCCTGTTTTTCCGATAAACAATTTAGACAAAACTACAAGTTATGTTGTAACTGCACATTTGTCGGAATGTATAAAGTACAACCTGGCGCAGGGCAAAGTGGTAACAGGAACCAGCACCAGAAAAATATTAATCCATATGGAAAATTCTGTCCATGAGACAGATTTTCAAGAAGGAAATCTAATACTTGAAATGTCATTCCGAAAATTTTACCATAAGCCCGGTCAATAGAAGATGAAAAGTCTGCTGTGTTTAGTTTGTTAGTTTTTATCAAAAAAATTTAACGTTTTTCAAACTTTAAAAATTCATAACCTCTAAACGTATCAACGTCTAGTGTTTTTTCGGGTCTCATTTGAAAGATCAGACTTTTAGCTACAAATTTCACAGCTCAGTCCCCATACGAAAAAAATATATATCCGGATATATCCTCATACAGGAGCTGCCAGAGTTGAAAAACAGGCCCCTACTTGGCCCAGGCTTGGGCCAGGACTGGGTAACCTAGCCTTGGCCGTTACAATGATTACCCGGGCTTGGGCCAAGCCTGGGTAACCTAGTCTTGGCTATCCAATGGCAAGCCAGACTTGGGCCAAGACTGGGTAACCTAGCCTCGGCCGTCCAATGGCGACCCAGACTTGGGCCAAGGTAGGATTACCCAAGTTTGGATATTTCTATGGTTTATATAAGTAGATCATATAAATGTACCAGTTCAACGTTAGTAGGTTCGTCCAGTAGCTACCGTTCGGACCCAGTAATCAGAAGGACGGCAGTTCGCGCTCAGAGTCCAGCAGAATTTCCACCGAGTTTTTTTCACATCATTTACCTCCCTTAGATAATTAAAACGTTAATGATCATGAATTCTACGAGGTTAATAATAATAAATTTTTTTAAATTAAATTTATTCGTTTCCTGGAGGCCTGGACCAAGTCTGGCAACTAAGCATGGGCCAGGTCTGGCAACCAGGCTTGGCCCGAGATTATCATTCCAGGCTTCTACCAAGGCTGGGCCAAGACTGGCTTACAAGCCTGGCCCAAGGTTCTACAAAGTTGGGCCAAGTCTGGGCCAAGCCTGGGCTCGTGGTACTTTCCTCTCTGGGTCTGGGCAAGTCTGCATATATGAGACATATATTTATATTTTTAACAGAATTTGAGTGCAATTTAACAAAAAAATTAATTTCTGTTATGACAAAATGTTGTAACTCGAGATACGTTTTTTATCGTAAGAAACTAATGCTTATTTCGATAAATAGATGAAATTGTTATGACAAAACGCTCTAACTCGAAGAATTAAATTTCCAATGCAAAAAAGATACTTTTTTTTTCATTTCTTTTATACGCACATTTGATCAATATTATTGGCATAATTAATTAAATTAGTAAAATTTTGATGATACCCTATTATTAAGTGACACTAAATAAACCTTTTTAGCTTTGTTACGACAAAACAGCGTATCTCGAGATACGTCTTTTTGTCATAACAGGGCAGCAAAATGATTCTCATATAAAACCTCGTACTTCCAGCTTTAATTTAACCCCCACTTGTTTTACTTTCTCCAATTCCAAGCCGTAAAGAAATTTCCAAAAAAAACTCAAAACTTCCAGTGAAAAAAATCGGAATCGTCTTGCAGATAATCAAATAAAATCGATATTAAAATCCAAAATGGAATAATTCATGTAGTGCAATATTAACAGTACACACGTTAATGTCCTTGAGCATAAAATAATCATAGGTACGAGTGACACATGGCCTCGAGATCAATGGAAATAAAATGATGGACTGGATAAACGGTCGAGTGGTTTTTTAACCTTACCGACGAAACCGGGGACTTGGTTATGCTTGGCTCGTCTTGCGACGGTTATATACAGATCATTATCGATACTAAATATATAAGAATACCTCAACACAATATATATATATACCTCACATTTATTTATAATCCTTGATGTCGCCGATTGTGACAAAAATGATGAGTATCCGCCGGATATTCCCCTTCTTACACGAAAACTTGGCTTCCATTATTTTGTAATCTTGTTAAATTTACTTCCCCACCTTATGCACCCTCCTTAGAGACCATTATCATCGATATTGTTATTATTGTTAATTATTATTTATAAATATTCATTTATTTTTGTTTCTTTTTTATTTACGATCGAACGGAAAATCAGCATCTGCTGTTTTTATTCCCTTGTTACTTTTTATTTCAGACTCTTATCGGTGTCGGAACGTTGTAATTACTGATTATTTATGGGTCATTTTGATATTTTAATTTTAATAAAAGAATTTCTTTAAAAAAAAATGAAATCGTAAATCGGTAATTCGATTTTTGTGGAAGGGAGGGGAAAAAGTTACGATATCTTGGAAAATTGTGAAAATTTTGGAAAATGTTAAGAGACCAAAGTTGTAGAGCGGAAAATTTCCGGGAAAATTTATTTCAAAAAGATTGAGTTTGGAAAAACAGGAAGGGAGTTATGGGAAATAGAAAATCGAGAAAACAGTCGCGGTATTTCGATATTTAAGGAGGGAATGAAAAAGTACCGATATCTTGGAAAATTGGAGAAATTTTAGAAAATTTAACAGAAGCAAAGTCGTAGAGCAGGAAATTTCTGATGAAAAACGCAGTCATGATTGCAAATTTGATGAATTAGAAAAAAGATATCAGAATTTTCACGTCAGGAAAATTTTTGAGGCTGGTGGCTTTTTAAGAAAATGTCTTGGAAACTGGAAAATTTCGAAAAATGTTATCAGGATAATTTGTAAACTGGAGAATTTCTAAGAAATTTTATTTGCGTTTTATTTTGGAAAAACAGGAAAACTTATGGGAAATATAAAATCGGAAAACGTTAGCGGAATTTCGGTAATTTTGTAGCATGACTTTTGAAAGAAAATATCTTGGAGTGCTAGGAAATTCGGAAAATTTAAATAGAGTAAAATTGTAACTTGGAAAATTTTCTACCCACCCCCTGCTAATTTTATTGAATTTTCTCAATAAATTGAAAAGTCACCGTCAGTGGAAAATGAGGAAAATTTTAAGACAAGAATTTTTATAATTTTTGGTCCTGTGAATTTGAACTCCGATATCTTGGAAACAATCAAGAATTTGGAAAATTTAACCAAAGGAAAGTTGTAACCTGGAAAATTTCCCAACCGACCCACACCTCAGTTATTTACTTTTAATGATTAGTTTCTAAGCTACTGCTCACTAAACACTGAGCTTTAACTCCGTGATTTTCAATTTCTCAAATTAATTTTGGTTCGATTTTTTAAAATCGATTATCGATTGTTTTGACATAGAGTTTGAATTAAAGCTTGAAAAACTGCAGATGAAATTAAAGCAGTTGATTAACGAGCTATTAATTTTGCGTCGAAGAGAAGATGAAAATTTTGATGGAAATTTGAAATTTATTAAAATTTCAGCATTAAAACAAACATTTAGTTAACGAGACAACCTTTAGGTTTCGACATTTGCGTATACAATAGTATCTACTACCCTCTTTATATACATTTAGATAGAATACATACAATAAAACAAGTACCAATATAATAGAACCAGTAAAAACAGAAGCAGAAGCAGAAGCACAAGCATCAGAATGTACCAAAGTCACTACTCTCATTTCTATTTCGTATCACACAAAAGACCGCACCGTTATGCAAATACAGTCTCGATGGTCGGTTTTAAACTTTACTATAATCATATATTCCGTCGAGAAATTTATCTCGCATATATAAATATATAAAGACTAAAAATAGCCATTGGAAATTTTTTATCTGGAAATCTTTGTCCTATTTTTTTTATTTTCATTTTATATTGACTATAACTAGGCACGGAATTGAGTGAAATAGGATAGTTAGAGTGAAATTGATAGCGAATTTTCTGGTCAACAATTTTGTATCAATGACTTTTCTTATCATTTTTGATAGTTTTGGAGTTATTTGCTCTTATGAATAAAAAGTATCTACAGATTTTTGAAAAATGGACGAATTTGACTTTTATTAGAATTTGATTGAGTCTTATATAGAAAATAGCAGAGTAAAATTAGTCGAAAGGTATGAAAAAGTTAAGAAATTTTCCGGGCTACAAATTTGTATTGATTAATTTTTTCAAAATGTTTGATAGTTTTTGAGTTATTTGCTTGAATAGATAGACAGTAAGTACAGATTTTGGAAAAATGGACGAATTTGACTTTTACTAGAATTTGATTGCGTCTTATAAGGAATATAGTAGAATAAAATTAGTCGAAAGACATAAAAAAGTTAGGAAATTTTCCGGACTACAAATTAGTATTGATTAATTTTTTCAAAATTTTTGATAGTTTTTGAGTTATTTGCTTGAATAGATAGACAGTAAGTACAGATTTTTGAAAAATGGACGAATTTGACTTTTTTTAGAATTAGATTGAGTCTTATATAGAAAATAGCAGAGTAAAATTCGTCGGAAGGTATGAAAAAGTTTGGAAATTTTCCGGACTAGAAATTTGTATTGATTAATTTTTTCAAAATTTTTGATAGTTTTTGAGTTATTTGTTTAAATAGATAGACAGTAAGTACAGATTTTGGAAAATTCGCAGAATTCAAGTTATTGAATTTCATAAGGAAAATAGCAAAGTAAAATTAGTTGAAAAGTATGAAAAAGTTAGGAAATTTTCCGGGCTACAAATTTTTATTGATTATTTTTTCCTAAATTTTCGATAGTTTTCTAGTTATTTGCTTATATACCCGACTAGAAATTTTTAGGTGAGACCTATTGGGCCCTTATTGGGTCTTAATTTTTTTATTTTCACGTCGGGTTTTCCCACTTAGGTCCCACCTCATGTCCCAATTGGGAAATATTGACTATAACTTTTTATTTTTACTTTGGGATTTCCTACTTAGGCCCCACTTAGGACCCAGTTAGGAAATACTGACCATGAATTATTTTATTTTTGTTTGGAATTTTCCGATTGGGTTCTGATTGGGCCCTCAGAAGGATTTCCATATTGGGAATGTCTCATTGGGGCCCTATGAGGTCCAGATACATACACTGGGCCATACCAAAGTAATATCTAGTTGAGTAGATAGAAAATATGTATAGATTTTGAAAAAGTCGAAGGATTCAAATTTTATTGAATGGAATGAGAACAATGAGGAAGGGGGTAAAATGAATCAGAGGATACTACAAGTTTGGAAATTTTCCACGCTAAAAATTAGTATTGCGTTTTTCCAAAATTTCTGAATTTTTTGCATCCATAAATAAGTTGTAATTTTGAAAATAGAAAATTTCTAATTCCGGTGATGATTTTTGAATTATTAGAAAACTGCTGAAAGCCAAGAAGTGATACAAAATTTTTGAAAAAAGTTGTACTAAGTTTTCCCGAAGTTTCCCTTTAATTTCCCAGATTTTTCCTATAGTTTTACTATCAAAAGTCAATGTCTCATCCCGCATGAAAAAACTTTATATGTGAAAACATATATGATAGAATATATGAATATTATAATGTGATATATTGTACAATATATAAAATAATATTTATATTTTTGCCGTATTAATATATGATAATATATTGAAAAAAAATATATTGCTAGAATATATTATCAATATATTTATCAATATATGACTTTTTATGTATGTTTTACACATATATTTTAATATATCTTTTTTATATTGATATATTATATTGAAAGTAGTATATTAATTAATATATAGTATTTTTTATATTTTTTATATATGTTTTCCAATATATTGCAAAATATATGGTTTCCAATATATTGTAAAATATATGGCACTTTTTTTACTTTTCTTAGGTTATTGCCAGTAAATATAAGATCAATGAAAAGAAGGAAAAAAAATAATAAATTTGACTTTTTTTTGTGGGATTGTGTAGAAATTGAAAAAGTATATTAAAAAATAAAATTTTCAATATATTGCGAAAAATATAAGTTTTAATATACTGGAAAAATATAATTTCAATATACCGCGAACCATATATTTAATCATATAAATTCGTTCATATATAATCAATTATATAGAGACCATATACCACTAATTATATGAGTCAAAATATATGGATATATATATCAAGTTTATTATATTATACTTATAAATTATATATATACTATCCATATATGATAAGAATATATTGAGCATAATATGAGATAATATATATAGAAAAATACAAAACATTATATACAAGTAAATATATTATGATAAATATATAATACAATATATGTAAAAAACATATATTTTTCAATATAGATATTTTTGCCGCTATATATTTATCACATATTCACCATATATTTTGTTATATACTTTTAACAATATATAGCTTTTCCATGCGGGATACGTGTTTTGAAACGGAAATTTCCAGCCCTAAATTTTCTTTCTACAAAATTTTCCATATTTTCCATAATTCTTCAAGTTATTAAAGAAAATCCATCAAGTCGCTAAATTACAAAATAATTTTTCCGTACCCGATTTAAAATTTAATAAAAATAATAACGACAATTTAAAAGTAACAATATGACGTCCAAATTGATACACGAGTTAATAATCGAACAAAAAAAAAATTACCCATTATATAACATTACGAAAAGAAAATTTACGACAAACGCTAATTAAAGAAAGGGCGTAGAAAAAATTCAACCCTTTTTGCCCAGTGGTCTTGAGCCGTAGATTAATTAATTCAGAATATATCAATTAAGAATAAAATTTGTGTGAATAAGTGACTGGGGCTAAGGCTGGAGTTGGGGTGGGGATGGACCGGGTACCGGGATCGTGAAAAGTGTGTTGGGGATATTTTTTTTTTTTTTATTGCAAATTGGACGTGAAAAATGACGCCTTGATTAATCTTACGGATAATTTAAAAACGAAAAGGGTTGAATTTTTTATCGCCTAGGCTTCTTGTTGCCCGTTTTTAAAGAAATAACAAATTCAGGACGTTTAATTGCCAATCAAGTTTGGAGAAGACATTACTGGAATAATAATTAGAAAGGAAAATTATTTATTTCAACGATAAATTTATTGAAGCAATTTAATTTTTTTTTAATTTTGGTTATAACTTTTTGGGAAATCAAGATAGAAATTCAAATTTTTTTTTAAATTACAGCTAAAAATGTTGTCTAGGAATCTTGTACATCAATTCGTTTGGAATTAATAAGTAGTTTTTGAATATCGAAGCTTGAAGTCAATGACTTTATATAAAGGTGTAGAAATTCAAAATTTTTTGAACTTAAAAAATTGGTAACTTTCAAACTTATCAATATTAGGAGCCGCTGTAGGTCTCATTCAAAAGATTAGACCTCTAACTACAATTTTTATTTTTACACAATCAGCTTCCGGTCATTAGTTTTCAAGATATCGACTTTTATTCATTTTTTGAAATGAGAAAAAATCCAAATTTTTAAAAAATTCGAATTTTAAAAGATTAAAAAAATTCATAACTTTCAAACTTATGAATATTAAGAACCGCCATAGGTCTCATTCTAGAGATTAGACCTCTGGCTACAATTTTCATTTTTACACAATCAACTTCCGGTCATTAGTTTTCAAGATATCGACTTTTATTCATTTCTTGAAATGAGAAAAATTCAAATTTTTTTAAAAATTCGAATTTTTCAAACTTTAAACAGTCATAATTTTGAAACTTATCAATATTAAGAGCCGTTGTAGGTCTCATTCTAAAGTTTAGACCTCTGGCTACAATTTTTATTTATACACAATCAGCTTCCGGTCATTAGTTTTCAAGATATCAACTTTTATTCATTTCTTGAAATGAGAAAATTTCAAACTTTTTAAAAATTTGAATTTTTCAAACTTTAAAAATTCATAACTTTCAAATTTATGAATATTAAGAGCCGCTACAGGTCTCATTCTAAAGATTAGACCTCTGGCTACAATTTTCATTTTTACACAATCAACTTCCGGTCTTTAGTTTCCAAGATATCGACTTTTATTCATTTCTTGAAATAAGAAAAAATTCAAATTTTTAAAACTTTAAAAATTCACAACTTTGAAACTTATCAATATTAAGAGCCGCTATAGGTTTCATTTCAAAGATTAGACCTCTGGCTACAATTTTCATTTTCACACAACCAACTTCCGGTCTTTAGTTTCTAAGATATCGGTTTTCAATAATTTCTTGAACTAAGAAAAACTCTAATTTTTTAGATTTATCTCTCCTTCAAACTTTTAAAATTCATAATTTTGAAACTTATCAGTATTAATTAACAACATGTGTCCCATTGTAAAGATTAGACTTTCAGCAACAATTTTCGCAGCTCACCCGCATGGAAAAGCTATATATTGTTAAAAGTATATAAAAAAATATATGGTGAATATGTGATAAATATATAGCGGCAAAAATATCTATATTGAAAAATATATGTTTTTTACATATATTGGATTGTATATTCATCATAATATATTTACTTGTATATAATGTTTTGTATTTTTCTATATATATTATTTCATATAATGCTCAATATATTCTTATCATATATGGATAGTATATATATAATTTATAAGTATAATATAATAAACTTGATACATATAGCCATATATTTTGACTCATATAATTAGTGGTATATGGTCTCTATATAATTGATTATATATGAAAGAATTTATATGATTAAATATATCGTTCGCGGTATATTGGAATTATATTTTTCCAGTATATCAAAACTTATATTTTTCGCAATATATTGAAAATTTTATTTTTTCAATATACTTTTTCAATTTCTACACAATCCCACAAAAAAAAGTCAAATATATTATTTTTTCTCCTTCTTTTCATCGACCTTATATTTACTGGCAATAACCTAAGAAAAGTAAAAAAAGTCCCATATATTTTACAATATATTGGAAACCATATATTTTGCAATATATTGGAAAACATATATAAAAAATATAAAAAATACTATATATTAATTAATATACTACTTTCAATATAATATATCAATATAAAAAAGATATATTAAAATATATATGTAAAACATACATAAAAAGTCATATATTGATAAATATATTGATAATCTATTCTAGCAATATATTTTTTTTCAATATATTATCATATATTAATACGGCAAAAATATAAATATTATTTTATATATTGTACAATATATCACATTATAATATTCATATATTCTATCATATGTTTTCACATATAAACTTTTTTCATGCGGGCATCAATCAAAATCCGATCATTAGTTTCAGCAAAATCGATTCCTACGCATAAAACAAATTTTAAAAACTTTTGCTATTAGCAGAAAATATCTAGTGCAAATAATTGAACTCCGATAAAAAAAAGTAATTGTCTGGTTATCGAAAAAGGTTATGTAGAGTTTTAGAACGCCCGCAAGTGGTAATAATTAAAATAAATTGTTAAAGTTTTTAGCATAAAGTTGAATATTGGAGGAATTGAAATAAAAGTGGACAGAAATTAAATGTTAAAATACAAGTGGGCAATATTGTGGTCCGTTGTATTGAATTGTTGGTGTTTTTGTGTCGACATGTGTGTGAATATAGTGAGTATGTGTGAGTGAGGGTGTAGATCCTTTAGCATTTGCGGGAAATGAAATAAATCTACGGGAGAGTGCTCGGTAGACTCGATTCTGCTCTTCTCTTCTCTTCTCTTCTCTTGAAAAGGGTTGAAGTTCGATTCTCTAGAGGGTTCGAGAGTTGGAAGCTCGATGTTGTTCCTTTTATTGTAAGAGCAACAAGGACGTGGACAAGGACCAGTTGGTTTTAGAGTTGAAGAACATTTCCACGACCCACTGGGATTTATAATAAACGCGAGCGAGAAACTGTTGAGCCGATATCTGGTTTTTTTTTTTCTTTTTATTATCTCGCTTAATTATATTTATTACTTGTTTTTGTCATTTGTTATCTTTGTTTCGATTGTTTTGTCAGGGCATTGAAGATTAATTTTTATTAATTGAGTGGCAACTTTATAGTTTAAAAGAAAGAAGTTGAATTATTATGAAAATTTCTCAGAATTATAAATCAGAAATTAATGAAACAAAAATTTGAGACCCACAAAGTTCCGAAATATTGATGACTTTCGAAGTTACGAATTTTCAAAGTTAAAAAAATAAAAATTATCGAAAAGTTCGAATTTTTCTTGTTTCTAAAAATTTTCGAGAGACAATATCTCGGAAACCCGGGTCAAAAAAAAATCTTAAATTTGACTTGATTTAACTTAATTTTCTTTGAAGTCGTCGATATGCCGACAACTGTATTCCACATTTTAACTTTTTAAACTTTTTTTGACTTAATATTGACTTTTTTTAACTTTTTTGCCTTAGATTAGACTTTTTTTGACTTAAATTGTTTAGTTTTCTTTAATTTAACTTTTTTTGGCTTAAATAATTTCATTGACTCAAATTTGACTTATTCAGTCTTAAAAAAACAACTTGTTATCGATTCGAAATCTAGTTTTATATTTGACTTAATTTTAACTTAAAAATTAAGTCAAATCGAATGTGGTTTTTATACTTATTTATTAATTAAACTAATCTAAAATTAAAACTCAATTTTAATTATAGCAAATTTTTTAAAAATTATTTCTGATTAAATTAAAATTACTATTAAAAAAATTTTTATTGCAATGATTTTTTTTTATTCTGTTCCTGAAGAATTTGTATAAACTCTTGTTTACAATATCATTCATTTTCATATTGATTAACCAATTCTGCAATAAACGTTTTATTACCTGTATTAATATAAAAACATACCGATAGTAAATTTTCGACAGGAATCGCAAATACATTTTCAGTTACAATGAATTCATATAAGTGTGATAGTTGGAGAAATCTGACAGGCTCTTTGAAAGGTTTTGTTTGCAGAAGAGTTATTATTGCAAAATGATGGCCAAGGCACTTACAATTACTAATTTTTTGACAATCGCATATTTTATCAATAATTTTTATAAAAGACTGAAGAAGACCAAAACGTTTTTCATTCAAGTATTTAAATGCTACATAAGAAGAATTATTTTTTAATGTTTCTTTATAATTTTTTGATATAAACAATATACCATTTAATAATAATCGAAAATATTCTAAACCATAAACACCTCGAATAATTATTGCTATCATTAATTATATGTTACTAGATGTAAGTATTTTTTAAAATTGCGTTGTTACTGTCTAATTTTGTTTTATTCTGACTTTAATGCAACTTTTTTTAACTTAACCCGCATGAAAAAACTTTATATGTGAAAACATATATGATAGAATATATGAATATTATAATGTGATATATTGTACAATATATAAAATAGTATTTATATTTTTGCCGTATTAATATATGATAATATATTGAAAAAAAATATATTGCTAGAATATATTATCAATATATTTATCAATATATGACTTTTTATGTATGTTTTACATATATATTTTAATATATCTTCTTTATATTGATATATTATATTGAAAGTAGTATATTAATTAATATATAGTATTTTTTATATTTTTTATATATGTTTTCCAATATATTGCAAAATATATGGTTTCCAATATATTGTAAAATATATGGCACTTTTTTTACTTTTCTTAGGTTATTGCCAGTAAATATAAGGTCAATGAAAAGAAGGAGAAAAAAGAATAAATTTGACTTTTTTTTTTGTGGAATTGTGTAGAAATTGAATAAGTATATTAAAAAATAAAATTTTCAATATATTGCGAAAAATATAAGTTTTGATATACTGGAAAAATATAATTCCAATATACCGCTAACCATATATTTAATCATATAAATTCTTTCATATATAATCAATTATATAGAGACCATATACAACTAATTATATGAGTCAAAATATATGGATATATATATCAAGTTTATTATATTATACTTATAAATTATATATATACTATCCATATATGATAAGAATATATTAAGCATTATATGAGATAATATATATAGAAAAATACAAAACATTATATACAAGTAAATATATTATGATAAATATATAATCCAATATATGTAAAAAACATATATTTTTCAATATAGATATTTTTGCCGCTATATATTTATCACATATTCACCATATATTTTTTTATATACTTTTAACAAAATATAGCTTTTCCATGCGGGAAATCTAAGTAAAATGTATTAAAATCGACGCAATTCTGACTTGAATGTGACTTTTTTTGTCTTAAATCTAAAGGACATAGAGTCAAACTGATCCAGTTTTGACTTAAACGTGACTTATTTTGTCTTAAATCGATCCTAACTAAGCCAGAAAAAGTCAAATCTAAGTCAAGTGTTATGGAAATTTTACACTGACTAAAAAAATTAACTTAGTTGAATTTGAAGGATTTTGACTTAAATTTTAAGTCATAATTAAGATTTTTTTCGACCCGGGAAGTTATCATTAGAAATCGATGATACAAAAATGAAAATTGTAGCTGAAGGCCTAATCTTCAAAATGAGACCCCTAAAATCCTTTAATATTGATAACATACAAAGATATGAATTTTCAGAGTTCAATAAATAAAAATTAACAAAAAAATTTCAAGTTTTTTTTGTTTCAATAAACTACCAAAATCCATATCTCGTAAACTAACGATCAGAAGTTGACAATACAAAAATAAAAATTGTAGCTAAAGACCTTATCTTTTAAATGGGCCCAATCTTGTCTTATAATCTCAATTCGTTCACAAGCTATAAAATTTCAAATTTTCAAAAAAATTTCCAATTCAACTTCTGATTCATAGTATGACGTTTCAATACGACCCAATTTACCCAGCATCCATCCATACATTACTCTGCAAAAGTAAATACTTGAAGTAAATAATTTAGTAAACTAATTAGCAGGTTTGCCGACAAAGGATCCTTGGGCTCTTGGCCGTTTCGCGTCTCTGTCCCTCATTCCGCGGTCGCACTCTCACTCGCGCTTTCGCTTTTTCTTCGGGTCCTCTCACTCTCTATTATATAGAATCCCATCTCATCCGATTCAATTCAATCCAATCCTTAGTGTCTCCACGAGTTTGTTTTTGTCCCAACAGCCGATTTGTCGTCTCAGTCACTTTTATTTTAAATTTATTATTTTTTTATTTTATTTTTCGAAAAATAACTTTTTATTTTATCAATAAAAATAACGACGCCCGTGTCAAGGCTAATCACCGCGAATCGATTATTGTCCGAAGATCGATTCTCCAGAGCTAAATTCTTTACATCAGCAATCTTGTTTGACAAGTTTATTGATACATCCAAGTTAAATTATTATATCAATTATTTTTTTATTTCTCGAGTTTTTACTCCAAACTATACTCAGAACTTTCTTACTTTTTGCTCAGGTATTTTTAATGATTATTTCTTCTTAGAACTAAGGAATTGAAGTGAGAATTAAGAAATTTTATTTCGATCTTATCACCATTTTTATTGACAACCGTCTGATTTTTGACATTTCAAAGATTTTTTTTTTTTAAATTCCTAGCTCGTAAACTAATTAAGAAAAAATTCGATCTTGGATTTTTTTTAACGCTCAGGCTTTGACTTACGATTTTCATATCACAGACTTTTGATAGATAGTTTTCGAAATTTGGGAATTTTACATTTTCGATTTTTAGGAAATTCCGATTTTATGGAATTTTTGTTTAGTGATTTTTGAAAATTCATAGCTTGGAAAGTTATCAAAATTAAGAGATGTTCAAGGTCTCATTTTGAAGATTAGACTCTTGGCTACAATTTTTGTTTTTGTGTGATCGACTTCCGATTAATAGTTTTCGAGATATCGACTTATATAGATAGAGAAATTTTTTGGAAAAATTTTAACTCCAAATTTTTTAGTTTCAAACTTTACAAATTTATAACTTTGGAGGTTATAAAAATGAAAAAATGGGGTTAGGCCCATTTTTAAGATTAGACATTTAGCTACAACTTTCATTATTACGCCATTGATATCCGACCATTAGTTTCCGAGATATCGTCTTTTAATAATTTTGAAATGAAAAAAATTTGAATTTTTCATTCATTCTTAATTTTTGAAGTTTAAAAATTCATAACCGCCAAACTATTGCGAATTAAGAGATGTTTAAGGTCTCATTCGAGAGATCGAACCTGTAGCTACAAACTTCATTTTTACATCATCGACTTCCGACCATTAGTTTTCGAGATATCGGTTATTTGATCATCTGTATTTTAAATCTCTAATTATTAAATCAGTGTTATCTAATTACGAATAATTGGCGCTTTATATATTGTATATATATATATATATATATATATATATATATATATATATATATATATCCACATGAAAAATGACATAAAGTGTTCACCCTAGGGGTGAGTTGAACCATATGATAGCTTTGGTATCAGTGGCAGTGGCTAGGGGGCGGGAAATTCTCCTTTCGAATGTTCAAACAAATGAGAAGTTTGTTCGGTGCACAATAGATACGAAAACCGAATGATATGTCTAACTAAATACGTTAACAGTATATGTACCTACATATCAAAGGGAGCCATGAATCTCTATGATGGTTTCTATTTGGCCCGTGTCTCAGTCCCCGTAACTCGCGTGTTTGCTATTGCGGTTTCTCTACGTGTGCCTGTGGCTTCTCTTTCTCTTATATATGTATATATAATATGTACATATATATATTGAGTGAATTACTAACTTATTAATTAAATAACAATTGATTGGTATTTTGCTCAGAAAATTAAAATTTCTGAATTTTCAGGACCCATTAATTAGAAGTTTACAAAATGATTTGAATAAAAAAATAGTGTTTTGGATAGGAAATTTTATAAGCTACAAAAATGGTATCTTTGAGTTTTTTGATAGGAGTGATAGAAAAGGAGATAATTCAGATTATTGATGAGGAGAGTTTCAAAAAAATTCAAGAATGTTTCAGAAGTGTGATTTGAAAAATATAATGGCTGTATTTGAGATAATTATGAAAATTTTTGGATAAAGTAGGAGTGTTTTGGATAGGAAATTTTATAAGCTACAAAAATGGTATCCTTGAGTTTCTCGATAAGAGTGATAGGAAAGGAAATAATTGAGATTATTGATAAGGAGAATTTAAAAAAAATTAAAGAATGTTTCAGAAGTGTGATTTGAAAAATTTAATGGGCGTATTTGAGACAATTATGAAAATTTTCAAATAAAATAGGAGTTCTTTGGATAGGAAATTTTATAAGCTACAAAAAAAGTATTTTTGAGTTTCTCGATAAGAGTGATAGAAAAGAAGATAATTGAGATTATTGATAAAAAGAATTTTAAAAATATTCAGGAATGTTTCAGAAGTGTGATTTGAAAAATTTAATAGGCGTATTTGAGACAATTATGGAAATTTTTAGATAATGTAGTAGTGTTTTGAATAGGAAATTTTGTAAGCTTCAAAAAAGGTATCTTTAAGTTTTTCGATAGAAGTGATAGAAAAGAAGATAATTGAGATTATTGATAAGAAGAATTTTAAAAATATTTAGGAATGTTTCAGATGTGTGATTTGAAAAGTTTGATGGGCGTATTTGAGACAATTATAGACATTTTTTAATAAAAAAGGAGTATTTCGGATAGGAAATTTTATAAGCTACAAAAATAGTATCTTTGAATTTTTTTATAGGAGTGATAGGAAAGGAGATATATAGGGTTTGTTGTAGAGAAGAATGTCGGAAAAATTTAAGATAAATTTTGAGAATTCTAACCGAGTGTAATTTTGGAAATTTTACAGCTTTTTGAATCAATAAGGAGGGTTTTGGATAGGAAATTTTCCGAGTTACATAAAAGTATCAGTGAGCATTCTTGATTATTTTGATAGTTTATGAGATATTTGAAATTATAGATAGATAGTTTAGAAAATTCGGAAAAACCCTTTTTGAAAAAGTTTAAAGAGGTGCAGCCTGGGAAATTTACGAGTAAAATGGACTTTTAGGGAGTGTTTTGGATAAGAAATTTTCCAGGCTTCATTGGGCTTTTCAATAGGAGTGATAATTAGGAAAATATTTTGAATTTTTCATACGATCCAACTTTGGGTAAAATTTTGAAAAATTTCCGAGTGTTAGAAAAAAATGAAGTCGAAAATTTTCCGGCCTGCAGAATAATTTCCATAAATTTTCATCTTATTTCCAATAGTTTCCAAGTTATCGGCCTTGGAAGCCTCAAAAAAAAAATTTCCCCTATAATCCATGAGGTGAAGGTTTAAAAAATTAAAAAACAATCAGGGTAAAAAATAACAGTAATAAATCAGATGATAAATAACCAAGTGAAAGGGTTTCATCTGAGAAAAATATCTGGGCCGCATTCCCATCCCCATTGAAGGGGAGAGACTCAATTTACGATTCATTTCCTTCCCGCGGTTGCCTATCGCCATTTTGCGAATCTGAATAATTTATTTTAATAACGAATTTCCCGCTCAAGTTATATCCCCGTACCCTTTTTCTTACTAGTGTACTAGTGTAATAGTGTAGTGTAGACTCAGTAAAGAGTAGAGTAGAGTAGAGAGTACTGAAGAGAAAGTCGAGTGTAATATGATGGGCTGCCTCGGACGTTTGACGTAAAAACCCTCGACTCTATTGTCGGATACATTTTTAATCGTTCGCTGAAGAAAAACTTTTTTGTTACTTTTTACCTTTTACGTTTTTTATATTTTTTATTAATCCAGAGAAGAGATTCTAGCACTGCCTTAGGCACCCGCGGTTCGATCTCGAGCCTTTTGTTCGCGAAATCAATTATAGAACTCAGATTTCCACAACCAGGCGCAGACTTTTCCTGTAATTTCTCTGATTAATTTTATTTCTGTCACTGAAGTCATGTGTTTTCATTTTTCGGGGGTAAATGAGAGAAGAGAAGGGGTGGGAAGGCTGCATTAGCGTTGGGGTGGTTTGGGCAGAGTAAAAAATTTAGCGGGAAATTTGAAAAAATTGAATGAGGACTTTTGTTTTTTAAACTTAGAAAATTTATCACTTAGAAAGTTATCGAAATTAAGAAATGGGGGTGGGCTCATTTTGAAGCTTGGGCTTTGAGCTATGATTTTTATTTTTGGTTGATTGAGTTTCGATCATTAGTTTTCGAGATATCGATCTATATAGGGGTAGATTTTAAGTTAATTCCGGTTGAAATTCCTCATGGATGAAAGTTAAAAAATTTATCTTTTGAGATAATTGAGGAGGTTCGATACCAATTTTCAAAATAATACCAAAATTCTGTAATTTTATTAATCGAAGGAGTTGTAAAAAAAAAGATCACTGTTAAAATTTCAAAAAGATTCACTACGACGTTTTCGAGAAACAAATTTTCAAAATTCGTTTTTATACACGGGCATAAATGGGAGTCATTTTTTAAAGTACTATAGTATTTGCTACAACAATACCATCGCTATAAATTATTTTGTATCAAATAATTAAACATTTCTTAACACATGAATATTTTTTCTAAGTTTAATCATGGGTTTGTTATTAAATTATGGCTTAATGAAATAAGAGACAAATTTTAGGTAATGGAGTCATATGTGTCGTGAAGCTAAGGAATAACTAATAATCATTGGTGTCGGACCTGAGCTCTACCCGACTAGAATTTTTAACCTGATTTGCCTGAAGTACCATAAGGACCTTGTCAGGTTAATATAAGATTTTCCTTATTTGGGCAAACATGACTAGTTCCTTATCAGGACCTCATAAGGAAATCCTTATTCAAAAAAAAGTTATCTAATCCCTTTAAATATTTAATCTACGGGCTAAAAATTAAACAAAGTACAAAAGAATATTATATAAAAATCACGTCAATCATTGCAGCACAGATTTTTTACTTCTTCATCAGTTATTCTTTGACATCATAATGAATATTATATTTACACTTACAAGATCACATATGTATGTTAGCGCAGTGGATAGCATCAAGGACTTTGAATCAGACGGACGCAGGTTCGAGCCCAACAGTCATCGGGATTTTTTCGTCAATAAAAAACATGTTTACTTACTCCAATTAATTAAAATAATTACTAATAAGGCAACCCTGATAAAGATTTAATAAAAATACCCTGGTAAGGTCCCGATAAAGTACCTCTGATAAGGATTCGATGAGGATATCTTGGTAAGGACCTGATACGGTGATTCTGATAAGGATATCCTGGTAAGGACCTGATACAGTACCTCTGATAAGGATTTGATGAAAATATCCTGGTAAGGACCTGATAAGGTAATCTTGGTAAGGATTCGATGCGGATATCCTGGTAAGGGCCTGACAAAGTACCTTTGATAAAGATTCGATGAGGATATCCTGGTGAGGACCTGATAAGGTAATCCTGATAAGGATTCGATGAGGATATTCTGGTAAGGACCTGATACGGTGATTCTGATAAGGATATCCTGGTAAGGGTCTGATACAGTACCTCTGATACGGATTTGATGAGAATATCCTGGTAAGGACCTGATAAGGTAATCTTGGTAAGGATTCGATGCGGATATCCTGGTAAGGGCCTGACAAAGTAATTTTGATAAGGATATCATGAGGATATCCTAGTAAGGACCTGATAAGGCAAATCTAATAACAATATGATGTCGATATCCTGGTAAGGAATTGATAAAGTACCTCTGATAAGGATTTGATGAGAATATCCTGGTAAGGACCTGACAAGGTAATCCTGATAAGGATTCGATGAGGATATCCTGGTAAGGACCTGATACGGTAATTCTGATATGGATATCTCGGTAAGGATCTGATACAGTACCTCTGATAAGGATTTGATGAGAATATCCTGGTAAAGACTTGATAAAGTAACTTTGATAAGGATTTCATGAGGATATCCTAGTAAGGACCTGATAAGGCAATCCTGATAACGATATGATGTCGATATCCTGGTAAGGAATCGATAAAGTACCTCTGATAAGGATTTGATGAGAATATCCTGGTTAGGACCTGATAAGGTAATCCTGATAAGGATTCGATGAGGATATCCTGGCAAGGACCTGATAAGGACCTCACGGGTCGTAAACGTTACATCCATATCAGTTTCTCGTCAGGATACCCTGATCTGGACCTTATTTGAAATAAGGTTAATCTGATAAGGACCTCGTCAGGTCCTTATGAAAAATTGTAGTCGGGCTGTTGCCGTACTTCCACGTTTTTTTTTAAATCACTTATTTTATTGAAAAAAAACCCATTATATTAAAAAAAAAATTTTTTTTTATGATTCAATGCAATTATAATGAAAATATATTGTATTAATTCCTGAAAGTAAGTCAATTCATAACATATTCTATTCATTAAATTTTTGTGTGTAGGAGTTGTAATCTTGAAAAAATACAATAGAAAATTCACGAGATCTTTTAGGGAGATAATTGGTATCAAACTTCCTTAAGATTGAAGGTCATAATTGGATTTGATGTGAAGATTTGACTTTTGGCTACAATTTTCATCTGTACATGATTGAATTCCAACCAATAGATTTCGAGATATCGAATTTTGAATGCCAGTGTCCTGAACCAAGAAATTCAAATTTTCAATTTCTGAATCTCAAAAATTTATAAATTTGCAATTGAAAAAAAATAATAATTTTTCTCGGGCTCATTTTGAAACCTATACTTCCAGCTTAAATTAAGAATCCCAGTAATATAATTTAAATCTCAAAATTACGAGAAATTATAAATTCAAAAATTTAGTTTACGCAAGGATGCAATTTATTGTCAGACAATAGGACAACAGGACACTAAACCACGTGCCCAAGGACCAGAACGGGTTACATTTATTTGCTGATCTACTTGATCTATTACTGTCTCAGTGCTCTTTTGAGAACTAAAGGTAAATTAGAGTTGGATTTCTCTGGAAACTCAAGTAAATTTGTTACTGCGGACACTAAAAACGATGTGTTTATTGCTTGCCTAAATGTTTCCTGCGTATCTCGAAAAGTTACTTCAAAAAATTAGTGGCTCTCAGCAACTTTTGATCAGAAATTTACCAGGCTACAATTTCGTATTCATAAATTTTTTCGATATTTCTGATAGCTTTCGATATATTCGCTCTCAAAGTCAAGAAACAGTGAAAATGTTCCAAACTTCACGTTTCCTATTCTTATGATTTTTAATTTACTGTAACTGGGAAATTAATTGAAGAAAATTGATTACTCGGGTGTGGTTTGGTGAGGAAATTTTCTAAGCTACAAGTTTGCACTCATGAACTTTTCCAAAATTTTCGATCGTTTTGAATATAAATACGATTTTAAATTTCATAGTTTTTCCAGACTTACGAAATTATTAAAGATACTGTAATTAAAGAAATTATCAATCAAATTTGATCAAAAGTATGAGTTTTGGTTAGGAAATTTCCCGGGCTACAAGTATTAATCAGTAACATTTTCCGATATTTTCAATAATTTCTGAGAAAATTCCACTTGTTATGTATCAGTCATTTTTTCGCAGTTTCTCAGATAACTTTACGTCTTTTCCAAAATTCAATTTGCTCTATCTCAGAAAGTTATTGATCAATTATTACTTTTGACGAGAGTTTTGGTTAGGAAATTTCCCGGGCTACAAGTATTAATCAGTAACATTTTCCGATATTTTCAATAATTTCTGAGAAAATTCCACTTGTTATGTATCAGTCATTTTTTCGCAGTTTCTTAGATAACTTTACATTTTTTCCAAAATTCAATCTGCTCTATCTCAGAAAGTTATTGATCAATTATCACTTTTAACGAGAGTTTTGGTTAGGAAATTTCCCGGGCTAAAAATTACAATGAATAGCATTTTTCATTATTTTCAATATTTTCCCAGAAAATTCCAATAATTTGTATCAATAATTTTTCCACAGCTTAAAAAATCTGCTCTATCACAAGAAGTAATTGATCGATCATCACTTTTGATGAAAGTTTTGAATAGGAAATTTTCCAGGCTACAAGTTTGCACTCATGAACTTTTCCAAAATTTTCGATCGTTTTGAATATAAATACGATTTCAAATTTCGTAGTTTTTCCAGACTTACGAAATTATTAAAGGTACTGTAATTAGAGAAATTATCAATCAAATTTGATCAAAAGTATGAGTTTTGGTTAGGAAATTTCCCGGGCTACAAGTATTAATCAGTAACATTTTCCGATATTTTCAATAATTTCTGAGAAAATTCCACTTGTTATGTATCAGTCATTATTTTGCGGTTTCTTAGAGAACTTTATATTTTTTCGAAAATTCAATCTGCTCTATCTCAGAAAGTTATTGATCAATTATCACTTTTGACGAGAGTTTTGGTTAGGAAATTTCCCGGGCTAAAAATTACAATGAATAGCATTTTTCATTATTTTCAATATTTTCCCAGAAAATTCCAATAATTTGTATCAATAATTTTTCCATAGCTTAAAAAATCTGCTCTATCACAAGAAGTAATTGATCGATCATCACTTTTAATGAAAGCTTTGGATAGGAAAATTTCCAGACTACAAACAATCCCGAGTGATATTTTTCGATATCGTCAATAGTTTTTTGAATAATCACGATAATGTAAACTACAAACATAAAATCACAAAAAAAAAATAATTTCGAAAAATCTTTCATATTAAAAAAATAAATATATACATGTATATATAAATTACCACATAATAAATAAAACCAAAAAAATGTCACCACCTGCGAAGATTGAAAGTCTATTAAATAAAAATAAATAAATAATTATTTAAAATTTCCGAAAACTCTCGATTTCTTTCGCCTTTTTATGGCTCTTTTGTGTAACAACTAGACATGGAGATAAATTATTGAGGTTGTCGTGTGCTCTTGACAAATATCTGCCCACCAAGCTAAAATTTTTAGCTCTGACACTCTGGATACATGAGTCCGGACTCGTGTATCTTAAAACAGCCTTTTAAATAATTTTTTTTTTTTATTTATTTATTTATTTTTTCTTTCTTCTATTTTTGTAAACTCGAAAATCAAGATTATGACAAAAGGCGTCAGGTATAAATTTGTAATTTAAGAGAATTTCGTTCAAGTTTGGATTTTTTTTATAAATTTATTTATGCCGGATGCTAAGAAAAGGTCCAAATGTAAATCATTTTGATATGCGGGTTTGAGATTTTAAACTTCCCGCTAATCAGTTAATCTCGTTGGTGTCTTGTATTTAACGCAAATGCAGTTACTATTAATTTTTAGAAGTTTTTGGGTTTCTAGAACTGCATTAAATGCACTTACACTGATAACAATAATAGTGACTTTGATCAATTTTCTCATTGAATTAAGAAATTTAAGAAAAATGAGAAATTTTTTTTGACTATTCGCTTTATGTTTTAAATATCTTAGAAAATATTCAAACTTTGGTGTTTGTGTTCATTTGAAAAGGCATCAAATTACTACATTTTTTATTTGAAAACTTTTTCGATAACTTCACTCATTTTTGAGTTATGACCAATTGTATCAAAAAAAGTTTTTTTTTTGGTTTTGGCGATTTTTTTTTAGAGATTTTCTTATTCAACTAGTAATCAAAGTTCACAAATTTAACTGGTGATAAAATTTCACTGATTCAACCAGTGAAATTTAATCCCCGATTCAGTAAATGATAAAATCTCATGGATTCGATCAATAATAAAATTTCACTGATTCTAGTGAAATATTATAATCGATTCAATCAGTTATGAAATTGTACTGACTCAACCAGTGAAATTTCACTGATTTATTCAGTAATAAAATTTTATTGATTTACTAACTTGTGATAATATTTCACTGATTCAATCAGTGATAAAATTTCAGCAATCCAACCGGTGATAAAATTTCACGAACTCAACCACTGACATTTTATCACTGATAAAATCATTGATAAAATTATTGATAAAATCAGTGATCAAATCGTACTGACTCAACCAGTAAAATTTCACTGATTTATTCGGTACTAAAATTTTATTGATTTACTAACTTGTGATAATATTTCACTGATATAATAAGTGATAAAATTTGACTAATTGAACCCGTGATAGAATTTCACTGATTCGACCAGTGAAATGTTATCACTGATAAAATCAGCGATAAAACTTTACTGATTTAAGATGCAACAATATTTCACTGATTCAACCAGTGAAATTTTATCCCCGATTCAATCAGTTCTTAAATTGTATTGATTCAACCAGTGAAATTTTACTGATTTATTCAGTAATAAAATTTTATTGATTTACTAACTTGTGATAATATTTCACTGATTCAATCAGTGATAAAATTTCAGAAATTAAACCGGTGATAAAATTTCACGAACTCGACCACTAACATTTTATCACTGATAAAATCATTGATAAAATGTTACTGATACAATCAGTAATCAAATTGTACTGACTCAACCAGTAAAATTTCACTGATTTATTCGGTATTAAAATTTTATTGATTGACTAACTTGTGATAATATTTCACTGATATAATAAGTGATAAAATTTGACTAATTGAACCCGTGATAGAATTTCACTGATTCGACCAGTGAAATGTTATCACTGATAAAATCAGCGATAAAACTTTACTGATTTAAGATGCAACAATATTTCACTGATTCAACCAGTGAAATTTTATCCCCGATTCAATCAGTTCTTAAATTGTATTGATTCAACCAGTGAAATTTCACTGATTTATTCAATCGTAAAATTTTATTGATTTACTAACCTGTGGTAATATTTCATTGATTTTATCAGTGATAGAATCCGCGATAATATTTCACTGATTAAACCAGTAAAATTTTATCCCCGATTCAATCAGTTAAAAAATTATACTGACTCAATCAGTGAAATTTTATCACTGATGTAATCATAGCTAAAATTTAACTTATGAAATGATTCATTATTGAGTGATTCCTCAGATCACTTTTATCCAGGAGACGTATTAAATTTTCACTGTGACTCAGTGAAAATACACTATTCCATGTTTATAAAGTAACTGAGTCCCAATTTTTTCTTCGTCGTAAAAAATGCGTACCCCTTTTTTTCCACCAAACTTAAAGGTCATTTTCATATTCACTCGGTTCAGAATTTTCTCACCATTTTTTACTTTCACATGACCACCTTCTGATCAATAGTTTCCAAGATATCGATCCTCAAGAATTATTTCTTAAATATTCAAAAAATTCAAGTATTTAATTATACATCCATATATATCTATATATCTATCTATATTTCTTTTTATTTTTTTTCTCGGCCAGCCCATCGATAAAATATATAAACACATAAATAAATAAATATCTCCTCTTAAAGGACTACACACAAGCCTGGACATAAAAGATATCGGTTTACAGGGGAATAATATTTATGAGGGCCAAAGTCAAATTAGTGGCGTACTGCGTGCACCTTTTGATTAAGTATCTGTTAACTAAAGGTAATACTTAATAAAGTAACCGTGATTTAGTGGGGTCTACTGATGTAAGGTGGTCTGATACACGAATAAACTTAGAAGCCGCTTCGCGGTCTCAACTCCGTTCACTCTGCAGACCAATACGCCGATAAAAAATAAAATTTAAAAAAATTAAATACCAAGGACATAAACCAGAGGTTAAATAAGCGCTACGTTTTTTCATTTTATATATATATGTATATGTATATATGTATTTAAATTATTTATGTCCTTAAGGATGAGCTAAAATTAAACTCTAGTTCAATGAATTTTTGCGTTTTCTTCGATTGGCTTTAGATCGCGAAATTCGAGGTGGGAGAAAAGAGAGAGGGATCAGGGGCGAGGAAAAGGTGACTGATAATTTATGTTGATACTCGGATGTATCGCCACTGAGGCTGCATCGTCAATAACCTGATACTGGACACTGCCTTCTTCAGGATCCGAATATCCGATTGCAATTTGCGGGATCGTTTTTTTTGGGACAGTGGTGCTCAGGTTATAGTCGTGGATATCTTAGAAAGCAGGAAAAATTATGGAAAATTGTAAGAGAGAGAATTTGTAGAGCAAAAAATTTTAGATAGGGTAGGGGCTTAGATTTAAATTTGGGTCAGTAGAAAGAAAGTTATGACGGTATTAGTCAGTAGGGATCTGGGAAAATAGTGGAATTTTAGTATATTTGTAAGAAACTTAAAAACTACGGGAAATTAGGAAAAATTGTTGGAAAGTAAATTGTGGAGCGGGAAATTTCCGATGGAAAACCTATACAAGAAATTGATTTTGAGAAATTGGAAGGGAAGTTATGACGATTAGAAATTTGGAAAATAATCAAATTTTGAAAATCGATGGTACATTTTCGTGGAAATCTAGGAAACTATGAAAAATTAGGGAAAATTGTTAGGAAGTAAATTGTAGAGCGGGAAATTTCCGATGGGAAACCCATACAAGAAATTAATTTTAAGAAATCGAAAGGGAAGTTATGAAGATTGGAAATTTGGAAAATAATCAAATTTTGAAAATCGATGCTACATTTTCGTGGAAATCTCGGAAACTATGAAAAATTAGGGAAAATTGTTAGAAAGTAAATTGTAGAGGGGGGAAATTCCGATGGAAAACCCATACAAGAAATTGATTTTGAGAAATTGGAAGGGAAGTTATGACGATTGGAAATTTGGAAAATAATCAAATTTTGAAAATCGATGGTACATTTTCGTGGAAATCTAGGAAACTATGAAAAATTAGGGAAAATTGATAGAAAGTAAATTGTAGAGCGGGAAAATTCCGGTGGAAAACCCATACAAGAAATTGATTTTAAGAAATTGGAAGGGAAGATATGATGATTGGAATCTTGGAAGATAATCAAGTTTTGAAAATCGATGAGTTTTGGTACATTTTCGTGGAAATCTAGGAAACTATGGGAAATTAAGGAAAATAGTTGAAAAGCTAAGTTGTAGAACGGAAAATTTATGATCGAAATCACTTACTATATGATTTCGGAAAATTAGAAAAAGTAATTAGTAATTTGGGAAAATTTATGTTTTCCTAAAAATTTAGAAAACTCAGGAAAATTTGGAAAACTCGACAGGGAGTAAAGCTGTGGACCGGGAAATTTCCGTTGGAAAATACATACAAGAAATTGATTCTAAGAAATTAGAAGGAAAGTTATGACGATTGGAAATTCGGAAAATGTCCAAGTTTTGGTAAATTTTCGTGAAAATCAAGGAAATTAAAGAAAATAGCCAAAGAGCACAGTTGTAGGACGGAAAATTTCTGATTGGAATTCCTCACTAAATATTGAATTAAGTGAATTACAAGAAAATTTATTGATGCTCAAAAAATTTGAAAAATTGTAAACAGCGGGAATTTGATAGATTTTTATTGTTACCTTGAAAACTAATGAAAATTCGGAAAAATTGTAAAGAGATAAAATTGTAGCCCGGAAAATTTCCGATTCCCAACACATCTTAAAGATGACAATCACTCAATTAGTTTTCGAGTCACAGTCATTGAAATTTCACTAGAAGAAAATTATTGAGTAACATAAAATTGTAATTTTTTCAGTATCTATCGAACTTACGGAAAAGTCGAAGGAAATAATTTTTGTAGCTCGGAAAATTTTCTATCAGAAGTAGCGGCGTGAAAATGACGTAACTGAAGTAGTTGTAAAGTTACAGGCGTTTGAATGATAATTATTAATTATGAGGATAAAATAGTTGAATTTGGTTGAGTAAACACTAAACACGATAGATTGAAATAGAATTTGCAAAGGCTAGTGTCAGAGAATGAATAAGGACAAAGTTATATAGAGCAGTGGAGTGAGACATAAAATAGGGGTTGGGGTGAGGGAGGGAGATGAGGGGGAGGGGTTATGAAAGCTGCAAAGGGTAGTTTCCGGGTGTTCTTAAACCGCCTGGAGCGTGAGGGCACCCTTGCGCTAATTGATTTGTGTTCGTGCTTCAGTGACCTCTTGTCTCTTCTCGGTCTTACAGCTCACTGTTGTACTGTTGTACCTCCTAAACAACCAACAGCTCATTTTGCTTGACCTCCCGCTAGTTGATTCTCTTTTACCTCGATTTACTAATCATAATACACAACTATTCTACACATTATTATAACTACTTGTTAACTAGTATTAATAATTCAATGATTTTTTATTTTATTATTCATTTAGTAAGAATTTTGAGGTACAGAAATTTGTATGATCGATTTGTCGAAATTGGCACAGTTCATACATAACGATTTGTAGGGGAGGGGGCAGGGGCAAAGTTGGCCCCTCAAAATTTTCTATACGTAAATAAATTTGTAAATATCACACAGGAAGCATGGGCCCAATTCTCACAGTGGCCACATTAAATCCATGGCTCTAAAGATTCTGAGTATAATTTGCCACAAAAAATTCAAGCCGTATCATCCACCGATTGTTTTGATTTGCTTTTTCCTTTCCTTTGATTGTTGTCTTCTCCGTCATTTTAATCATCGTTTTAATATCAAATTCGAAATTTTTTGGAGGGTCCACTTTGCCCCTAATTTTCAATTTTAATGTACGCAGCATAATAAATTGGAAAAAAATATCAAGGGTCTAAAAAGAAGTAAACGCGTAAAAAAAATTATTGACATTAACATAATTTTTTTTAAGGGGCCCACTTTGCCCCCCCCCCCTCTTGTACATTTAATGCATCAATATTTGTACCATCGATATATTGAAATTTCTGCATTTGATGTATCGAAATTTGTATAATCTATACATCGAAATTTCTACATTTGATGTATTGAAATTTGTATGAGCAATATATCGAAATTTCTACAATTGATATATCGAAATTTCTACATTCGATGTATTGAAATTTCTACATTTGATGTATCGAAATTTGTACATTCGATACATCGAACTTCTTCATTTGATGCATCAATATTTGAATAATCGATATATTAAAATTTCTGCATTTAATGTAATGAAATTTTTACATTCGATGTATCGAAATTTGTATAATCAATATATCGAAATTTCTACAATTTATATATCGAAATTTTTACATACGATGAATCGAAATTTGTATAATCGATATATCGAAATTTCTACAATTGATATATCGAAATTTTTACATTCGATACATCGAAATTTGTATAATCGATATATCGAAATTTCTACAATTGATATATCGAAATTTGTACATTCGATACATCAAAATTTTTACATTCGATACATCGAAATTTTAACATTCGATGTATCGAAATTTGTATAATCGATAAATCGAAATTTCTTCATTTGATGTATCGAAATTCGTACACTCGATATATTAAAATTCCTTCATTTAATGTATCGAAATTTCTACATTCGATGTATCGAAATTTGTATAATCGATATATCGAAATTTGTACACTCGATACATCAAAATTTGTACATTCAATACATCGAAATTTTTACATTCGATAAATCTACATCTCGAACATAATAGTCGATACCATAAATTAATATCGATGTATCGAATCTCAGTATCAATATCTCAAATATAAAAATCGATTGATCGTGTTCTTGGAATATGAAATAAATTGTAATCTCGTCAAAAAATTGTAGATCGATCAATTGTAAAAAATCGATATTTTGAATGCGAAAATCGATTTGTCAATAAAAAGTTTACGATTTTTCTTATTTTCTTATAAATAGTAAATTTGTGTAAAATAAAAGTGAGAAAAAATAATTTAATTGATTTTAATTTGTCAGATTTTATTAAACAAATAAATAGCCCGCGTCGGGTTGATGGGCGACACCATGAACGAGAGGGGGCATCAATAAAATACATGAGTATAAAATAAAATCCATAACCAATATAGCAAAGCAAAGGAAAGGATAGCACAGCATAGCACAGAATTGCTGTAGTGTAGTGTATAATATGAGTATAGTGGTATTTAAAGCTTATATATAAGATTAAATGGCGCCTTAACCACCCATCAGGGGATCTTCTCATTATTTTCCATCCACTGGACTCTACTCCACTCGATTTCATTCCGCGCTATACACACAACCCGGGTTTTAATATTATTATTAGTATATATTCCCATTTCATATGAAATCTATACGTTCGCATAAACATAAATTTAACTTTTACGATCTGTACACTATGCAAATGCGTTCCAATCATTTCTCTTTCTCTTTCCCTTCCTCTTTCTTAACTAACCGATTTATTTATTTTCATTTTTTTTAATAATAATCGTTTATTTATTGCAAAAATTAACTCTTTATAAACAATTAAATAATTCGATTTATCGATTATTGAGCCGATAGATCGATTATTCAATTGATTTATTGAAAATGCAATCGATGCATCGATTATTGGATTAACTATCGATTATTCAATCGATTGAATCTCATTTAATCAATCTATCGATTGTCGAATCGACCTATCAATTATTTAATCGATCTATTGATTATTAAATGGATCTATCGATAATTACATCGATCTATCGATTATTAAATCGATCTATCGATTATTAAATCGATCTATCGATTATTAAATTGATCTACTAATTATTAAATCGATCTACGGATTGTTGAATCGATCTATCGATTATTAAATCGATCTATCGTTCGTTCAATTGGTCCATCGTTCGTTCAATTAATAACTCAATTATTTAATCGATCTATCGATTTTAAAATTCGATTAATCGATACTCTATTTTAAAACTTGCAGTTTAACAGATGATTGTAATTTTTATCAATCAGTACATGAATTTCAAAATTGATCGATTTATTTCGATCATCAACATATCGATTCAAAATTTTGATAAATCGAAATAATGAAATCCTTTATAATATCTCGATAAGTAAATAATTACTATTCGCAATTAGTGCATATTATCAAAAATCGATACATCGATTTATCGATCTCAGTACAGACAATATCGATTTGTTAAAAATCGAGACACTGAGTCTAAATGTCATCAATCTAATTAATCATTTAATCAAAACTTTTATCGGTATTCGACTTAAGAAATCGATTACCACAATCGATAAATCGATTACAACAATTGGTATATCGATTGAAACTATCGGCGCATCAAATGTTTGAATTTTTTTATATAATCGACTATCATTTGCCAAATTACTCTCCTGATTTATTGATCTTCGATTTGATAAATCGATCCCCATATTCGATGTCTCGAAACTAGAGAATTCGATTTATCGATCTAATAATTGACATTTCGCAAATCAACTTCCTCTTTTACCCACCACTGAACCGATTCGATATCTCGATTCTGTAATTCGATGTACCGATTCTCAATTCGATATCTCGATTCTGTAATTCGATGTACCGATTCTAGATTCGATATCTCGATTCCACAATTCGATCCATCGATTCTCGATTCGATATCATGATTATACAATTCGATGTATCGATTCTCGAATTTCGATTCGATATCTCGATTCTGCAATTCGATGTATCGATTCTGCAATTCGATATATCTATTCTCGATTCGATATCTCGATTCTGCAATTCGATGAATCGATTCTCGATTCGATTTTTCCCAAACAAAAAACTTTCAACAAAAAATCTATCCCTATTTCACTGGACCATCGAATGAATTAAAAAAAAAATAAAAAAAAAAAAAAAACAAGACACCAGAAACGATCTCAAGTGCGTTAGACATTTCTCTAATTTTTTCATCGTGTTAATGGCGTCACCCCACGCGGCCTCTACTAATGTAACAGTCCAACAGTCGTCTTGCAATCGCCTCGATTATCTTCTCGATCTGGACAACGTCGGGTAAAATCGATGGCTTTATTTCTTATTTTTCTCAACCGTTTTTTTTCTCCATTCGGTCAAGAACGTCTTCCTTTTTTTTATCCTTTTCCATCTGCACTTTATATGTGTCGTGGATTATAAGTTATCCGATATTATGGGACGACAATTGGACGTTCAAATAATACTTTCCTCTTTATATATTACATATACATATAAATATATTATATATTTTTTATTGCGAATTAACATTTGTCTCAAAACTAAACGATGGCTACAATTACCTTTTTCTTATTATTATTATTTTTATTACAATAAGACCAGTATCGTATTATATACTTATTTATTATCAATAACAATAAGTATTTATTCCATTTACTAAAAGATAAATTCCTCAGTACTTATTATAATTATGATAATTACCTTCAACTGAATTCATTTTTACGTCGATTTTTGTACTGGTCAAAATTTAAAAATCGATAACTCTCGAACTAATTAATCGAAAATCTCGATTTTTATTCCTCAATGATGATCAGTTCTTTGACTATAATTTTCACTATAATCCAATCGATTTTCAATTTGTGGTTTTCGAGATATCGATTATGAACCATGACTACTTTTCGTAGATTTAAATCGATTTTCATCATTTTTCTTTGAAAAATTTATAACTTTTCTACTTATCAATATTTAGGGTCTTGCTCATGCTCATTTCAAAGCTTAGACAGTTTTCTACAGTTTTTATTAACACTTTATTAAAATCCGATCTGCACTTTTCGAGTTATCGCACTTTAAAATTTTAATTGGCGCCCAATTTCAATTTTTTTTTTTTTTATTTCTTCCGTAAATCTGGAACTAAATTTCATATTCATTTATGACTTTAGCGGTTTGTTTTGAGTGTAACAGACTACCAAATTATGGAGTATGAAGTCTGAACCCCTGATAGTTTAGATATTATTCATAATTTTCAAAAATTGGCGCCCAATTCCCGAATCTCAGAATCGTGTTATCGACTAAATTATGATAGAAAATTTGTTTGGAGACAACAAAAATGAAGTGTTGGTGAGTGGGGGATGGGGGGGGGGGGTAGAGACTAGGTGGGGTAAAATGGTAAAAATAATGATGGAAGATTAAAAGCATGGAATTTAGTTTTGGATCGGATCTCAAACGGATTAAATGCGAGATCTTACAACAACTACAACAAAAACGTCACCAACAGCAACAAGACCGGTTTTTTATTATCCTTCTATTTATTGGAAAGAAGATCGGATTACAAAGTGATAAATTTTTATTGTCTCTGGCCGCATGACACGACATATTGACCCATCAATATTCCGGTTCTCGCGGAATCCAACCGTGAAAAAATAAAAAACTTTAAATTCCGATGGTTAAAAATAAACAAATAAATAAATAAGTAGACAAAGAACGATTAGCTCGTAAAACAAATAAAAAATAAATAAAATAAGTAATCGTTGATTGAGACAGGGGTAGGTCACCCCAAAGATCTGGCATTTGTTTCGGGAAAAAAAATTTTCGCGCACTAATGGTCGCTATGGTCTAATGCCTCGCTAAGAAAAGTCTCTTCTGTTCCTACACTTTATCTTTTATCTCGAAACTTCCGGTCTATGTGTCTTGCTATTCCGTTAATGGGCACTCTTTTGTTGGTGACAAATATCAAGTATTAATATATAACAGAATACACGCCCACTGGACATTGACTTTTTTTTAGCTGCACTGAAGATTCGATGATCGATATCTCGAAAAGATTTCAACGGAAGTTGATCAAACACAAACGAAAGTTATAGCAGTGACTCTAATCTTTGAAATGAGACCTATAATGTCTCTAAAAATTAATAATTTCAAAAGTTGTAGATTACCGAAATTCATCCAAATGTTCAAATTTCAAATTTCGTACGCGTAAATTTCTTCATCATCAAAAAAATTTCACTAATTTTCCAAATTTCCAATAATATCTCAAGTTGCTAAAATCGCTCGAACAATAAAAAATTTTTAAAACTTGAATTATTTAAAAAATAAACAAAAGTCTATTCCTTCTACACGGAAAGGAAATTATGGGAACTTTTACTATGCATTATGAGAATAGTTCCGATAATGGTATAGGAATTGTACCCACACTATTATAGGGATGGTTCCTATGATATATGGGAATAGTTCCCGTACCATTATGGGAACCGTTCTCATAATGGTATGGGAACCATCCCCATAATGGTATGGGAAGTATTCCCATAACATATGGGAATGGCTCCCATCATGACCTGGGAAGTATTCCCATACTATTATGGAAATGGTTCCCATAATATTAAAGGGATGGTTCCCATAATGATATGGGAATAGTTCCCATAATGGTATAGGAATTGTACCCACACTATTATAGGGATGGTTCCCATGATATATGGGAATGGATCCTATAATATATGGGAATGATTTCTATAATATATGGGAATGGTTCCCATACTATTATGGAAATGGTTCCCATAATATTAAAGGGATGGTTCCCATAATGGCATGGGAATAGTTTCCTTAATGGTATGGGAATAGTTCCCATAGTGGTATGGGAATAGTTCCCATAATGATATGGGAATAGTTCCCATAATGGAATAGGGATGGTTCCCATGATATATGGGAATGGTTCCTATAATATATGGGAATGGTTCCTATAATATATGGGAATGGTTCCTATAATATATGGGAATGGTTCCCATACTATTATGGAAATGGTTCCCATCATATTAAAGGGATGGTTCCCATAATGGTATGGGAATAGTTCCCATAATGGTATAGGGATTGTACCCATACTATTATAGGGATGGTTCCCATGATATATGGGAATGGTTCCCATACTATTATGGAAATGGTTCCCATCATATTAAAGGGATGGTTCCCATAATGGTATAGGGATTGTACCCATACTATTATAGGGATGGTTCCCATGATATATGAGAATAGTTCCCATAATAGTACCGGAATTGTTCCTATATCATTATGGGAATAGTTCCTATAATATTATGGGAATGAGTCCAATAGCTTTATGGGAACCATTCCTATAACATTATGGGAATAGTTCCCATACTATTATAAGATCCATTCGTATAATATTATGAGAATAGTTCCTCTAATTTGTGGGAGTGACTTCTGTAGAATATAGGGTTCATTGCTATATATTATAGGAACAATTTCTATAAATTATTGGAACCATTCCTGTACTTATAGGAACCGTTCCTATTATATCATAAGTAGCGTTCTCATAATTATAGGAACTGTTCCTATGATTATGGGAATCATTCCTATAATTTTAGGAACTGCTCCCACAATTTATGGTTTTAGTTCCTACGTTGGTATAGAAAAAATTTTATAGAGTTATGAGAACCGTTTTCATAATTTTCTTTCCATGTACTGACTATTTATTCAAAAAAATTTTTTCTGATCACTATAAATATCGCGTCTAAAAACTTCCATATATTTGTTACAAATAATTCATTCCCTAGATGAAAAGAAAAAAGAAATGAAAAGTTATGTCCAAGTATCGAAAAGTAATACAAGTAAAATGGTGACAGAAAATTCCTATGTCAGTATTTAAACACGGCGTTAGACATGTTACATCTACAAACACATAATCTATTGCAATTACAATTACATTTACAATAACAATTACACACTATTAACTCAGTCTACATATTTACGAATAGTTTTGAATCGCGGAATTCGTTGCGTTGGGTTTAGTCGCGGTCGTTGTCGGTAACAGATATGACTAATATAATAAAACGAAATAAAATAAAATATGAGTTAAGAGTTTGTGTTAAAGCTAACCGACTAAGAAAGACATCTTAAAACAACCTATCTATAGATAGTTGTCTCTCCATTCTCCATTTCCATCTCATCTACTCTTACAACCCGATGTATTTCTGAATCCACAGAAAGTTGGCCGTCCGCCATCATTATGCACATGATAATTAGAATGCGTTGGCGCGTGTCTCAATATATCTACACAGCTTTTCATAACCTGGTACATTCAAACCGACGTACGTCTCAGTACCAACAGTTTTAATGCTTTTACTGTTGCTTTTTTTTTTTTTTTTTTTTTTTTTTTTTTTTTCGAATAGTTTAGTTTCTTGTGACGATATCGCGGTAATTATTGAAGATCGCTATATGATGTTTGTGTTCGTTTCAAAGAGGGGAAAATTGGCTTCAATATTTTTAAAAAAGTTTTTGTAAAAGTTCGATGTGGTCTCGAGTCACAAATAATTTAAATTCAAATTTTTTTCGCGGGTAAATTTAATTCGCGGTTTGGATTTTTTGATAAATTTTGAATTATATTGAAAATAACTATGGGGGGGGGGGTTATTCTAATTACTATAAATTCAATGTATTTGTGCATTTTTAGCCAGACGCATGATACCTGGGGCAAAATGGACAGGCTGGAAATTCTGAATCTAAGATTGGTTCATATTTTTATCGTCAAATTATAAAAAATTTAATATACTTATTTATTTTTTGGCTGATTATTTATGCCTGGGGCAAATTTGGATACTAAAAATATTTGAAAACAATTTTTTTTTTTTTAATTAATAAATTTTTCAATTCGATTAATTTTTACAATATCCACGAATATATTTATCGAAATAATATTCATTTCCCGCATGAAAAAAGTTTATATGTGAAAACATATATGATAGAA
The DNA here is from genome assembly GCF_029852145.1 of Microplitis mediator. Taxonomy (NCBI): domain Eukaryota; kingdom Metazoa; phylum Arthropoda; class Insecta; order Hymenoptera; family Braconidae; genus Microplitis; species Microplitis mediator. Next base: position 2,241,225 of record NC_079979.1, read on the forward strand.
TATATGAATATTATAATGTGATATATTGTACAATATATAAAATAATATTTATATTTTTGCCGTATTAATATATGATAATATATTGAAAAAAAATATATTGCTAGAATATATTATCAATATATTTATCAACATATGACTTTTTGTGTATGTTTTACATATATATTTTAATATATCTTTTTTATATTGACATATTATATTGAAAGTAGTACATTAATTAATATATAGAATTTTTTATATTTTTTATATATGTTTTCCAATATATTGCGAAATATATGGTTTCCAATATATTGTAAAATATGTGGCACTTTTTTTACTTTTCTTAGATTATTGCCAGTAAATATAAGGTCAATGAAAAGAAGGAGAAAAAATAATAAATTTGACTTTTTTTGTGGGATTGTGTAGAAATTGAAAAAGTATATTAAAAAATAAAATTTTCAATATATTGCGAAAAATATAAGTTTTGATATACTGGAAAAATATAATTCCAATATACCGCGAACCATATATTTAATCATATAAATTCTTTCATATATAATCAATTATATAGAGACCATATACCACTAATTATATGAGTCAAAATATATGGATATATATATCAAGTTTATTATATTATACTTATAAATTATATATATACTATCCATATATGATAAGAATATATTGAGCATTATATGAGATAATATATATAGAAAAATACAAAACATTATATACAAGTAAATATATTATGATGAATATATAATCCAATATATGTAAAAAACATATATTTTTCAATATAGATATTTTTGCTGCTATATATTTATCACATATTTACCATATATTTTTTTATATACTTTTAACAATATATAGCTTTTCCATGCGGGTTAAACCTGCACAGGAACCATTAGACCATTTCTTACAATTTTTACAGTAAGTTTAATTCCTTGGAATTTGAAAAAAGTCTATCGCAATAAACACAGTTACAAAATCATCAGTTTTAACTTTTGAAAAAATTTATTTCTTCATTTTTTTTTTTGTGTTTTAGACTGTACTTTATTCTTGCTAAATCCAGGTGTTTTTTCATTTATTTTGGCGGCAATTTTAAATTCAAATTCAATTGTATTGCAATAGTTGTGAACAAATCATTACAATCAATTTGTTTTTAGTAAGAGAGGGGGAACGACTTATTGCACTTTGAAATTTTTTTTTTGAGTAATATAAAAGTAAATGTCGTAGTCAAGAGAAGAAAAATACATTCTTAACGTTGAAAACAATTTTACAAAACCAAAAAAAAAATTTTTTAACACTTTTTGGGGGGGTTTGATGGCTGATAAAGAAATAACTGGCTTAGGGGGGCCGTCTTGCCCCACCCTACCCTATGATGTTTGTATTCATTTTTAAGGGCGGAAAATTTTCTACAACTTCTATCTAATACATTAGTCGATTACTCTAATTGTACCCGAGTTATTGAAAGTTTACAAGAAATTTGCTTTCGGAAGCAAAAAAAATTCCAATTCTTAAATTTCACTCAATCGTGATGAATAAAAATATGTCTGTGAATTCAACTTATGACCCTCTTTTTTCAAATATTACTGAACAGACATTATAAATAACAATAATAACAATGAAGACTTGTTAATGATTCGAGCGTGACGGCCGGTGTCCGTTGGACGTCTGACGAATTGCGTTCGTCCCGGGTGTTTTCGACGAAGACGTTAACCGCAAAGGGTCCAAAAGACTTTAATAGGTACTGAAGGACCGCGTGACATTTTAGTGTATACCTAAACTAGTGTATAACAGAGTCTTACAATAAAGACTAAAATATTATTGAATAATAAATGCACTCGATCGTCTTATAATTTTTTATGAAAACGGTAAATGTTCATATTATTGCAATTATTTAAAAGACTATTGAAAATTTTGGAAAAACTAATCAGTCCAATTTTGTGGCCCACAACACTCTAAAACCAGGTGTGTCGTCATAATTAACGCACTTACCAAATAACATTGAAATGCTGTACACTCAGAAAATTAAGTAATTGTGTTTATTATGCTAAATGTTTAATTCCAATCATCTAGAATAATTGGAACGTTTTTCAAAGCAAAAATAGTTATGTGTTATAATTTTTTTTAATAGAGTTAATAATTATTGGATGATAACTTCTGCAATTAATTTCGTAACAGTTACTGTCAGGATGGTAACAGTTACCATCAGGATGATAACAGTTACTATCAAGGATGGTAATTAATATTATTGATTGCAATGAAAAAATTGATCGAAAATTCAATCATTTTCAAGTACTGCTGCAAAATTGAAAATTTTCGAATACAAATATGATGACAAATATACGCAAGTTTTATTTATAAAATTTTTACAAGAAAATGACAATTTTGTAAAAGTTTAAATATATTTTAAATCTATTTGAATCCATAATTTAGTAATGTACATTTTATTGTTCAAAATTTTGAAATAAGTTATCGTACAGTCGTCTAGATCAGCGTAAAATAAAAATTTCCAAGCGAGAGAACTTCTGTCAATATCTTTGAATGATTGAGTATGCGATTCAAAATAAAAATCATTCAAGTACTGAGTAATAAATAAAATTTGGTCATTATTAACATTTAATATTTTTTTAACCTTGTAACTATTATAATTTCTGGTGGTAACTGTTACCATCTGGATTGTAAATATAACTATTTAGAATAATAATAATAATTAACTCTAGTTGTATCGTTCATTTAAGAAACCCCATAAGTCATGTTTTTTGCATTATTGGGTTCTTTGGATGTCCCTCCATAGAAATCAATCGAAATATGCATCAAATCAGCGTTTAAAAAAAATTAACCGGGTGACAGCCATTTTATTCATTTAAGAAATCCCGAAAGTCAATGACTCAAATTAACAAATGCAGTTTTAGTTTTACAGAAATAACTTTTTTTTTTTTTTTATTTAAAATTCGCGCTTTTTTGGGACATTAATTTCAAATGTTGTTTTATTGTTGACTGTTATATGACTAATTAAAATTTTTCAATTAATTATAATTTTTTGCAATTTCTGAGTTTTAGAGTTCAAATACATATTTAACACTTCATTTTATCAGTGTAATAAATCATTTGAGTGAAAACATTAAAAAAAAACAATGATTTTATAACTTTTTCTTACGTTTGGTTGAGAAATCCCATAAGTCAATCAACTTTAAACAATTTTTTCAAGTAGTTTCAGTTAAAAAATTAAATTTTTCTTGTTGGAATTTTTTCAGAGGCGCTAACATTATTGTATTCAATTATTTATTTATCATTTTAATGTCAAGCTTTTCCAAAAAAATGTTTTTTGTTTCCTGAAAAATTTTGTTTTCTTGACTTATGGGGTTTCTCAAATAAACGATTCAGTTAACATACAGGATTGTAACAATTATTATAAATATGGTGAATATTACAATCTAGATTATTTATACAATCATCTAGATAATATTCACTACTATTGGAATGATGGTAGAAATTTTACCATAACTAGATAGTAGTTTCTATTATTTAATTTTCTGAGTGCATAGTTTTGCTTATGGCCTTAAAAATAGTACACATTTAATGTGTGTCAAAATAATACACTTGTAACCCACTTGGTTTTAGAGTTAAAATTCCCTATTCAAGTCATCCTCTTTTACTTTAAATTTCTCATAATTTCTCACATTGCCTCCTTTTGAAATTTTCCCAAATCTTTCAACCCCGCCCCCCCTCCCACCCACCCTAATAATAATCATCCATAACTCCTCAATTATCACTCTTACAAAGAAACCTTTTTTGTAGCCCTCAAAATTTCCTATCCAAAATTCACCCTAAATATCAAAATTGCCCCATACCCTTGAATTTTCTTATTGTTCAAACTTTTCCAAGACCTCTCATATTTTTCCAAAATTTTTTCCTACAAGAAACCGCCAATATCTTCAAATCTATCACTCCTACAAAAAAATTTAAAGAAACCTTTTTTGGAGCCCTCAAAATTTCCTATCCAAAATTTACCCTAACAATTAAAATTGCCCCATACACGGAGAAAAATAAATGATTGGAGTTATCATACTAAATTTGTAGCTGCAATCATCTAGGATGATTAAAAAATTTTTCAGTGTAAAGATGGTTAGTGCTACAATTTGTTATAATTGCAGTTACCATTTTTTATAGTAACAGTTACCATCAGGATGATAACAGTAACCATTAAGATGATTACAGCTACTATCAGGATGGTAATATTTACCATCAGGATAATAATGTTTCCTATCAAGGATAGTGATAATTTATCACTGATAAAAATTTATCACTGATAAAAACACTGATAAAGAAAAAAAAAAAATTATTAAATGCTTTAAAAAAAATTGATCAAAAATTCAATAATTTTCAAGTACTGGTGCAAAATTATAAATTTTTGATTACAAATATGATGACAAACATACTTAAATTTTATTTATAAAATTTTTACAAAAAAATTACAATTATTTATTTTTTACAATTATTTAAACCCATAACTTAGTTATGTACACTTGATTGTCTAAAATATTGAAATAAGTTACTGTACAGTCTTCAATATCAGCATAAAATAAAAATTTTCAAGCGAGAGAGCTTCTGTTAATAACTTTGAATGATTGAGTGTGTTCATCGAAATAACAATCATCCAAGTACTGGGTAATGAATAAAATTTGGCCATTGTTGACATTTAGTATTTTTTTAACTTGGTAAAATGATGGTTCGTCAGACGGTTTCATTATAATTGAATTAATTGTTATTCTATCATTCTGAAAACTTGTCCATTTAATGTCTTGAACAAGGTCGTCTATTTTGTATGGTAAGGGTTCATGACATCCAATGCTGACAAGAACATCATTAATGGTAACATCATTAATTGTCTTAGATGGTAACTTTAATCATCTTTAATGGTAACTACTACAATTTCTGATGGTAACTGTAACCATCTAGATCGTAAATACAACTATTTAAAATGATAACTGTAACTATCTCTAATTAACATACATGATTGTAACAGTTACCATAAATATGATTTATACAATCATCCAGATAGTTGTCACTACCATCGGGTTGATGGTAAAAAATTTTACCATAAATAGATAGTAACTGCAATCATTTAATTTTCTGAGTGTACCCTTGAATTTCCTTATTGTTCAAACTTTTCCAAGACCTCTCATATTTTCCAAAATTCCTTCCTAGAAAAAAACCGCCAATATCTTCAAATCTATCACTCCTACAAAAAAATTCATAGAAACATTTTTTGTAGCCCTCAAAATTTCCTATCCATAATTCACCCTAACAATCGAAATTGCCCCATACCCTCGAATTTCCTTATTGTTCAAACTTTTCCAAGACCTCTCATATTTTCCAAAATTCCTTCCTACAAAAACCGCCAATATCTTCAAATCTATCACTCCTACAAAAAAATTCAAAGAAACCTTTTTTGTAGCCCACAAAATTTCCTATCAACTCTATCTTTCCTTCTTTTTTTTCCTCCCAAAATTTCCAAAGTTTCAGCCCTCAAGCTCCAAAGTATCAAAATCTCTAATTTCTCACTATCGTCATCATCATAATTATTATCATTATTATTATGATTATCGAGTTCCTCAGCATGTATAGAAATAAAAGGGAATTGTATACCTCGGCAAAGTACTAAATCAAGAGCCTGGCATTTAACAAATGAGTCAATGACAACTTACGGGCAAGTATCTTTTTATTATTTTTGATTCTCTCCTTCTATTCGGTCTCATATATATATATGTATATATACTTACTTATTATATTATCTAGAGGCCATCGAGAGTTTTAAAAATAACCATCGACATAATAACAATATTATAAAAAAAAAAAAAAAAAATAAGTAAATATGAATTATTAATCATTTTTTGACACGTCAACCGACGTAATATCCAGGAGAGTCGTTAGTTAATGGGACTCAATAATTTAAAATATAAAATAATCGTTAATTTCTCGGAATGTTAGATCGGTCTGGTCATAATCGACGATTCTACTCTACTCTACTCTGAGTATGAGGATGAGAGGAGACTGAGGTTGAGGATGAGGATGAGACTGAGGCTGAGGCTGAGGCTGTGAGTTACTGATTGTAAAAAAAATAATAATATAAGAAATTTCTAAAGGATAAAGCCGAAGACCGGCCGCCGGCTCTGCTTCAGTCGCTGAAACTCGGGTCATTTGTGGCCCCAGCTCGAGTTAGATTAATTGGATTAATTAGACATTAGTGCTCTTACTTCGGGCTATGCATTTGTGAAGAATCACCTTCGATATTTTATTTATTATCCCATTAATTTCAGATTTCTTTGTTTTTGTTCTGTGTTTTTGACGGTCGGTTTTTTTAAGATTCAAGATTTTTTGGAGGAGAAAGGAAATGAGATAAAATTGGATTTTTTCAGAGTCAAGATTTTTGTAAATATTTTGATTTTTGGGTAGAAATCGAAGTATTGGAATTTGATGCTGACTATTATGAGAATGAAAATTAGGATTATTTTCATTTTTCAACTTTGAACATTTATAACTTCTTTGGAAATTGAGATTAAGAAATTGGATTGGGCTCGAGTGGGAAGAAGAGACTCTTGGCTACAATTTTCATTTGTAGGGGAGAGTGGGGGAAGAAGGCCCCCCTAAGACGGTTATTATTTTTTAAGACTTCAACCATCAAATCAGTTTACTTTTGTTCTTTCGCGAAGAAATTCAGGGACATTTTGCCGAAACTTTAAAAAATTTTCTGGGGCATAACGGCTCGCCTTCAAAAATGATAAAAAATTTTTTTTGTCTTGTAGAATTATTTTAAACTTTGAGAATATATTTCCTTCTCTTGAGAACTATATATTCTTATATCGTACCCTTTCTGGGTAAATCTCGTAACTGCAAAATTATAATTTGTTCAGAAATCGGTCAAAACCTACGTTCAGTTACACGTGCGTTAGTGGAAATATCGAAGTTCAAAAGTCTCTAGAACATTCTGTCATAATTATTAAAATTTGGGGCTTTTTGAACGCAATGGCAGTACTAAAGAATGTTTTTTACTTATAATTTGAACTATGAAAAAAAAGTAGTTACAAGATTTACCCAGAAAGGGGACGATATATTACTCAAAAAAAATTTTTTGGTGTAATAAATCGTTCCCTCACTCTTACTAAAAAAAAATTGATTGTAATGATTTTTTCACAACTATTGCAATACAATTGAATTTGAATTTAAAGTTGCCGCCAAAATAAAGGAGAAAACGCCTGGATTTAGCAAAAATAAAATACAGTCTAAATCCAAAAAAAAAAAATGAAGAAAAAAATTTTTCAAAAGTTAAAACTGATGATTGCAACTGTGTTCTTTACAATGGACTTTAGTCGGAATCTAAGGAATTAAACCCAATGTAAAAATTGTAAGAAATGGTCTCATGATTCTTGTGCAGGTGTAGATTAAAATTATTCCAATGAGTATATTTGTGGGTACTGTAAAAATTAATCGAATTGAAAAATTTATCAATTAATAAAAAAATGTTAATTTCAAATATTTTTAGTGGACAAATCTGCCCTAGGCGTAGAGAATCAGCCAAAAAATGATTTTTTTTGCACGCCTCGGAAGCGAAGCGGAGAGGTTGTGCTTTATAACCGACCTGTCAAGGTCACACGATTTCCACTCATTAAAGTGCATATATTTTTTTTCTATTACTCTTACACATTATGAAAAGCACATCAATATAAAGCTGAAACACTAATAAATAATCCTGATACTTTTTTTTTAATTTGTCTAATATGTATTAATATAAAAAAAAGTTCATTAAAAAAAATTTATTGTGGACGTCCATTAGTCTGTGGTTCAAAAAAACGGCGTGGTACGGATATCTCGAGAACGACTTGACGAAACTACTTAATTTTTTTTTCAAAATTTTCAGAAATAAGCAAAGAAGGTTCCTTTCGAAAATCACTACTGTAGGCCTTCTCGTTTTTTTAAAAATAAATCATTACGGTTAAAACCGGCAATCTTACATGTAAACAAACACACACTGCCGCCATTTTTCATTAGGAATGTTCTCCTTATTTATTTTTTTTTTTACTTTTATTACCGTATATTTACCATGGAAATTTTTATGGGAAAAGAGCGGGATATTCAATTTTATTCGAAATTTAACTTTTAAAAAAAAACATAACATGAGCGTTCGAGGCGTGCACTTTTGGATTTTCCAAATTTTTTTTTTTTTTATTAATTTAAATTACAATCTGTTATTACATAACGATAAATAATTTGTATGATAAGTGTATAGGGCAGGCATTAGCAGACAGTATCCACTAATTATTGAAAACGATTTTTGAGGTCAGTAGGCTTAAATCTTTTTAGCCTTCTGTTTATCGTGTTGTTGAGTAGTTCTGTTGCCATTGGGTTCGGGTGATTTTCTAATCGATGTTCATATCGTGTGCTCAGCTTCGTAATCTCTTCTTTGACAGTCGTTATGCCTAGATCTCTGTGTTTTATGGCGTTGGAGACAAACCAGGGAGCGTTCACTATATTCCTGATGGTTTTATTCTGGAATCTTTGGAGTATTTCCAGGTTGGAGTTACTAGCCGTTCCCCAGAGTTGAATACCGTACGTCCAAATTGGTTTGATGATTATTTTGTAGATGTTTAGTTTATTATTTAGCGAAAGCTTGGATTTTTTACCAATTAACCAGTATAAGCGTCGTACCTTGAGTTCGAGCTCCTTTCTTTCAAAAAATGATTGAGTATATTAAATCATTCATAATTTGACGATAAAAATATTTTTTTCAGAACTTTCAGCTGGTCCGCCCGCATGAAAATAATATATATTTTGATTATATATAAAAAAATATACCGTAAATATATAATTTTATAAAACGGCAAAAATGTATGTATAATAAAATATAATATTTATATAAATTCAAAGTTATACTTTGATTTATAATTTAAATTATAAAAACATATATACATATTTTCATAATATGTAATATAATTATAAAATATAATTTTTAACTTATAAAATTCATTATAAATTTACATATATTGGAATGATATATAATAGAATATATTTTTTATATATTAAATATTATATTGTTAAATATATTTTTTTATATAATTGACGTTGGAGAATCTCAAGATATTGAATTGTATATTGTATTATATGATACATTATATATCTAAAAATATAAAATAAAATATGAAAAATAAAGACTTTCAGTTTGACGATGATTGTGAGTATCAATGAGAATATATTTTATTCGAGTAAATTAAGTATGTAGATCGAACTTGAAAGGAAGTTTGTAGAGAGAGTCGTTATGACTATAAATTTTCATTTATATGATTAATTTTTAATATAAAAAAATAATTACTCAAAATAAAATAAGTTTTAGAGGATACCGAAAGAGCATTCATGGAACTGAAAATTTTTCGAAGCACAAAAGTGTCATGTATATCTTTTAATATATACAAGCTTATATACGAGCATTATATATTATATTATACTGTTAATAATATAATTTGAATTATAAAATCATAATGTATATAAACCTATAAATTGATACTATATAATGATATATATTTTTTTTATATAATCTAATATTATATGGAGTTTTTATAATGATAATATATGCCAAAATATAATATTATATATTATATTGATATACTTTTAAAATATAAAATTTTATATTGAAAACGGCAAAAAAGTAGTTATTTTTACATATATAATTATTTATATTCTAAATTATACTATAATATAATAAATATTATATTATCTGATATAATTTCAGAGTATAAGTTTTTTTCATGCGGGCGTTTTGCCTCAGATATCATGCTTAGGCCTAAAAATGCGCAAATACATCGAATTTATCGTAATTAGAAGAAATCAGAAAAAAATATTATTGTTCTAATTTTTGAAGGGGACCTTTTTGCCCCACCTTCCCCTACGTAATTCAAATCAGTGCATTAGATTACAAGATATCGGACTATATAAACAGTGATTTCGAAATCCCATAGTAAAATTTTTGAATTTTCTAACTTCGATTACTTTCAACTTGTCTCCAAATAATAATTAAGAAATGAGATCTCTCTCATCGCAGACTGGACATTGTACTACAATTTCTTTTTTTAGTCGTCAAATTCCTCCGATAACTTTTGCTTAGAAAAAATTTTAAATTTCCTCCAAAAAAATGTCTGCCCAAAGAAACCCGAAATTTACATTTGAATTTATCTCCAGATCCAATCAACTGACCCCCATTTTTTTTTTTTTAATTGTAGCCAAAACTCCCTAGAATCCAACCATAGTCATTTTCCTCCGATGCCCATCTTACCCCAGTAACAAATAAAACTTGAAACTGAGTATATCCGGCTCCCGACACTACTGACACGATATTCAAATATCGAATTACTGAGCACAAAGTATCCAAGGAGGATGTTCAGGGGGAGGCTCCTGAGGGTCTTGGTGACAAGGGGTAGGGCCGGGAGGGAAATAATACAGAGACAATGAGACGAAAATGAGTAACGAGTGGTAGATTCATTCGCGTAAGAAGACAAGCAATATCTTGTTTCTTTAATAAAACGGAAACGAAATGTAATCGTATTATTTGTCTGCAGACTGAATTTGTCTCAAGACCCCCGTGATAATAAAAAGAATAAAATATATATGAATTTATATATTTAATAATGATAATAAATGAAAGAGCATTGAGAGTTATGGAAGGAATATATGAGTAGGTATCAAATAATCGGCTTCATTTGCCTTTGTCTTGGACTTAATGCTGGTATTTTTTTATTTTTTATTGTCTGGAGACTTGAACAAGTCTCTAAATTGAGTTTTGTTTTATTGTTGGGGGGAAAAGTTGTAAAACGAGTGGAAATTAGAGAAAATGGAAAATTTCAGGGAATTTTAAAGCCGACCCGCCAATTCTGAAAAATAAGATTTTTTATAAATTTTTATTTTTGAATTTTGAAAATATATAACTTTGATACTTATTATTATTAAGGGTCATTTTTGGGCTCATTTTAAAGATCAGAATCCCGGTTACAATTTTCATTTTTTGTGTGATCGATTTCTAGTCAATAGCTTTCGAGATATTGACGTTTTTTCATTTCTTGATATGAGAAAATTGCGAATTTTTCATAATTGCCCGCATGAAAAAACTTTATATGTGAAAACATATATGATAGAATATATGAATATTATAATGTGATATATTGTACAATATATAAAATAATATTTATAATTTTGCCGTATTAATATATGATAATATATTGAAAAAAAATATATTGCTAGAAGATATTATCAATATATTTATCAATATATGAATTTTTATGTATGTTTTACATATATATTTTAATATATCTTTTTTATATTGATATATTATATTGAAAGTAGTATATTAATTAATATATAGTATTTTTTATATTTTTTCTATATGTTTTCCAATATAATGCGAAATATATGGTTTCCAATATATTGTAAAATATATGGGACTTTTTTTACTTTTCTTAGGTTATTGCCAGTAAATATAAGGTCAATGAAAAGAAGGAGAAAAAATAATAAATTTAACTTTTTTTTGTGGAATTGTGTAGAAATTGAAAAAGTATATTAAAAAATAAAATTTTCAATATATTGCGAATAATATAAGTTTTGATATACTGGAAAAATATAATTTCAATATACCGCGAACCATATATTTAATCATATAAATTCTTTCATATATAATCAATTATATAGAGACCATATACCACTAATTATATGAATCAAAATATATGGATATATATATCAAGTTTATTATATTATACTTATAAATTATATATATACTATCCATATATGATAAGAATATATTGAGCATTATATGAGATAATATATATAGAAAAATACAAAACATTATATACAAGTAAATATATTATGATAAATATATAATCCAATATATGTAAAAAACATATATTTTTCAATATAGATATTTTTGCCGCTATATATTTATCACATATTCACCATATATTTTGTTATATACTTTTAACAATATATAGCTTTTCCATGCGGGTGTCGTTTCTTAAAGTTTAAAAATTCATAACTTTCAAACTTATCAAAATTAAGAGACGTTTGAGGTCTCATTTTAAAGATCAGACCTCAGGCTACAATTTTTATTTTTGTATGATCAACTTCCGATCAATGGTTTTCGAGATATCGACTCTTATTAATTTCTTGAAATAAGAAAAATTTTAATTGTATATTTTTTAACCTTTAAAAATTTATAAATTCCAAAATTATTACAATTAAGGGCCATTTTTGGTCTCAATTTAACTATTAGATTTCCAGCAACAATTTTCATTTTTGTGTGTTCAACTTTTGGTCAACAGCTTTCGAGATATTGACTTTTCTTCATTTCTTGAAATAAGAAAATTGTGAATTTTTCATAATTTTCATTTTTTAATGTTTAAAAATTCATAACTTTTAAACTTATGAAAATTAAGAGACGTTTAAGGTCTCAATTGAAAGATTAGACCTCAGGCTACAATTTTCATTTTTGTGTGATCAACTTCCGATCAATGGTTTTCGAGATATCGACTTTTATGAATTTCTTGAAATAAGAAAAATATTAATTTTATATTTTTTAACCTCTAAAAATTTATAATTTTTAAAATTATTATTATTAGGGGCCATTTTTGGTCTCAATTTAAAGATCAGATTTCAGGCAACAATTTTCACAACCATGCAATCAATTTCTCATAATATCTTTTCAAGATATCGAACTCCAGAGTATTATCTTTTTTTAAAAAAAAATTTCCTAAAATAAATAATTAATCAAGGGTAATTACAATTATCTCCATACATCACATCAAGTGGCGCCACTTTCTCCGTCTACTAATTTTCTTCGAATAAAATAATAAAACAATCCCGATCAAAGACTACCGATATTATGAAGGTAAAAAACCAAAAAAAAATAAAAATGAACAAACAGAATCTCGATTGGAGTATGGACACTATAATTATCCTACCCAAGGTAATCATGAACGGATAATTCTCCAGTATAAGCATCCATACAAGATATTATACCGCAAGTTGAGCCACCGAGTTCCGCAAAATTAGTATTTCCATTACTGGCTACTGTATACATCATAAGTAATGAGTTAAATATTTTTTTTTATTCCAATCAAAGATAAAACGAGGAGAGAGAGAAAAAAAAGGACCGCGAGTGAGAGGGGGAAGGGAGAGGAAAGGGACCACCTACACCTGTCGTAACAAATTTATTTGTTTGAGTCAAAGTTTTAAGTGTTATGTATTGTAGATTGAGATAAAACTCGAGTTTTGGTGATTGCAGGTGCAGATAGTGCTCACCTGGATTTATGAGAGTGATAGAAATTGAGAAATTGCTAGAAAAGGTTTTATTGTAACAGGTTTTTTATTTTTAGTCTTGTGATATAAACTTTGGGGCACGATAACTTGGAAGCTATGGATCGGAAGTTGATCATGAAAAAACGAAAATTATAGCGGAAAGTCTAATCTTTTGTTTGCGACCTCAAACGTCTCTTAATATTGATAAGTTCGGAAGTTATGATTTTTAAAAGTTCAAAAAATAGTAATCATAAAAAATTCGATTTTTTCTAATTTCCAGGAATGAATAATAAGCGTCGATATCTCGAAAACTATTGGTCGGAAGTTGATCATGCAAAAAGGAAAATTGTAGCCGGAACTCTAATCTTTAACATGAGACCAATTATGGCCGAAAGTATTAATAATTTTAAAAGTTATAAATTTTTGAATTTAAAAAAAGAAGATTGGATCAAAATACGGGCCTCTAGATTTATAGTTTGAATTACTTATAATACCCATGAAAAAACTTTATATGTGAAAAAATATACTTTAAAATATATGAATATTATAATGTGATATATCGAACAATATATAAAATAATATTTATATATTTTTGCCGTGTTAATATATGATAGTATATTGACAAAAAATATATTGCTACAATATATTAATTATATATTTATCAATATAACTTTTTTCATGTATGTTTAGCATATATATCTTGGTATATTTTATTTTATATTGATATATTGTATTGGAAGTAGTATATTTATTGATATACAGTATGATGTATATTTTTCATATAAGTTTTCCAGTATATTGCAAAATATATGGTACTTCATATATTTTGCAATTTATAACGTCCAATATATTGCAAAATATATGGTACTATACATATTTTTCGTACTATGGTATGTGACATAATAAAAACCATGCATTTTAGTTTGTAATTTTCATGTCTATGCTATCGGGCAGCTTCTCAAAAAATATAGATATTTAAAGACGATAATTTTCAATATATCGAGAAAAATATAATTTTTAATACACTAATGCAAAAAATTAAAGGAGCAGAAAAATTTCATAAATTTTTTAGTCATTTTTGGAAGGCTGTAACTCAGTGAAAAATAATCGTATCGAGATTTTAAAAAAAGCATTTGATAGCTTGAAATCTCTAGTTTTGATGCATTTTTTTCAAAATTTTTTAAAAGCTCCGGTTATTGCGCAAACATGAGAAATACCGCGAGACAAAAAATTTCTAAACTTTTTTTTTTCGAAGAGCCCACGGACCGCGGAAAAATTTTTTCAACTAAACGAATGCACAGCACGTTTAGGAAATTTATTCAGCTTCAATTTGGTTTTTTTCTTAACCTCGTAGGACGATTTGTCGAAGAGATATCAGCCTTCAAACAGAAAATGATCCTTTTGGCTTTGATCTTTGATATTTCAGGTACCAATGATCGCACAGTAAGTTAAAAGGCGGCGTTGAAAACTTGAATAAATTCCCTACAAGACACTGTCATCATTTTTTAGAAAAAAAAATTTTTTTTATTTTTAACATCCATTAGAAGTAAGTACAAAAAAATGACTTTTTTTGGTTTTTTAGTAAATCAACTGCTACTTTGCAAATATCGATAAAAAAAATAATGTTGCCAGGGACTTTTTTAGCTTAATGTACCCCCAAGACCCCTGTAAATTTTTAAATTGATCTATTGAACCGTTTTTTGGGAATCATTGATCAAAGTTTAGCTAAACAATTAAAGGAGCAAGTTTTGTTCTTTTAATTGTGTAATCATAATCAAAATGAAAAAATTATTTTTTTTTGACTTTTCTCAAATTTTTGCGTTGGTGACTCAGAAAAAAAAAAACAATTTAGAAATTTTTTGTCTCGTGGTATTTCTCATGTTTGCGCAATAACCGGAGCTTTTAAAAAATTTTGAAAAAAATGCACCAAAACTAGAGATTTCAAGCTATCAAATGCTTTTTTTAAAATCTCGATACGATTATTTTTCACTAAGTTACAGCCTTCCAAAAATCACTAAAAAATTTATAAAATTTCTCTGCTCCTTTAATTTTTGCATTAGTGTATATTGGAAAAATATAACTTCAATACATCGCAAACCATAGATTTAACCATATAAGTTCTTCCATGTATGATCAATTATATACAGACAATATATATCACTAATTATTTGAGTCAAAATATATGGGTCATTCCACCAAATAAAATTATTTTTACGGGGCGACCCTCGTCGATTTGGTTCTAACTTTGTGGAGTCGTTCTATATATTAAAAAAAAAATTCTCTGAAAATTTGAGCCTTTTATATGCAGCTGTTTCAAAGTTATGATTTTTTTAATTTTTTTTTAATTTTTGTTTTCAACTTTTTCATTAATTTTTTTGAAGGGGAAATTTTTTTTTAAAAAATGAGCACATAACAGTTTTTCGTAGGAAAAATTCTCAGCTTTCCAATAAGAATATCCATTTTTTATTCTATGTTACAGAAGACCTTTTAAAATTCGATTAAAGACGAAAAAACGATTTTTATGACTGTGCGGCGCTTGATACATCTAATTTGATATTTTTTTCTGAAAGCTGAGACTTCTTCCCACAAAATATGTGATTTTCACGATGTGCATATTTTTTGTTTGAACAAAATTAAATAAAATATAAACTCTCTACGATTAAAAAACGTTAATTCTTATTTGTTTTGAGGATGTTGATACATTTTTAACACATATATATCTTAAGCTATCAACAATAAGTGAGATAGGGTGCACTGCTTGTGCTTCTTTCACCGTTTTTGACTCCAAGTATCGTACGTCTAAAACATTTATTTTTAGAAAAAGTCATCATTCCCTAATTAAACGAAACGATTCGAAACGATTTGTAATGTTAAATGCCCATAAAAAGGGTAATTCAAAAGTATTAAAAGTATTCAAAAGCATTAAAAAGTATTTAAAATTTTTTTTCCAATCGTTTTAAGTCGTTTCTTTTAATAAGGGTTGGTGATAACAGTGAAATCAACGCTGGTAAAATTTTGAATATCCGGATGTATAAATTTTGCGGTGTGAGGATATGTTTTCGGGTACGTATCTGCAGTAAAGCTCTAAAAACAAAAATTATAAAACGATTTTTCATGATACCAGCATCAATGGTTCAAGTCTAGGAATTAGTAATTTGAACTTTGATTCTTGTGTTTTGTTCAATAGTGATTTCAGACTATTGATGTCATCTGCGTTAATGACAGTTCTGACTTTGTAATCAAGTTTTATAAGAATTTGTGTACATAATAAATAGTATTTATGGTTTCTGTTTAGTTATAAATTGCAAATCATAAGTTAGGCGTACACTAATGGTTGATCACACCATTGGTCGTCATATAACTTGATTCTAACTAGCTGCTGACACTGATAATAATTTTCAATGCAGGTAATCATGAAAAAAATAGTGTGTAACACTAGATGAAACACAACTTCAGATTGCAGTTACTGTCAGCTTTTGCCTACGGCTCGGGCAGCCTACTTTACTTTCGTCTGACATCGTTTTGTTTCATCTCTTGCCACACAATGAATTATTACAGTTTGTTAAAACTATAAAATCAACGACTTGCATTTTAATAATTATTGATTTTGTTCAAACAAAAAATATGCACATCGTGAAAATCACATATTTTGTGGGAAAAAGTCTCAGCTTTCAGAAAAAAATATCAAATTAGATGTATCAAGCGCCGCACAGTCATAAAAATCGTTTTTTCGTCTTTAATCGAATTTTAAAAGGTCTTCTGTAACATAGAATAAAAAATGGATATTCTTATTGGAAAGCTGAGAATTTTTCCTACGAAAAACTGTTATGTGCTCATTTTTAAAAAAAAAATTTCCCCTTCAAAAAAATTAATGAAAAAGTTGAAAACAAAAATTAAAAAAAAATTAAAAAAATTATAACTTTGAAACAGCTGCATATAAAAGGCTCAAATTTTCAGAGAATTTTTTTTTTAATATATAGAACGACTCCACAAAGTTAGAACCAAATCGACGAGGGTCGCCCCGTAAAAATAATTTTATTTGGTGGAATGACCCATATATAAATTTTATTATATTATACTTTATAAATTACATATATATCATCCATATATGACAAAAATATATTGAGCATTATATGAGACAATATAAAACATTATATAAAATGAAATATATTATCAAAAATATATAATCCAATATATGAAAAAAACATATATTCATAAATATATATATTTTTAACAATATATAGCTTTTCCATGCGGGTAGTTTTTCCGTCATTTCACTCACAATTACTCTCATCCCTTTCCTAAAAATCAAAATCACTCGTATCTATATATTCAGAGTTTGAAAATTCTCCGAAATATTTTTCTCTCCATAGTTATAAAGTCGAAGGACCAAAAAAATATTTGATTTTTATTTTTTCACGAATTTTGATTCGCACAATTTTCTTCGTAATTATATACTTAGATAAGTATGCCAGTAAATATTCTTCGCGATGGTGGCTAGAGTAAGTAGCGAGTTGAATTTACGAGATGAAGCGTAAAGCGGACATTTATGAGACGGAAGAGGAAAAAATAGTCTTACTGATATGACTAGTCTATAAGTAAAAGTGCACGTGTGCATAGGAAAGGTCTTTTAACTTCCTAGATTACACTCAGCCAAGTCATATATTGATCATCACAATATTCGCTAATGCTACAATATTATTATTATCATTATTATTATTACTCAGTGAAACGAATCGGATAAAATTAAAATCAAATTCACGGAACTCGATGATGATCTCAGCTAATGAGCACTTTTTTCGGCTAATTTTAACAAATGTCATTATTACTATTTTTTTTTTAGACTGAGGACTTGCACACTCAATAATGATCATCGATATTAAGAAAAACAACAATAAAAATGGATATTGACGAAAGTAGAAAAAAATTTTAAAAAAGTTTGCTGGAAAGATTGAACTTTTAACTATAATTTTCATGTTTGTGCATGGAAAAAAATAATCGGTAGCAGCTACCGATTATTTCGGTAGCTATTACCGATTTTTTGAGTATCAGTTACGTACACACACTCACACACACACGCACTCGCACGCACACGCGTACCCAGGCGCACACACACTCGTATACAGAGGAGCACACACGCGCACGAACACTCGTACACAAATTTCTCAGAAAGTTTTTTTTTGTCCACTGAAATTCGTCAGTAGAACCGGAATAATCGGTAGCGGCTACCGATTACTTTTTTCCGTATGTAATTAACTTCTGATGATTGGTTATGGAGATATCGACTCTTATTGATTTCTTGAAAGAAGAAAAATTTCATTTTTATATTTAGGAGAGAGTGGGTCAAGAAGGCCCCCTCCAAAAATTTAATCAACAATGTTTTTTTCTAATTAACATAAATTCGATATATTTGCGCATTTTTAGCCCTACGCATGTTATCTGGGGCAAAATTTACCAGCCGAGAATTCTGAAAAAAATATTTTTTTATATTTTTATCGTCAAATTATAAAAAATTGAATATACTTATTTATTTTTTCGTCTAATTCTCTATACCTGGGGTAAATTTGGCCACTAAAAATGTTTGAGAATAACAATTTTTTTTTTTTTAAAGTTAAATTTTTCGATTTGATAAATTTTTACGGTATTTACACATATACACTGAGAAAAAATTTCTCTTTGGACAATTAAATTGGTTTTGTTGAATTCTATTAAGCTAAAAATTATTTGGGACAACTAAATTTTATTACGTCAATATAATCTATTTTATCATTTTTAACAAATAATTTAATAGACTCTATTTGGTTGACATTAATATTTCTCTCTCTAAGATAATAAAATCATATGGTAGAGTTAAGAAAATATTTATTTAAAGGACAACTAAACTAATTTGTAGTGCCAACAAATCGAAATATTAGAGCAAAATATTATTATATTAACTGTAATAAATATTAATTAGACACAAAAAAATATATTCATTTAGAATAAATATATATATTTGTTCGATGTTAATAAATATATATTTGAACTTAATGATTATTGATTTAAAAGTTATGGTGTTAGGCAGCAGCAGCTGGAGTAGTTCAATGCTCGCCACTAGATCGCGCCCACCATTTGTGGTGTCCCTGGTAAGATACTTATTTCGGAGTTTTTATATTCCGAGATTGAAGCATATAAGAGACGAGTTATCCGCTGAAATTTTTCGACAGTAATATGTGGGTACACTGTATTACACTCTGACATTAATGTTGAAGATTAATATTTTTCCTGAACAATTTTTGTCAGTACGAAAAGAAGTACTTGTGAAGGGAATAAATTATTTTTCTAAATATGCATTCATTGCACTGTTCAATAAATATTCTGTCATTTCAAAATAATATTTAATTATTATCAATAACTCATTCTCTAGAATGATCACTCATACATTTCATTATGACTACTTTATAAACACTACAGGTAATCAATTTGATTTTATGCTTGCTACTAAACGCGCAATTATCTTTACTAAATATTTCATAGTTTCTAATCACTCGTTTTGTTGGTGGATTATAAAATATTTAGTTAAAACAACCAAATATATGATTGGCAATGGGCAATCAAATCATTTTGTTGTCATAACTAAAATTTAGTTGTCAGTAGAAAATTTTTTTCTCAGTGTACTCTTTGAAATAATATTAATCTACACCTGCACAGGAATCATGGGACCATTGCTTACAATTTTTATATTGAATCCATGATTCTTTAGATTCCGAATCAAGTCCATTGCAATAGAAATAGTCCGTTACAATCACCAGTTTTAACTTTTTAACAATTTTTTATTCTCCAATTTTTTTTTTTTGTGTTTTAGACTTTATTTTATTTTTGCTAAATCCAGGAGTTTTCTTCCTTATTTTGGTGGCAATTTCGAATTCTGATTCAACTGTATTGCAATAGATGTGAAAAAATCATTACAATCTTGCATACCTCAAGCACAAAAGCGCTGAGGCCGCTTTATAATCGGTCTAAATTTTTTTTTTCTAGTAAGAGTGGGGGAACGATTGATTACACATTAAAATTTTTTTTTTTTAAGTAATATAGAAGTAAATATAATCGTCACTCTCTAAACCTGAAATAGTGAATTATCACTAATTCACAGTGTATATTTACTATTTGCCACAGCTAAAAGTCGGCCACTTGGAATTAGTGCATATACACTCATTTACCTAGTGATTTTAAAAAGTAACCCGTATAAAAAAGTTGCGGTATTCCGCAGGTGATCCGCTGATTATCATGTGGAAGTCATATTTTGACACAAATATGAATTCCGGATGAATTCCTAATGAATACACAAAGATAGTATAGAAATATAGTTCAAGTGATAGATTGTAAGAAAAATTCTATTGCAAAAAAAATTTTTTTTTCTTGCGGGGAAATTGGGAGTTTTTTTTAGCGGAGTGATCTCGGAGTGAAGTGGATTTTATTTCACTCCCAATTCACTCCTGTCCGGAGTTTTAACGTTTCAATGAATTTATATTAAACTGTTAAACACTTCGCGAATTTTTTTTAGTGTATTGACCTAAAAGAGCTTTAATTAATAAATTTTTCAAATTCATTTTAGTTTAGAAAAAAAAAATTGTTTCTGTAGAAAATTATTTTACAGGTGGTTCATTATGCCCCAGATATTGCAAATCAGCTTAAAATATCAGAGATAACATAATTTGACCGAAAATGAAAGAAAAAAAAAATTTACTAAATTTTTGAAGGGGGCCTTCATGCCCCAGGTTCCCCGATTACTTCGTTACTGCTAATTTAAAAAAAAAATATCTCTCATTTTACGTGTCAACTTATAATATAATCATTACAATCTATTCCTAACTTTCTTTCCATATTATCATTTGATACTCATCCGGAAATCATCTGAAATTCATATTTGTGTCAAAATATGACTTCCACATGATATTCAGCTGATCACCTGCGAGTTACCGGTGGAATCCCGCAACTGTTTTACACGGGAATGTTTTAAAGTTACTGCGTAAAAAGTAAAATTTTCACTATTTATACATAAAATTCACTTTTTTCCAGTGCATTAGTTGATCACTGGGAAAAACAGTTAAAATTTAACTATATTTAACTATTCAAGTTTAGAGAGCAAGAGGAAGAAATACATTCTTAACTATGAAAACAATTTTACAAAATCAAAAAAAAATTTTGTTTTATCGTTTTTTTTGAGGGGGGCTGTTATGCCTGAGGAAAAATTTTTTTTTTTTTAAAGCTCCGGCAATATGTCCACGAATTTGTTCAAGACAGCACAAAATTAAACTGGTTCGATGGTTAAAAGCCACGAAAAAAAACAGGGGTGACTGAGGCACTACGGCCCCCCTCTAAAATTTTGTAAAAATTTTTTTTCTCCGTTTTTGGTCAAATCATGATACCCCTGATGTTTTAAAGATATTTTAAGCTGATCTGCAATATCTGGGGCAAAATGGACCACCTGAAAAAAAATTTGCTACAGAAATTTTTTTTATTTTTTAAACTAAAATGAATTCGAAAAGTTTATTGTGGTTTAAATAAAAAAATAAAAATTTCAATGAAACTGGTTATATCAGCTAAGTGAAATTTTTTTTTTTCATAAATTTGAAGTCCATGATATTATAAAGGTACGGAAATAGTATAGTTGTACTTAAAATCTTTTCTTTCAATAAAAAAAGAAACAAAAACGTTTTTTAAGCTTTTTTTGGAGGGGGGCCGTCGTGCCCCAGAAAAAAAAATTTTTTTTTTAGTTTTGGTAAAGTCTTAATGGATTTGCTTAAGAAAGGACCAAATTAGGTTGACCTATAGATTAAAAGCCATAAAAAATAATTACCAGCTTAAGGGGGCCGTCGTGTCCCACTCTATCTTTTTTAGTCTTTTTCAAACTTCAAAAATTCATAACTTCGAATCTTATTAATATTTAAAGAAGTTTGAGGTCTCACTTGAAAGAGTAGACCTCAGGCGACAATTTTTATTTTTGAATAATCGACTTTCGATCGTAAGGTTTCGAAATTTCTTGAAATCCGAATAATTCGAATTTTTCAACAATTTTCCTTTTTTTTTTGCCTAAAAAATTAAAAACTTCTAAACTTATACTAATTGTCAAGCGTTTAAGGTCTCATTCGGAATATTGGACTATTGGCTACAATTTTCATTTTTACACGACGAACTTTCAATAATAACTTTTTGAAATATCGATTCACAAGTTCTGTAAAAAATAAAACTGTCAAATAATTCTCTCATAAAATTCTCACAACTTTGAAACTAAAATCATTCAGTTCATAACTTTTCTATGATATGATTGCCCACGTATATATCAACTTAAGATTCATAAAAGTCTCAATAATTTACAATCATAAAATGCATCTGTTGCAAGTGCTTAAAGTTATTTAACGCCCGAATCTTAAATCCTCAGTCTTCAGTCCTCAGTTTTAAACTTTAAAATCTTAACACGTGATCATAAAGTCACAACACATAACATTGTATCTGAAATAATTATAATTCACTCATGACTTTGTCAGTTTCTAAACTATTTTTAGATCAAACAGACAAAAAAAAAAAGAATTTGAATTCCCAAATATATTTTATTCTCATAATTTTCCGATTTTTGAAACAGAGACAACTTGAATGTAAAATTTTGATGGAGAAAATAAAATATATAAAAATGTTTTGTAAATAAAATAAATAATTAAAGTAAGTCTAAGTGTTTGCTTGTCATCAAAGGACGCAAATGTTTGGATTAAAGACAGGACAGTTTGAGATGGACCGGATATTGCTCTTAAGACTATAGGAGGGTATTAAACCCCGCACCAGCAAACATAACAAGTGACTAGACAAACAAATAGTAATCTTGTGCAGTGTATGTGTAAAAGGACAAATCGTTAGCGATAAATTAACCAGACTGAGGCTGAGTGTAAGAAACTTAAGTTGGGCGCCAAGACATTTTGTAATCGAAGATAAACCAGTAGATGTTACATATACAGCCAACACCCAAGAGGAGCTAAGATCCGTGGTACAATATATATATATGCATATATGTATATAATATATAAGACGGATGTTTAAACACTGCGAACTATTGTCGAGGTATTTAACAGCCTGATATCAAGAAGAACGGGAGCAAACAACCAAACTCACTATTTGTAAGGGAGTTCGCTATCTTGATAAAGGACTGACGTTTAAGTTATCTGATAAATCATATTAAACCTTTTTTTTTTTTAGTCAATATTTAGTGTGAATTTATTTTTTTACTTAAGTACTTTTTTTTGTTATTTCAATTCAAATGAAATATAAGAAGTAACATTTTTAACTGTAAGGAGATGAAATAAAAAAATAAAATTGTGTTTTGTAAAATAAAGCTATTTTTGCTTTCTAAAAATGTAATAGTTTGTTTTTACTGTACAGTGGATATTTGATATTTTTCTCAGTTAAAAATATATAATATCAGGAATTTGTCAATCATTTCTATTGAACTCGTTGAATTTTACCACTGATTAAATCATCGCTGGTGGAATCAGTAAAATTTTATTATTTATTGAATCAGTGAAATTTTTTCACTGATCATATCAGCAGAAATTTATCATCCGCGAGATCAGTAAAATTTTATTATTTATTAATTCAGTGAAATTTTATCACTGATCATATCAGTAGAAATTTATCATCCGTGAGGTCAGTGAAATTTTATCATTGATGGAATCAGTGAAATTTTATCATTGATTAAATCAGTAGAAATTTATCATCCGTGAGATCAGTAAAATTTTATCATTCATTGAATCGGTGAAATTATATCACTGATCATATCAGTAAAAATTTATCAAACGTAAAGACGGTAAAATTTTATCATTCATTGAATCAGTGAAATTTCATCACGGATCATATCAGTAGAAATTCATCATCCGTGAGGTCAGTAAAATTTTATCATCGATTGAATCAGTGAAACTTTATTAGTTCTACTTAGCCACGATTTCACGGAAATAAACAGTGATTTTTACCATCAAACTTGTGATGAAATATCACGGATTGACTCAGTGAGATTATTCCACTGATCCAATCAGTGAAAATCATTGGTTACGTCCGCTAAATAGTAGCTAAGAAATCAGTGAAATTCACTGGTTGTTTCAGCGAACCAAATTACTGATCAATCCACTGTAGGTGCCAGTGAAATAGGACATCTTTTTTCTATTTTTCGGCAGGACTCGGACACGAAACCTTGGGATCACTGAGCAATCGGTCTATCGACCAGGTTGTTGAACCATGAATACAATCCCATTTTCTGCCCTACGGCCGGAAAGTAGCAACTTTCGGGCTGCTGCCCCGAACGAAGTTGCAACTTTCTGGCTCCGTCGAGCAGAAAAATAGTATACGCACATTTGCCAGTAAAATCTTCAGATTTATTTTTTTATTAACCTTCTGTTTATTATTGACTTTAGGCATTGTTGATATTTAACAAAAAACAACTCACAGACAACTCGATACACGCACTATTTTTATAGGTTAAAATAAAAAATTTTACTACCGCAGTAATGGGTACACACAAAAAAAGGAATTCTTGGGTCAAGAAGAAAATCGTTTCCAAAAATAAATTCTTAAATTAAAATATCCTCTTTTCTTGTTTGAAAAAATTTTCTCTTGGTAAAAAAATTTTTTTTTTTTAATTAGAGTATATAAAGCTCTTCAATAAAGAAATTCAATTTTGATTTAAAAATATAAATTTTTGCTTTAAATGTTTTTAGTTTCTCCGAACAAGAAAACAACTTGGTTGGCTCAAGAAAATTTAGCTCTTGGTTTTAGAAGATACCAACTCATTCTAAAAACATCGTTCTCTCGAATGTAGTCGATATCGATTCATTTCGATACATCGAGTTTTTAAACGGAGGCACATTTAACTTACTCCAAGTAAAAATTAATTTATTTAAAGATTTGATAACATTTAGTTCAAAATAAATGTAGACTTTATCTGAAAACAATTAATTTTAGATTAAAAAAATAAAAAACTCATTTTAAAACTAAATTATACATTAACGTAAAATAAAAAATACTTTTATTTTAAAATACAATAATTCAGTTCAATTTTAAATTAATTGTTTTTATTAAAAATTCAATTTTCAGAGTATATACAATTAATCATCAAAATATATTTTGATTCTTTATTACAATAAAAATTTTTTTTTTTGTTACAAAAATAAATGAAAGGTTAGGTTATTTATCCTGGCTCCATCGACAGCATCAACTGCATGATATATATACCACACTAAAAAGGAAACAATTTTATATAAATTTAGGATCAGAAATGATAACAAACTTGAGTATCTGATATGATTAAAAACAGCATAAATAATAATTAACTTACTTTTTTGTGATTGAAACGACACCATTTAACTTAACGTGAATCAGGAAAAACACCAGATATAATGACTAATAACTACAATAACTTACATTTTTACCGAACACTTCAATTCAAAACAATTTATGTATATGAATTAGTTAATTGTATAATTAATAAACTAATACTATTAGAATATTGGTGTGTAATATACATATAATTGCACATATGCGGCGCCAGCGCTGAACAGACTCGTTTCATTTTTTTGGGATCTTCGGGCGTCTACGTGCATACACAAAGTAGTGTCCGAAGTAGAGAAGCTGCATAGACTCGAGTGCTCCTGTTATCCGAATGCTGCTATGGAAAAAAACCAAGAGCTTGATTTTCTTGACTTGAATTTTTTTTATTTTTGTTTCAAGCAATAGCCACTAGTTGGTTTAAGAAATCTGACTCCTTACGTAGAGAAGTTAAATTTCATAGAATAAAATATTCAATATACATGAATGAAGAAATTCAAAATATTAATTCAAAAAACAATTTACTTTCTTTAAATATTTTTTCTTTTTGAACTAAAATCATATATTTTTAACTTAAAACTTTAACCCATTTGGGTCGAAAACATAACTTTTTGAATCAAAATAATCAAAATTAAGAGAAAATTTTCTTCAACCAAGATTTATTCCATTTTCCTAAATATTCTCTTGACTCAAGATAATTCTCTTTGAACCAAGATAACCTTTCGATCAGTGTACATGCCCAATTTATTAGTACCAATTACTGCTTCCGTAAATAAATAATATTAATTAATCAAAATTAAATTTGTACTGAAATTTTTGTACTAAACAAAAGTTATCTTACTTCTGTAAGCATTAAATATATAAATTGAGTCATTTATTTGAGAAAAAAAGACTTTTTAGTTCCACGTCTTTTCGCGCAAGAACTCACAAAAAGAGCATAATATTCAACCTCTATCACCTGCCAATTTTAATTCATTAATAACAAATTCGAAATTTATTCTACATGTAAAACTACTGGACAGTTAATTTCTTCCAGGTTTCAATTATTAGCAATAATTTTTTTAAATCAACAAAACTCAGTTATCGTCTATTTATAATTGAAACAAAAAAATCCGCAGTAATACCCTCACTCACCCTACCTTGAAAAATAAAATACTGAAATTCTTAGTGCATATCTCAAATGGTTATTTTGAGTTACAGCCATCTGAAGAGCAACTGCTTATCGGTTCTTAAAAAATCATTGTTCTAAATTGCGGCTGTTCCCGCATGGAAAAGCTATATATTGTTAAAAGTATATAACAAAATATATGGTGAATATGTGATAAATATATAGCGGCAAAAATATCTATATTGAAAAATATATGTTTTTTACATATATTGGATTATATATTTATCATAATATATTTACTTGTATACAATGTTTTGTATTTTTCTATATATATTATCTCATGTAATGCTCAATATATTCTTATCATATATGGATAGTATATATATAATTTATAAGTATAATATAATAAACTTGATACATATAGCCATATATTTTGACTCATATAATTAGTGGTATATGGTCTCTATATAATTGATTATATATAAAAGAATTTATATGATTAAATATATGGTTCGCGGTATATTGGAATTATATTTTTCCAGTAAATCAAAACTTATATTTTTCGCAATATATTGAAAATTTTATTTTTTCAATATACTTTTTCAATTTCTACACAATCCCACAAAAAAAAGTCAAATTTATTATTTTTTCTCTTTCTTTTCATTGACCTTATATTTACTGGCGATAACCTAAGAAAAGTAAAAAAAGTCCCATATATTTTACAATATATTGGAAACCATATATTTTGCAATATATTGGAAAACATATATAAAAAATATAAAAAATACTATATATTAATGAATATACTACTTTCAATATAATATATCAATATAAAAAAGATATATTAAAATATATATGTAAAACATACATAAAAAGTCGTATATTGATAAATATATTGATAATATATTCTAGCAATATATTTTTTTTCAATATATTATCATATATTAATACGGCAAAAATATAAATATTATTTTATATATTGTACAATATATCACATTGTAATATTCATATATTCTATCATATATGTTTTCACATATAAAGTTTTTTCATGCGGGTTATAACTCAAAGTTCATAAAAGTTCAAAAACTCATAACTTGTGTGCTAATTACTTCCTGAAAATCGGTCTTTGCTCATTTCAAAGCTCTCTTTTTGCTCTAAAATTTACTTTTTGTGTCCGTTTATCTCCGACAATTAGTTTTCATGATAAAAAAAAAACAAAGCCGGCTTTTGTGCACCAGAATTAAAAATTTGACTCGTTTTTAGGAAAAGTTATTGAAATTTTCTACGATAAAAAATAAATTCTTTGAATAAATCACGAGTGTCTATACATAGTAGCTTCATAAACACGATTTTTTTTTTTAATAATTAATATCGATATTTAAATTATGATAAATAACAAAATACCTCATGCGGTTTTGTTTCGAAATGTATCCGAGCCCTATTCAAATTTATAAAAATGAATTATAGGTAAAAAAAAACTCAGCAGTTTGGCCGGGCCTTTAAAAATGTAGTAGCTGAATAAATTATGTATCATTATTATTATATTTAATAAATATAATAAATATATATTTGTCTAGGATTATAAGTAATTTATATATTTTTTATGAATTCCATCTTTAAATCTGACATTATCACAAATTATTAATATGTGTAATCATTCATCAACCCTTTCTGACCTTTTTCGACCCTTATCATACGCCATAGGCATCAGAAAACGTGATACATATTTATTACGACCGGATTAGGTCATAAAATAAATCTATATCATGTAAAAAAAAAACATTTTCATTTTATTTTTTGTTCTCGTCTTCGTATGTCAGGAAATAATGACGGAAAGTAGATTTGAGAAAATCTAAAATTTTGAGGGCAATCTAATATTTTGAAAAATTGCACCCAGATTTTTTTGGCGCCATTAGATTGGAAGTAATGGATTTTTACAGGAAATTAAAATTTTTGTTAAGGCTATTTTGAAAAAGGGTTGGGTTTAGGAAATCATATCTAGGAATCTAAGGAAAGAAAATTAATGACATAGCAGCAAAATTTATTGGCGAAAGTCTGATCTTTCAATGAGACCTATAACGAGTTCAAATATTGATAAGTTTTGAAGTTATGATTTAAAAAATAAAAGTTCACAAAATAGTTCCAGTAAAAATGTTTTTTTTTTTCATACATTTTAGAGATATATTAATAGAAAAAAAAACATGAGAATTATTGATGATGCATATAATATCAAGGATATAAAATAAGCTATAAAGTCACGTAGCGAGTTATTTCCTTTGGCTCTATATGCTAATTTTGTAGCTAAATCTCAATGTCCAGTCCAAGTACGTCATCTGTATCCTGATCCCAGGGCTCTAGTTGATATAGAAAGGATATTGAGTGCTCAAGAGGATTTCATGATTGATAGGGCGCATTAGTGATCATCTAAGTCTATTTTTCATCAGAATATCTTGAATTTTCTCGATTTTAGCAGATGTTTTAATAATTTTACCGTGCGCTGTCTTCTATTGTCTTTTTAGCAATGCAATAAAATCAGTACTATCTCATCAATTTCGTTAAAAAGATTTGCTTAAGAAATTCAATCGATCAACCGGTTCGGAGTTTGTTTTTTTGGGCGCCATTTTTTAAAAATCCGATATAACTTTTAAGCTATTAGAAATCTTCAATCTGAATTATGTGAAATACTTTACCACTACCTCGACAAGAGGTTGAGAGAGAGCCGAATTCATCTAAAAGTTATTTTTGAAGTTATAACAATAAATTTTGAAAACTTAACCACCGGTATTTGCTGTCTGTAATGAATTTCAATGTTTTTCTAGTTATTGTGGGGATGGAAACTCATTTTTTCGTTACTTTACAGTAAAGATAGCTTATGACGAAATTCCTTGAAAATTGTACCATGAGGACAAATACAATAGTTAGATTTTTAAAAAAAATCTACCTAAAAATCTGAAGGTCATTACTTGGATTATTAGTAAAACATTATTGAATTTAAAAAATAAAGTTAGAAAAATAAAATATCAATTTTATCAATTCTTTGTTAGCTTATTAATTGCATGATAATCTATTTTTCAAATCTACTGTAATGACTTTTGTAAATTCAAAAGAGTGGGAAATACAGATTAAAAGTCATTAATTTAATTGACTGTGATTGTATTTTTAATATTTTCTATAAAATATTTAGCATGCATTAATATTTTTGAATGTGTAATTTTGTCGACTTTAATATTGAAAAATAGATGTCAAAATTCTGGATCAACTTGAAAAACATTAATCAATTGATGGCAGAAAATTAGGCAACGGAAATTGGGCGCCATTCAGTGAATATCTATTTTTTAAGACTTTTCGCTAGGAAATGTCAGGAAAATAATGAAAATTCCCGGAATAATTATTAATATACGAAACCAATAGGAAAGTAAAGAATTACATTTCGGTAAACTGTAAATTTAATAGAAATAGAGGATGACATCGAAAAAAATAAGTCGTTAATTTAATGGATGACAAATTTTTTCGAAATGGACGTAATTGGATATCCCCAGACGATCGATTCCTTTGTGTTTTTTGTTTGTTATTTAGTATAAATAGCTAGTTATGCCTTCAGTTATTAGTCTAAGTGTTGATTGCGACGCATCAAGATGAAGCTAAATCTTTTATTTCTGGTAAGTGTGTATTTTTTTTAAACAATGCGAAATGATTCTTTGTGCCTTTGTATAATCTAATTACTGAGTTACATTATCGGAGAAAAGATATAACTGATATTTTTTTCTGTAGCTAGTAGCAGCTCTGGTGATAAGTTCTCAATGTAAACCATTGGAAACTGAACCCTATACTCCACAAAATCCGTCACAAGATGGTCCTGCTCCAAATAATGGGCATCATAAAGTCGATCTTCGTTTTGGATCTCGCTCAGCACCCCCATTTACACAGGACAATCCAAATTATGGCTTTCAAGGATCTTTTTCTGGCTTCAGATCGGATTGGGAATCATCCGGAGCCGGAAATTCTAACTGGGGATCTCCTGGATCCGGAAATTCTGGCTGGGGATCGACTGGATCCGGATATTCTGGCTGGGGATCGACTGGATCCGGAAATTCTGGCTGGGGATCGACTGGATCCGGATATTCTGGCTGGGGATCGACTGGATCCAGATATCCTAGCTGGGAATGAACTGGATCCAGAAATCCTAGCTGGGAATCAACTGGATCCAGAAATTCTAACTGGAGATCGACTGGATCCAGAAACGTTGAGCATAAATCTTAAAATTCTAATTCATCGTATCATGGCCCTGCCACAGAATCATTGTACTGCACAAACTACTTCAGGTCTGTCTGATTTGATACATTTGTTAACTATTCAAAAAATTGATAGCCTTCTGCCAACCTCACTTTCAATAAACTTGTTCTAAATAAAAATATGTTTTCATTTATTTCTATTTCAAATATCGTAACCTGTTGTACATAATATCTCCATTGTTTCCATCTATTATTCAAGACTCTGAACAGATTCACAACTGCGGTAAAATATTTGAATAAATATAAGGGCAGTCGAATAAATTGAGACTCGGCTTAGTTAAGTGTCATTAATGAGTTTATTTATAGTAGTCATAGACGTATGGACGAAACGGTACATTTATAATTGATGGTAACTAACTTACGGACTTAGAAAATAATTTGGTTGTTCAAATTTTGGTGGATGTGAAAAATGTGAAAGTGTTTACAATTTTGGTAGAAGGAAAATTAAAACGAGTGATTGGTAACTAAGTAAAGAAAAGGGAAAAGGAGGCTAAAGAAAGTGGTCCGTAGGTGAGTAAATTGAGACGGGCCCAAGAGACTGAAGGAGCGCTGAGAGTGTAAAGGTCATAATTTATGACTCATAAATTATAAAATGTTATTTCGCTTAAAACTTAATTTAATAAAAATTCACACATTTCTTAATAGTAAATAAGTAACATATTTGGAAATACTGGGTTATTTTCCCAGGGTGCAATAAAAGAATGCGAGACCCAAAAGGTCGGATTGTAGAGCAAAAAAAAAGGTTCACAAAATGACGGTCAACGCGGTTAAGCAAAAAATGGCATGAAGAAAATTTAACTCCTATGGAACGGAAAAAATACAATTTTTTAAGACTAAACAGATGTCAAGTTGGCTGACGTGAGAATTTTACAATTTTAACATTGAACAAGATGCCATAAATATTACAATCTACATAAATAAGTTTAGAGAAAAATATAGAAAAAATATAATAAATGATTTTTCGTGAGAAAGTTTAAAATCTTAAATTACGAACTGAACAAACTCTTTACTCCTTTTCAGCAATTTCAAAATTTTTACTAACTTTTTTCCTTTCCAACAAAAACGACGGCATCGTTTCCTTGCCACTTATCATCAAAAAATTCGTACAAGGTCATAAAATTTTCGTTCAAAATATAACAATTTGGAAAATTTAACGAAATTGATTATTGTTGTCGATCGTAGTTTTAAAAGTTTTTAAAACCGTACCGTAATATTCATGAAAATTCGGAAACATATATGTAAAATGTGTACCAATGAAATCCTAAATAATTAAAGGAAAAAATATAAAATGAAGAATGAATTCACAAATGAATCTGACAATATTGGGCACCGTTTAAGAACCGTCAGTATTCTTCAAGTTATCAAATATTTTTCGC
This sequence comes from Microplitis mediator, assembly GCF_029852145.1. Classification (NCBI taxonomy): domain Eukaryota; kingdom Metazoa; phylum Arthropoda; class Insecta; order Hymenoptera; family Braconidae; genus Microplitis; species Microplitis mediator. The sequence continues at coordinate 2,273,657 of NC_079979.1, forward strand.
GTACGTATACCATATAATATGATATCTGCCACAAAAATTTATTTTATTCTCATCGGAATAAATAAAAAAAAAAAAAAATAAACCATCTTTACAAATTTATCGGTATATACATTTTTCATCAATAACGATAAAAAATTAAATTTTATAATTTCTTATAGAAAAATAAACAAGTTTTTGTGTAAAGAAGTTGTTTAAGTTTTCTTCATTCTTAAATATTCTATCAATTCTTTAAAAAAAATCGGTCTGTCAGTTGACCCTGCGGGCCAGCCCCAAAACTTCCCGCTGCTCCAAAACTTCCCCCAAAACTTCCCACTTCTCGCTGAGCTCGAAAACATTATTGTGAATATATTTTCGAGCTCTTCGAGCTCGCAAATACTTTTGTATGCCATTGTTTTGTAAAAAACCATTTTTTAGCATTTCTTTCTTCCACGATATCTCGCGAACGAATTAACCGATTTTGATGGTTGGGATAGCAATCGACGCGTTTTATCAAGTTCTAAAGCTGGTCGAATTTTGAAATTGATTTATTTAGCCGTTTTTGAGAAATTTCAAAAAAACCAAGGAAAAATTTTTTTTTGAATTCTTTCGTCAACGGTTTCTCTTGAACGAATGAACCGATTTTAATGGTTGAGGTGGCATTCGACGCGGCTTATAGAGTTTTAGAGCTGATTAGATTTTGGAATCAATCCATCGAGCAAATTAAAAGTTATCCAAATAAAACATTTTCGAAAAAATTTTATTTTTGAAATATCTCTGAACGCACCCTACCGATTAAGTTCAAATTTTTACGCCTTCAAAACATTAACAAACCGCGTCGAATGACACTTCAACGATCAAAATCGGTTCATCCGTTTAAGAGTTATGAATATTTACATACATACATACGTACGTACGTACACACATACATACACTCGGACATCATCGTGAAATTAGTCAGGATAGCTTCCTAGGACCTCGAAACGTCAACATCTGATGGAAATTCGATTTTCGTAAATCGGACCGAAACCAATAACTTCCCGAATTTTTCAAAATTTACAATTTACTTAGCGGGAAGTTAATTAAAGATTCAAATTCTCTACCTTGATTTGAATGAATTTTTAAAGGTAAACCATCATAAATAACATGACAAATATTAATGCTTTGACGATTGTGGATGTTTGATAATTGGAAAAATGATTTCTAGAAGAAGATTTAGTAACTGGACCGAAGGTATCATCTGCGATTTTTTCACATTATGATTCGGCATTATAAATCTGATCTTCGGCTTTAGTTTTACAGACCTTACAATTTTTACACCACAACTAGCTTAGCCTCCATAATTCTAATCTAAATCACACTACGGAAATTAATTTGCTCTTAAAACACAAATCCAGATCTTTTAAAAATTCTATAAAGCCTCGATCTTCGATGTAAATGTGTCTCGATATCACTATTAATCCATGGTGTAGGTTTATTTCAAACATTCATTTCTCTTAGCGGTGCAACTGCTTCAACGACATCTCTAATGTGTTCATGTGAACAATTATTTATAGTATCAACAGAGTCACTATCAATAAGATATGAGAGATCTAAACTTGAGCATAATTGTTGGAGATAGTCACAATCAATCTTAGACTATTTTCTACACCAAAATTTTTTCTGAATAGTAATCAGCACTTTGTAATCGTACTGCAGTAAAATGAGATCGTGATCAGCAAGAAATAGCTCCGAAGATTGTCTTAATAATAAAGCTAAGTCCAAGCTACTAACTAAACAATGATCTATCCATGTATGACTGTTAGCATTATGATGAGTATCTTCACATTTGAGTAAGTCCATTCCTAGACATCCACATAATTCCATAAACCCATCTGATTTCAGGCTAACAACATTCATGTTAATATTGAAGTTACCAAGGTGTATGACATGATTGTAATGAGGCATAATATCATCCAGACCAGACTCTAGTAGATTCAGTAGTCCGATTACGGTGGACTGTGAACTACCCCAACTATAATTTTCTGCCTTGAAGATTGCCATACCTCCATGAGAAGATATTCTGGATGATTTAGATTATACGTAGAGCAAAGAACGACTTTTGATAGAAGTGAACTCTGAATATACAGCACCACTCCCCCTCCATTCCTATTAGCACGATTATTTATGAACAAAGTAAATGATGGAAGCCTAAACTGAGCATCAGACATATTAAAGTTCAACAAAATTTCACTAATAGCTATGATATCAAAAATATGTGTTCTAAAAAATTCCTTGAATAAATAAAAGCTGCTGTTAAGTGAGCGAATTCTTACATGGCATACTTTGAGTGGCTGGCAATCGAGTGAAGTTAAAGTTAAATTATTTGAAATATTAGATGCTGATTATGACCGATCAGATCCTAGTTATTGTATGTCGGCCTTCAGAACTTCAAATACAGATGAGGGCAAAAGCCTCAACGGAAGCTTTCCCGAGGAGAATCGTACGAAGGCTACTCCTTCAGATATCCAGACATTTTTGGCTAAAATCTTCGGGTACGATGTCATAATTTGCTGCCAAAATTTATAGAGAGCTGACAGATGCTGACGATAGAATCAAAGAGGATCCGATGACACACCGATTTCAACAATTAGCTTATTACCCGGAATGTCCATGCTTTTAGTTTGCATAATGATAGAATCCACAGTTTTTCTTTCACCAAGCTTAACTAGCCCATCTCTATGCTTTTGCTTGACCGCACGTACTCCAGCAGGCATAGGCCTACCAATTCTGCGCACAAACTTCAGCTTAGACAATTCCAATGGAGGGTCCAATATAGTTAGGTGATTGCCCATAGCTTTTTTCAAATCAGCATTCCTTTTCTTGTAGCCCCAAAATAGATTATTGATCAAAAAGATCATAGATTTCAACTTGAAGAGCTCGCTGTTCAAAGTTGCAGCTAACCAGCAGATCAGCTGCTTTAGATATTTTGTCGGTAACATCATTAGAGCTCTCAGCACTTTTACCCTTCTCTAAGTCACTAACTCTTTTCTGTAAATCATCAAGTTCTCAACTAGTTCATCCTGCCTGGGTTTCAAAGTATCAAACTTATCATGTAGTTGATTCATTGACTGCTGCACGTAATTTAGTCAGCTAGTTAAGTTTATCGAGCTTAGCTAAACGTGAATCTAAATTTGACATTAAATTCAGTACTCTAGCTTCAGAACAAACAGGACACTTCCTTTTAACATGTTCCACTGCTGTTCCGAGACTATATTTCAACTTGACACAAGCCAGATGAAATTTATCTTGATGTTGACAATTAGCTTTGATGCGATGAGCAGCATCAGTGATTTCAGAAAAACACAGAACACCCAGCATTATCGCAGATTATTCACTTGTAAATCATCAAGTCTAACTTCAAAAAGAATGAAATACTATATCCCCGAATACAAGAGAAATAACAAGCAAAAGTTGAAATCATGAATTTATTTGAATTTAGTTGGTTTAACCGGGCACTCAGCTTGTGTTAGCCATTGTACCCGGGCCCAGTGAGGACAATTTTATAGTTATCGGAGAGGATCGCGGTCCTGGTGATCATTGTTATTAGGCCTTGCCTTATTGCCAGTCCACCTAACAACGAACTTGCTAAGCCCACTGTCCTTCCGACAACTATTTATAATTTGACTACTGTAGATACTATTGTTTGTGAGTTTATAGGTGGAGGACACATAGTTTTTATTTCGGTGATTCCCCGCCCCGAGTCCAAGGAAGCACGTCGCGGGACACAGCCGCTGTCAGCAGTCCTCACTAGTTCAGGAAGAACCGAGACCTGGCGTTAGCTAAGCCCACTATCGTTCTCCCGTCACTATGAGTCCTAGCCTTCAGCTACCGCGGCCATCATACGTCGTGTCCTTGTCATCGGGGGGTCTTGTCATCCGAAATTATGTCTCCTAAGAAGTTAATGTGGGTGTTATTATGGTCCATCCTTCAGAGCCCACTGTGTAGGATAAGGCACTTATACAATGGAGGATGCCTGTTATCCAAGGGCGTTGGTGGTGGAAGACTTCCTCTATCATTGCTTCGACACGTTAGCTTACACCAAAGCTAGAGGTTCTGCGAATGTTTATGGGCCTCTGCCGCCACCAATGCTCGGCCTATACAGGTGTTCTTCTTTGATAAGAAGCCCCACCCGCTAGCCTAGTCATAGAAGCAGCAGATCCCTGCAGATTCGATCGAGATTATGTGTTCCGCTATCATTTTGTAATGAAGTCGGCGCCACTTCAATTCGGTCGAAAAATTGTCGGTAGTCCACCACCAGGGAGCTGACAATGTAATGCACATAAATAGTATTGTGAAAATAAAATTCATTGGTGCATGCCGGAATCGAACCTGGTCCTACGCTTTGGTAAGCAAGTATCACGTTCGATAGGCTATTGCCAGCCCAAGTTGAAATCTTAAGCATACACGAAGTCACAAAAAAATTCTAAATCCAAAAATACAAAATCAAAAATTAATAATTACGCATAGAAACAAAAACAATGGAAAAGAAATGAATATAAAAACAAACACGAGTTTTCTATTCACTATACTATTATATACTGTAACTTGTTTTTTAGTTCAAATTATATTATCAACAAAAAAATTTAAAAAAAACACCTTGTTTCATATCTTTTTTGGATATTTCATATACTAACGCTCTAATCTAAGTCAACTTTCATTTGAATCTTAATTTTGATCACTTACATTGATTCCTGCAAGAATACATTTGTTAATAACTTCCGATCCATAAACTTTCGAACTTTTACATAAAACGTGTCTTGTTTGAGCTTGAAAAGTTCATAAAAAAACAATTACACACACGAGTATTTTCAAGCTCGAAGATATCGAAAATGTATTCACACTATTGTTTGCGAGTTCAAGGAGTTCGGAAACAGCGGGAAGCTTTGTGGCTGGCCCGCAGGGCCAAACGATGCCCACAGTTTTTTTAATTATTTCAATGATAACAAAATGAATTTTGTTGGCATATGTCATATTATACATTATACTTACTTGAAAAATATTCGATAAGTTCGAGAATGTTAAAGGGTCCAAAACGGTGCCCAATTTTATCGGATGTATTTATGAAATAATTCTTAATTTTTCATTTTATTGTTTAATGATTTAGAATTTTATTGGTACATATTTTACGTATGAAATTTTGAATTTTCATGAGTATTGAGGCAAGATTTTAGAAACTTTCGAGCCAACGGGCAGCAACAACAATTAATTTCTACGAATTTTTCAAAGAAAAATAGCAAGGCAATGATGTCGTGATTCTTGTTGAACGCATAGTTTCAGTAAATATCGTGAAATTGCTGACTGAGGATATAGAATCCTGAATAATTGTTAGGAACAATGAAGATGTTATGTACAATAGATTACAATATTTGGAATAGAAATAAATTAAGAGGTTTTTTTTATTGATGGACGAGTTTATTGAAAAAAGTTGACAAAAGGATATTAATGTTTCAAATAGTTAGAAAATATACTATAAATATGACCTTATTTTTGCCGTACAATAGATCTGCAGCATAGTGGTCATTGTGGAAAAAATTACCAATTCTTTCTAGTGAGTGTCGGAGTGTCAAGATTTCAATCCAACTTCTTCGGTGGTAAGCGTTTGGGAGATAGAATATCCATGACATAAAATACACCATCGAGGGCAGTGTCAACAATGAGAGCAACCTCTCCTGTCGAATTTCCAGAAACAGTATTTACCCCTGAATTATTATGAGATTCAACACTAGGACTGACTTCTTGAGCTCCGTCATTAGAAGCAAGGCCAACTTGCGACGGATGTTGTGGAGTAGAGGCTTCAGTTTTCAATGGATTACATTGAGAACTTATCACCAGAGTCGCTACTAGCTGCAGAAAAAAATATCAATCACATCTTTTCTTCGATAATACAATTCAGTAATAAGGTTATGAAAAAGTACAAGGAACTATTTTTTATTGTTAAAAAAAAAATGTACACTTACCAGGAAAAAAAGATTTAGCTTCATCTTGATGCGTCGCTTTCAACACTAAGAGTAATAACTGAAGGCATAACTCGCTATTTATACTAATTAACAAACAAAAAACACAAAGAAATCCATCGGCTGGGGATTTCCGATTACGTAGATTTCGATAAAATTTATCATACATTGAATTAACGACTTATTTTTTTTAATGTCGTCCTCTATTGTTATCAAATGGACATTTTCCCGAAGGGTGATTCTTCAATTTTCTATCGAGTTCATATATTAATTCTTATTTCACGAATCTTCATTGGTTTCCTATCATCTTCTAGCGAGTAATCTGAAAGAATAAAAAGTCACTGAATGGAGCCCAATTTGGATGGGTATATTTTCTGCCATAATTAAAAAAAAATTTCTCAATTTGATCTGAAATTTTGACATCTATTTTTTAATATGAAAGTCAAAAAAATTTTGCATGTTAACAAAAAATATTAATGCATGTTAAGTAGTTTACATAGAAATCGGAAAATCACAGTCATTGTCAATTAAATTAATGACTTTCTTATCTAATTACCCCTCTTCTAAATTTATAAAAGACATTAAAATAGATTTAAAAAATAGATTATCATGCAATTAATGAGCTAACAAAGAACTGACAATATCGATATGAAATTTTATTTATTTTATTCGCTAAATTCAATAATATTTTACAAATAATCCAAGTAAAGACCTTGATATTATTTAAAATCATAATTGATCAAGATCTGGGAGGAGTCAAACTGATATTATTTTCGAGGATATTAACTTGTGTAACCAATAATATTGTTTGTATTATCGTTTGGATCCATTGTCGGCAGATTAATTGTAGGCGGATTAATTGTCGGCGGATTAATTGTCGCTGATTAATTGTCCCCGGACTAACAGTCAGGTAACCGTAAATATTCAATTTTTGAATTTTTTGCGGTTGCTACTAGAGAATCATGAATTTTCATATTATTATCGGAGGATAGCGGTACATTTTTTTTAAAATGAGTACTCACAAGTTTCACTTATCTAGAATATTTCATGAGTCGTACTAAGCCCTACAAATAATCATTTCTTAAAATTATCTGTGAGTTACACCCGGATTGAGGGTCCGTTGATTTAAATTCATCAAAATTTAATGTTCTCGATCGGTTATAATTTTAAATAATGGCCGTAGAGTAAAAATAAAAAAAGCAAATTGTAGCTTCGAGTTTATGGTTTTCAGATCTGGAATTCGAATTCTTTCATCATGCACGGTTCCGGAGAAACCCTAAGAAAACTCACACAAAAAAAATTTTCCAAATTTTTGCTCGTCTTCGAAAAAGTCTATGGGCTTCAATAATTTTTTTTTTGATAATCTGGCCTCACGACTCTTTCAGGAAATTTGATGCCCTTAAATTTGCTGCCCTCAAAAAGTCTCTACGACGATTTGGCGCCGAGTTATCATTGATCAAAGCAAAAAAGTCCATTTTGGTCGTACAGAGAATGGAAGTAGGGTTTTGAAAACTGCAAGACATTCTCTATAAGATACAATTTGTGACTTTTGATTGAAAATTCATACTTACCGTCAAACTGGAAAATAAACATTTTATCCTTATTCAACTGCATCCTTCTCAAAGAAGATACACCAGACAATTGGTCCACTGCGAACCTCTGTATGATTTTTAAAGCGGGAGATCACGAAGATCCGAAAAATTATCGGGGTATAGCCCTGGTCAACTGTTTAACAAAAGTCTTCACCGAACTCCTAAGGAAAAGACTTGAATCATGGGCTGAGAACTCCACGATCATTCCTGAATCGCAAATGGGATTCAGAGCCACAAGAAGCTGTGCTGAGTCAATTTTCATACTCCAATCAGCAATAGATTTTCGTCTTCGTTTGGCAGTCAAGTCCTATGTGCTATTCGTTGATTATAGTCGTACCTTTGATTCTATACCCCATTACAAGCTCTGGCAGAAACTGCTTAGAAATAAGCACTCAAATCATCAACATCCTAATCAGTCTATACGAAAAAGCTTGTGCTCAAGTTACAGTTGGCAACAGGTTCTCAAATAAATTTAACGTCACCGAAGGTGTTCTGCAAGGCGAAAGCGTAAGCCCTCTACTCTTCATCTTATTTATAGCTGATTTCGAAGACTTTCTCCAAAACCATGACTACACTGGTATTAACATTAATAACACCCTAGATCTACTTATTCTTATGTGCGCAGACGATACAGTCCTGGCGAACAACGCGACGGATTTAAATAAACTGCTAAGACTACTAGACATGTACTGCGATCTCAATGGTCTACAAGTTAATGCCAAAAAGACAAAAGTCATAATCTTCAGAAAAGCTGGAAAACTGAAAACAGAAGATATTAATCGATTCTACTATAAAGATAACAAAATCGAAATAGTGAGCACAGATAAGTACCTAGGAGTCTTGATTTCTTCCACAATGCTTGGTCTGAAGTTCGCAAACTAAGCCATCAAAAAAGCTAAAATGGCAACTGGACCTATCTGAGCCATTGAATGCTTTGCTAAAAATGTATCCTGGGATGCAAATGCCAAATTATTTAATTCAATGGTAAAATCTACTCTATTTTACGCTTTTCCTGTTTGGGGGCTTGTCTACGCCGAGAAGATTGAGACAATCCAAGCTGATCATTTCAGAAAAGGACTATGCTTACCTAGAAACACACCTAATCATGCACTACGACTAGAACTCGGCCTTTCTAAACTTTGTCTTACCGCATACAAACTGTCTATGAAATTTTTGATAAATATATTGGAGTCTAAAAATGATAGACTGGCTAAAACCTGCTTCTTACGTCCAGTAGATCTATGTGATGATCCACGAGGGATGATAGGTGATTCAAACTACAACTAGGCAGCACAAATGAAAAGCATTCTTGCCAGAATGAATGCATCCTACCTTTGGGGAAACTGGCATGTGTCAGTATGGAGAGCAAACCTGTCCCCGGCACTAAATAATCTCATACTTACTCTGAGGCAAGAAGACATCATTGCATTTGAAAACTCTAGAACGTGTCTCTTTTACTTTCCCGTACCTCCGCAAATCTGTGCTGCCTATCATCTCACTCGACACTCTTCAATTTTTTATAAGCGCATTATCACTCAGTTGAGACCGGCCAACTAATACATTACTATTATTCCTACCCACCAAGGAGTCTCCAAAATAAATCCGAAAAATGACTGCCAGCTCTGTAATCATAATCAACCCGAGACAGTTGACCACGTGCTGTTTTCCCTTCCCAGAAAAAAAAATTTAGATCTGTTCTGATCAAATTAGATCAGCTCAGATCAAATTTGATCACAATTTATACTGAACCCAGATCAGAGTAGATCTGATTTGATCTGTTCAGATCAAACTAGATCTGATCAGATATGACATTTTTTTTTGGGGAAAAATACTCCAGATCTACTTGTTAGAGTCAGAGATTATATATGTCAAATTCCGGATGTCAGTATTCATAAGAAAGTCATGTATCCATGTATATAAAGTATCTATATGAATATCAGATAATATCGATAGTAGATTATTATCATGATTATATTTCCTAAAATAAAAGAATTATTAGCTGAATAAACAAAAAAATGTATTCGTTTTAATTACGATAGACATTTTAGAATTATCAAAATTTAGGTGAATGTGTCAAAATTCAGCTAGTTAATTTTATAATTATAATATAATGTGAAGAAGTATTTCTTTATAATTTGATCAAATCTAATCTGATCAGAGCAGATCTGAACTTTTTTCCCGAGAAAAAGTTATATCAGCTCAAATCTGATTCGATCCGTACCGATCCAATTAGTTCTATTTATATTTACTTCATAAATTGATCGTTTAATCAATGTTTATCTATTTTGATTTGACTAGATTTACGTTGATCTAACTCGATTTAGGTTGATCTGATTTGAATGCGCACTAACTTCATCTTACACAATTTCAGCAGAGGGTCCAACATAGTTAGGTGATTGCCCACAGCTTTTTTTCAAATCTTCACTTTCCTTTTCTTATAGCCCTGGAATATATTATTTATTAAAAAGAGCATAGGTTTCAACTTGAAGAGCTCGCTGTTCAAAGTTGCAGCTAGCTAGCAAATCAGCTGCTTTAGATGCTTGTCAGTAACATCCTTATAGCTCTCAGCATCTTTACCCCTCTGTAAAACACTAAATCTTTTCTGTAAATCATCAAGTTTTCCAACTAGTTCATCCTGCCTGGGTTTCAAAATATTACACTTATCATGCAGATGATTCGTTGACTATTGCAACTCACCTGATTTTTCCAGTTCATCAAGTTTATCAAGCTGAGCTACACATTAATCTAAATTTGACATTAAATTCAGCAGTCTAGTTTCAGAACAAACAGGACACTTCCTTCTAACATATTCCACTGCTTCAGTCACTGTTCCGAGACTAAATTTCAACTTGACACAGGCCGGATGAAATTTATGATGATATTGACACTTAGCTTCAATGCGATGAGTAGCATCAGTGATTTCGGAAGAGCACAGAACACCCGGCATTATCGCAGATGATTTACTCATAAATCATCAAGTCTAACTTCAAAAATAATAAAATACTATATCTCCAATAGCAAGAGAAATAATAAGTAAAAGATGAAATCTTAAGCATACACGAATTCACGAAAAAATTCCAAATCCAAACTTTCTAATTTTAATAACTAGACTGTCAAGCCGGGCAACCCGAAAGCCCTTTTTTACGACTTGCAGGATCCGCTGGGGCCATAAACCGTGGGTACAACGCAGCGCTCGAGCAGGACCACCACATCTGGAACGTCTCAAATCTCTCTTTGCCTAAGTTTTTTTTTATACAAACTTTCTTTCAGTGAAAAGGAATGTTCAACAATAATTTCGTTATTTCGAACTGGAATATTCTGGATCGTTTCAACGGAAAAATACTCGGGTACAGTCGAGTCCTTTTTTTTCATACTTTTTTTCAAACGCCGAGTCCTGAGACCCAAGTCAACGAAGTCAGCTGCTTCCGATCCGTCTTAGTGAACAGTTCTGGGATTCCAAATCTCTCTCTGCATTCAAATTTCACGTCAGTTATCTCATTAGTCTTACATTTTGTCATCACCAATTTAGTGCTCAGTGCTTCACTTGCAGGCAGCGATCGTTGTGACCGGCGTGTTCCTGATGACAACCTAATTCTGCAGATCCAGATATTTCTTTTTCATCAACTCGCAGCAGGTGTCAGCTATCATCACACACTTTGATACGCAGCAGCCCGCTACTACGAACTCGACAGCGAGCTATCATACAACGAAATTTGCAATCGAAGGGTTTGCTATTATTTACTATAATTAGCAAGTTGGTACGTACCACACATAAACGATGCGCTCTCTGGGTAGATTTAAAACTATATCTATTGCTCGGCCAGCGATTCCTATACTTCTGGTCTTATTTTCATACTCCACTTACTTACTACCACTCTCTTACTATCCTCATAGGAGATCAGGAATATCATGCACGTATCTTCCCTCTCTCAGAATACTTTCAAGCTCATGACTCCTATCGCAGTCATGGATACCTGAAAGCTGTCTACTCAGTATCACGACTCCCATCACAGTCGTGGATCCCTGAGAGCATACGAGAGTTCTGGAGTACGAGAGTTTGAGAGTTCGAAAGTACGAGAGTTCGAGAGTACGAGAGTTCGAGAGTACGAGAGTACGAGACTACGAGAGAACGAGAGAACAAGTGAACGAGGCAAGCAGACGTTGGAGCAGATTTGGGAATGTGCACGCCCGTCAGCTAAAAACGCTGCGTAAATCATCTCCAGTTGCCGTACAATCGCAAGCCAGCGTCAATTTCTAGTTCTACCCTCAACAATTTCTACTTACACCAGAACAAGAAAATTCACCGCAGCCGTATTAATGTTTATTAAATAAATTACACACATACAAACGAAACAACTTCCGATCCATAAATTTTCGACTTTCTATATAAAACGTGACTTGTTTCAGCTTGAAAAGTTCATGAAAAAACAATTACACACACGAGTATTTTCAAGCTCGAAGAAATCGAAAATGTATTCACACTATTGTTTGCAAGTTCAAGGAGTTCGGAAACAGCGGGAAGTTTTGTGACTGGCCCGCAGAGCCAAACGATGCGCACAGTTTTTTTACTTATTTCAGCAAGGAAATGATGGCGTGATTCTTGTTGGACGAATAATTTCAGTAAATATCTTGAAATTGCTGACAGGGGATATAGAATTCTGAATAATTGTTGGCAACAATGAAGATGTTATGTACAATAGATTTCAATATTTGGAATAGAAATAAATTAAGAAGTTTTTTTATTGATTAACGAGTTTATTAAAAATAGTTGACAGAAGGATATCAATGTGACAAAAGGATATTATTTCATCAAATAATTAGAAAATATACTATACATATGACCTTATTTTTGCCGTACAATAGATCTGCAGCATGGTGGTCATTGTGGAAAAAATTACTAATTCTTTCTAGTGGGTGTCGGAGTGTCAAGATTTCAATCCAACTTCTTCGGTGGTAGGTCCTTGGGAGATAGAACATCCATGACATAAAATACAAAATCGAGGGCAGTGTCGACAATGAGGGCAACTTCTCCTGTCGAATTTCCAGAAACAGTATTTACCCCTGAATTATTATGAGATCCAAAATTAGGACCGACTTCTTGAGGTCCGTCATTTGGAGTAAGGCCAGCTTGTGACGGACTTTGTTGAGCGGAGGTACCATTTCCCAATGGATTACATTGAGAACTTATCACCAGAGTTGCTACTAGCTGCAGAAAAAAAATATCAATCATATCTTTCCTTCGATAATAAAATTCAGTGATAAGGTTATGAAAAAGTACAAGGAACTATTTTTTATTGTTAAAAAAAAATTTACACTTACCAGAAACAAAAGATTGAGCTTCATCTTGATGCGTCGGTTTCAACACTAAGAGTAATAACTGAAGGTATAACTAGCTATTTATAGTAATTAACAAACAAGAAACACAAAGGAATCCATCGACTGGGGATTTCCGATTACGTAGATTTCGATAAAATTTATCATACATTGAATTAACGACTTATTTTTTTTAATGTCGTCCTCTATTGTTATCGAATGGGCATTTTCCCGAAGGGTGATTCTTCAATTTTCTGTTGAGATTGTATATTAATTATTATTTCACGAATCTTCATTGGTTTTCTAACAGATTCCATTCAAGAATCTGAAAATTAAATAGTCACTGAATGGAGCCCAATTGCCATATGTATATTGCCTGCCACAATTAAAAAAAAATTTCTCAGGTTGATCTGAAATTTTGACTTCTATTTTTTAATATTAAAGTTGACAAAATTTTGCATGTTAACAAAAAATATTAATGCATGTTAAGTAGTTTACATAGAAATCGGAAAAACCCAGCCACAGTCAATTAAATTAATGACTTTTTTATCTAATTACCACTCTTTTGAATTTACAAAACACATTAAAATAGATTGAAAAAATACATTATCATGCAATTAATAAGCTCACAAAGAACTGAAAAAATCGATACTAAATTTTATTTATTTTATTCGCCAAATTCAAAAATATTTTACAAAAATTTGGAAAATCCAAAAGTGTACGACTCATGATACTCATTTTTTATGAAATAATAAAATAATAATAAAAAAATGGCAGGAAGCACGAATAAATTTAAAATATATAAAATTTTCTTTCCTTAAAATTTGTTGTTTTTTTTTTTTTTTTTTTTTTTTTTTTAATTATATTAGTATTTTTTTTATAATTATAAAAGAACCTACTCAAAATATCTCGATTAATAATAAAAACAAAAAAAATAGATGTAAATATAAAAAAATCGAACCCAAAAAATTCAGGCTTACGAATTAGCAAAAAAAAAAAAAACAGCTGTACTAGGATAGTAATTCGCAAGTGCCCCTGGTGGAATAAATGTACGTATAATGTATAGGTATAGATATATCGGCATCCATGTTAATTTTACATCGATATATATAGATATAGTTATACAGCCTTTTTATTCTTTTATTAATTGTAATTAAACGACACTGAGTTACCTAGCTATTTGCAATAGGGGATCTACAAATCCTTCAAAGAATTTAAAAAAAAAAAATTTGATTCAATTACTGCATTTTTTCGTAAGTTATTGTGTCTACGGGTTTCATACTTGACGGACAGGAAATTTTTTTAGACTATTTTGATGTTTTTTCCGTTTTTATTGAACTAAATAAATTTTTGAAAAGTATGGAACTAATCTCTATTAAATTATCTTCAAAATAGTATGCAACATATCTCAATTCCGTAAACTAATAAGGGTATAATAATTGAAATAGTTACCGAAGTGAGGCGAATCAAATTTTTCGATCGTAAAGCACATCTCAGATGCTTCGCATCATGAGTCGTGCAATAATCCAAGTAATGACCTTGATATTATTCAAAAATCATAACTGATTAAGATCTACGAGGAGTAACTGATATTTTCTTCGGGGATATTAACCCGTGTAACCAATCATATTGTTGCATTATCGTTTGGATCAATGGTTCACGGATCTATTGTCGTTTGTCCAACTGCCGCGTTACCATAGATATTCCATTTTTAAATTTTTTTCGGTTGCTACTAGAGAATCATGACTTTTCGTATTATTATCGGTGGAAAGCGAGTAATATTTCTGTTAAAGTTAGTACTAACAAGTTTTACTTATCTAGAATATTGCATGAGTTTTACCAAACCCTACAAATAATCATTTCTCAAAATTATCTGTGGGTTACACCCGGATTGAGGGTACGTTAAGATAAATTCATAAAAATTCAATGTTCTCGATCGGTTATGATTCTTAATAATCTTAAGGTCATTAATTGGATTATTAATAAAATTTTATCGAATTTAACAAACAAAATTAAAAAATAAGATTTTATCAGGACTTTGTTAGCTTATTAATTGCATGATAATCTATTTTTTAAATCTACTGTAATGTCTTTAGTAAACTTAAAAGAGTGGGAACTAAATTAAAAGCCATTAATTTTATTAACTGTGATTGCATTTTTTTATTTTTTTTTATAAAATACTTATCATGCATTAATATTTTTAAATGTAAAATTGTGTCGATTTTAATATTAATAAATTGATGTCAAAATTTCAGATTAGCTTGAGAAATTTTTTTTCTTATAGCAGAAAATTTACCTATGGAAATTGGGCGCCATTACGTAAATATAATAAAGGGTGGGGGGTAGGGTAGGGTAGGCAAAACGGGGTATTCCCAAAATTTTATAAAAAAAATTTTCTTTCTTAAATGTTTTTTAAATATTTCAAAATTACTTCTGTAAATATAATTGAGCATTATTTTGAATATATTTTCCTAAACTATTTCAAAAATCAAGTGTCATGCAAAAATTGTTAACGGCTTTTGTTTTATGATAAAATCCAATAAAATTTTTTTTTTCCGTTGCATCCAATTATTGTGTGAAATTTAATTTATCTTTATACACTGGTCACAAAAATTAAGGGATAATTCTATGAATTTTGATAAATCTATATGAAATTCTATTAAATTTCGCTGTACAGTCTTAATAAATTGTGGAAAATTTCATAAAATTGTGTAAAACTTAATAAAATTTTATAATATTATATACAGTTTTATAAAATGTTTCAGAATTTCATAAAATTACATTAATTTATTACGTTTCTCACTCGGACCTTACTTTATAAAATTTTATTGTATTTTGTAAAACTCTACAAAATTGTATGAATTTCTATAAAATCTTACAGAATTTCATAAAATTTCATAAGAACCTTTTTTTCCCGGGTAGCACTTCCTTAAGTACTCTATTTTGTCCTCCTGTCCCTTATATTTTTTTAGATTCTTCACTGGAAGATGTTAGGAAATTAATAGAAATTCGTGAAATAACAATTAATATATGAAATCAATAAAAAATTGAAGAATTACACTTCGGGAAAATGTCCATTTGATACCAATAGAGGACGACATTATAACAAATAAGTCGTTAATTCAATGTATGATAAATTTTATCGAAATCTACGTAATCGGAAATCCCCAGCCGATAGACTTCTTTGTGTTTTTCGTTTGTTAATTAGTATAAATAGCTAGTTATGCCTTCAGTTATTACTCTTATTTTTGAAAGCGACGCATCAAGATGAAGCTAAATCTTTTTTTTCTGGTAAGTGTACATTTTTTTTCAACAATAAAAAATAGTTCCTTGTACTTTTTCATAACCTTATCACTGAATTTTATTATCGAAGAAAAGATGTGATTGATATTTTTTTCTGCAGCTAGTAGCAACTCTGGTGATAAGTTCTCAATGTAATCCATTGAAAACTGAAGCCTCTACTCCACAACATCCGTCGCAAGTTGGCCTTGCTTTAAATGACGGACCTCAAGAAGTCAGTCCTAGTGTTGAATCTCATAATAATTCAGGGGTAAATACTGTTTCTGGAAATTCGACAGGAGAGGTTGCTCTCATTGTTGACACTGCCCTCGATGGTGTATTTTATGTCATGGATATTCTATCTCCCAAACGCTTACCACCGAAGAAGTTGGATTGAAATCTTGACACTCTGACACCCACTAGAAAGAATTAGTAATTTTTTCCACAATGACCACCATGCTGCAGATCTATTGTACGGAAAAAATATGGCCATATTTATAGTATATTTTCTAACTATTTGATACATTAATATCCTTCTGTCAACTTTTTTTAATAAACTCGTTCATCAATAAAAAAACCTCTTAATTTATTTCTATTCCAAATATCGTCACCTATTGTACATAATATCTCCATTGTACCCATCAAATATTCAAGATTCTCTAGCTCTTTTCAGCGATTTCAAGATTTTTACTGTTTTTTGCATTCCAACAAAAATCAAAGCATCATTTCCTTACTACTTATCGTCATAAAATGTTCGTTCAAAATATAATAATTTGAAAAATTCAACGAAAATGATTATTGTTGTCGATCGTTGGTTTAAAAGTTGTCAGAACTTCGTCGTAATACTCATGGAAATTTAAAAATATATATGTAAAATGTGTACCAATAAAATCCTAAATCTTGAAGAAAAAAATACAAAACAAAGAATGATTTCACAAATGCATCCGATAATATTGGGCTTTGTTTTAAATCCTTTAATGTTCTTGAAGTTATTGCATATTTTCCGTGTACTTATAATATATTATATGATATCTGCCACACAAACTTATTTCATAATTATCGAAATAAATAAAAAAAAAAAAACCACCTCTACAAATTTATCAGTACATACATTTTCTATCAATAACGATACTAAATTAAATTTTATTATTTCTTACAGAAAAATAAACAAGTTTTTGTGTAAAGAAGTTGTTTAAGTTTTCTCCATTCTTAAATATTCCATTAATTCTTTAAAAATTTAAGATTCTCATTTCTACCTTGATTTGAATGAATTTTTAAAGGAAGAACATGACTAAAAATAACATGACATATATCAATGCTTCGGCGATTGTGTATGTTTGATAATTGAGAAGTGGAATTACTTCTGACCACCTTGTAAATTAATCTGTGACGACCAAAATTAAACGATTTCTAGACGAAGATTTAGTTATTACAGCTACTACATGTAGACCGAAGATATCAATTGCGATTTTTTCAAACTGTGACCTGGCATTGTGAATCCGATCTTCGGCTTTAGTTTTGCCGACCTTACAATTCTTACACCATAACATCCTATTTACAAGTTGCCCAATGAAATCTCAGACCAATTTTGACAAAAGTCTTAATGATTCCAAAATATCAACCAGATTGAGAGTTACGTGCTTCATGAAGAACATGCGTTAGTTTATTTCTTGGAATAATAATTTGCCAAAAATTTTTTGAGATATTTATAGGATCATATTTTTTATAAAGTATATCATTTTTTCATTCTAAAGAATCCCAATAGAGTAGATAAACTGTAAAAATAGAGTTAAAATGAGAAATAGACTGCTAATCTGGTGTGGGATTTTTAACTTCCCGCTATGGAAATCGGCAATTTTCGAAAAATTCGGGAAGTTCTTGGTTTCACCCCGACTCTCAAAAATCGGGTTTTCATCATATGTTGACGTTAAAAGGTGGTAGGATGCAATTCCGAATTTTTTAGAGAGATGTATGTATGTGTGTGTATCCTCAATAATTAGCTAGTATATCAAGGCTACTAATTATTGAGTATATATAAAAATTGTTGCTCGCGTCTAATTACTGATAAATTAATTAACGCGTTCTGATCCACTACCGACCACGTGTCGAGTTTTTATACGTGAATTTTGTATAGTTGCATTCGCTATCGCGTATACTCAACAGTCGCATTCACTATCAGTATTTCTCACAGTTTTTCAGTGTACATATTGTTCATAAAGAAGCTAATTTATCATCTGTAATTTTTGTGTTAATTTTTAGTTATTGAATTAACCACACCCACACCAAAATCTCACAGAGCATTCGCTCACTTTACACTTTTAATAATTCGTCTTCGATTTGGAATTAAGCCCATTCAATAGAATTTTTAATTCTCAAATTCAGTTGTTAGATGTAAAGACATTCTTCGAAAATTTTTGAATGTAATTTTTTATATTTTTTACAATCACAATGACAGCGACATTGTGATGACTATTACCATGAATACAATTATTATTATTTATTGAATTGGAATGCTAAGGCTAGAGCCAATTGGCAACAATTATACACACAGTAATGCTTGACGTATTTACAACAGGTACATAGATAGCTTAAATATAAAAATCTCATAATACTCATATTTACATAATCACTTTTATACATTGCAACACATTCATTTTCTACTTCACCAGCTCACTATTTACCAATTAATAAAGATGTTAAAAAAAAAAAAAAAACGAGTGACACATCAGCTATAAATCTAAATTCAGACATGGCGCCATCTGTTGATTTTTATAAGAACTCTAACAGCACTTCTGGTGCTCGCGCCTGCGTTTAGCTCGCACATGCGCCCAGAAACATCTAGTAACAGAACAGTCTGGAGAAAAATTCTAAATCTTGCTGAGTTTAATTAAAAGTCTGCTAATTAAGATAAAAAATAAGTTAATATAAAATCTAATTTCATTCTTTTATAAAATTAATAGTTTTTATCCAGCGAAAAAGTAAATTTGTCAAAAAGAATTCTCTCGAACCCGATCGAGAATCTTCCGGCTGACAATTCTTGAAACTCGTCAGTCAAGTATATAAGCCAGTGCGCCTGGCGCTGCGAGTCAGTCTTAAATTTAAACGATTACTATAAGCATCGTGCAGTTAATTAAAAGTCATCTCTTAAAAGTAAAGTATTATTAATCTAAGTGTGAGTAATTAATCCATCGATAAGAAAATCATCTCAATTGTGTGATAAAAAAAAACTAATCTAGAGAAAATCAACTTTCGGTGACTTCTAGACAAGGAACTCATCTTGTTCAAGGCTCGCTCTTTCGTTTCACCCTGCTAAGTGGCCTACAAGCTTCCTTGCGGTACATGCTCGAGAAAATCATCGTACCCAAGGCCCGGCTGGTCACACCTTGTAAGGTACATCTACAGGCTTCCTTGAACAAATTCTAGAAGTCTCTTCCTGTCAATAGAGTCAGCATCTCTTTTTCTGAAAGTTTGTGGTGTTAAGACAGCGTTCCAGTCGTCTGTATAAACGCATGAGCTACATTGATTAGTTTATAAGTGAAATTATAATCAATAAAATACTGGTGTTCATTTATAATTAAAGTGTCAATAAAATCTATTAAAAACTGACTCTCTACCTCTTGTTATTTAACAAAAAATTTAAACGACAATCGAATACTTTGGACTTTGAAGACTATAAACTAAGAGAGTTTCGGATTTCAGGTGGCATATCTTGCCAAAATCATATAGCTGATACTAGAAACGAGTGCTCATAAGTTGTAGCGGCAATGTTTGTGATTTTGAAGGTGATATTGTTGTTTTGTGCAGCTATCCTTTGCGATCGTCTGATGGTAGGATCTTCATCTATAATAGACCACGTAGAAATTTTGGTTCACCTGACGACAGTCATTCAAAAAATCGGCAGGCTAAATAATATAACCTTCTTGATCTTACATTTAACCAAGTTAGCGAACGTCGATAGGGTGTTATATGTTCATCTCGTCTCGAATTATAGATAAATCAGATAGCGTTGTTTACAAGTCGTTGTAATTTGCAATCATGTTCGTTTGATAAGTTTAGAAACACCACTGAGCAATAATCAATAATGGAAAGAAGAGTGGCAGAAACCAAAAATTTGCAAGACTGTATTGACAAAATGTTCTTCCTGTATTTTATACTATTGAGTGCACCATAAACTTTGCGTGATAACTGTGAGATATGCATATGCCAAGAAAGACTTCTTAAAAGATGGACCCCTAGATGCTTAGTAGAATTTGCAGACGGTATTAAATTTCCGTCTATAATGATCCCAGGTAGTGCGGAATTTCCAAGTAGTTTTAACTTATGTTTAATTTCAAAGATCATAACCTTGGTCTTTTGATAATATATTTCTATATTTTCACGGGCCCAGTCTGCTATCGCTTGAGCATCAGCAGTCAGACAAAAAGCTGCATTATTTAGTTGGAATAATTTGAAGTGTAAGTAAGCCCATCTATCGTCGGCAAATGATCCATATTTGCAATATAATAGCTGCTTGACTACGCTATTGATAACTATAAAACACAAGATTGGACCCAATATTGATCCCTGAGGTACACCTGATGTTATACTAACCCAACTCGAGGGGGTATTTGTAGAATCTAGAACTGCTTGTAATCTCCCCGTTAAATAAGAATAGAACCAAAAGATCGAGTCAACCAAAAAACCCGTTTCACGACATATTAAGCTTCAAATTTATTTTTTTATTCATATTTAGCTTAGACCAATCTGGTTTATCAAGTAGAACTTCATTAATTTTTGGAGAATTTGTAGCAACTGGTGAGCAAAAAACAGAATCCTCTCCAACAGGTTATACAGGTGGTGTTTTTGGTGAGGAAGTTACTGAGTTGAAAGTAGATTGTGATGATTTTCGACGACATAATCTTGAAATGATGGATAGTCCTTGGAATTTAAAGCGTGCAGATTGTTGGTGACTAGCGAAAGTTGAATCAATCGGAGGCAACAGCGTAAAATACGAGTTACTACAGCAACTATTAGGTAGTTTAGATTTTAGATCTTCTTCATGACAACTGGGATAATATGCAAGCTTGCAAATTTTGCAGGTAATAGATTTTATCACAGCTCTCTTATATCTAGTACAATTCATAACAGAGCCATCGAGTTTAAAAAACATAAGCAGAAAGCTGTCAAATTTGTAAACAGCAGTTCACAACATAAATATGTAGTGGTGACATCTAGGGGGTGATATTGACACTGTATTTGATGATATAAATCCGTGACAGTAGATTTAGTAGCAATGCAGACTAATTTCACTCAAACAGGAAAAATAAACACCTAAATTCACGTCCTGATATGGAATAACCTCAAAGTCGATGCCTCGCTTACATAAAAATATATTATCCAGTTTCAAATAAAATAATTTCAATGATTTGCAACTATTATCTACAACAAAAAAGCCCGAGGGCAAAACAAGCAGAAAAATATTCTAAGGGAGTGAAAAAATAGACGTGAGTCCAGTACTTACGAGGAAGCAGGTATTGAATTACGGCAATAAACAATCTCAAAGTTGTAGACACCATATTGAAATAAGATTTTCAACCGATAAACCATCTGACGTCCGCGGTTTCTTAAAGATAGTAACCGTTTCAAGCATGATCTGTCTGATAATGAATTTTCCCCCTATTAGATAATATCAACTCTTACATCAATTTCTTTCAGCTTTATTTGCTATTTTATTTAAATGAGCTACTTTTTCCACTTGCCGCTTTTTACTCTCAGGAAGTTTAACTCGATAGACTTGAGATAAAACTGCACCGAAATGAAAATAAGATGCATTAGTATCTCAAGTAAAAGGGTGACTTGGATTTGGAGCTGTTACAACAGAGGCAGTACTTAAAGCTTATTTTAAGCTTTCGAAGGCCTGATAAGCTTTGTCATCCAAAATAAATTGTATGTATCCCATTTCTTAATTTTTTCCGGTTGCTACTAAAGAATCATGTATTTTGATATCATTATCGGTGTAAAGCGATACATTTCTTTTAAAATGAGTACTCACAAGTTTTACTTATCTAGAATATTTCATGAGTCGTACTAAGCCCAACAAATAATTATTTCTCAAAATTATCTGTGGGTTAGACCCAGATTAAGGGTACGTTGATTTAAATTCATTAAAATTTAATGTTTTTGATCGGTTATGATTTTAAATAATCTCAAGGTCATTACTTGGATTGTTGGTAAAATTTTATCGAACTTATCAAATAGAATTAAAAAATAAGATTTTATTAGTTCTTTGTTAGCTTATTAATTGCATAATAATCTATTTTTTAAATCTATTTTAATGTGTTTTGTAAATTCGAAAGAGTGCCGTAGCAGATCGCTATCTACTAAGTATACACCAACTATACACGGTGTATACGCGGCGTATATACACTGAGTATACACCAAGTTTACACCAAAAATTTTTTTCTAGACCCATTTTCATTAATATTTCTAAGTGCTGTAAGCAAAGTCAAAAAATTTGCAGAGTGAATGCGAGCCGGATGATTTTCAGTTGATTTAATCCCCACTAAGTGAATTTTTTTATTTGAATAAAAACAAAAAAACAGTTGTTACTTAAGTTTACTTGCAGAATTTTATTTTTAATCAACTTTTCGCTGAGAAAATTGAAAATCTGGAAGTTATTGGTTTTACCCCCTTTTTCGAAAATCGAGTTTTCATTAGATCTCGACGTTTTGAGGTCTTAAGAAGCTTCTCCGACCGATTTTACGATGGTGCCTGTATGACTGTATGTATGTATGTGTATATTTTTTTTTATTTTCCTGAAAATTTTAATTTTTTTGAAAATATTAATTTTTTTTTCAAAGTTTAATTTTTTTTATTTCAATTTTTTCAAAAAAAAATTTCTTTACAACTTTTGTTCGGAGGACTTAAAAAATTTTTTTAGTGTATACTCGGTGTAAACTCTGTGTGTATCTTGCGCATATACACGGTGTAAATTCAGTGTAAACTTTGAGCGTATTTGGTGTATACTCAATATGCACCGAGTATACACCAAATAAACCCCTAATTTACACTGACACCAAGTATATATCGAGTTTACACTAAGTTTACACGGTGTATATGGATCCGCTAGAGTGGTAATTAGATAAAAAAGTCATTAATTTAATCGACTGTGACTGTATTTTTTTAAATTTTTATGTAAACAACTTAACATGCATTGATATTTTTAAATGTAAAATTTTGTTGACTTTAATATTAAAAAATAGATGTCAAAATTTCAGATCAACTTGAGATATTTTTTTTTAATTATGACATAAATTATACCCATAGAAATTGGGTTCCATTCAGAGACTATTTATTTTTTCAGATTCTACGCTGGAAGATGTAAGGAAATTAATAAAGATTTGTGAAATAACAGTTGATACATGAAATCAATAGAAAATTAAAGAATTAAACTTCGGCAAACTGTAAATTTTGTAACAATATACGACGCTATTAAAACAAATAAGTCGTTAATTCAATAAATGATAAATTTTATCGAAATCTACGTCCTTGGGAATCCCCAGCCGATTGATTCTGTTGTTTTTTTGATTGTTAATTGTTATAAATAGCTAGTAATGCACTCAGTTATTAGACTTAGTGATGATTGCGAGGCATCAAGATGAAGCTAAATCTTTTATTTCTGGTGAGTGTAAATTTTTTTTTTAACAAAAAAAAATAGTTACCTGTGGTTTTTGATAATCTTATTACTTAATTTTAATATCAAAGAAAAGATATAACTGATATTTTTCTCTGCAGCTGGTAGCAACTCTGGTGATAAGTTCTCAATGTTATCCATGGAGAATTGTACCCTCTACTCCAGATAATCCGTCAGCAGTTGGTCTTGCTCCAAATGCCGGACCTCAAGAACGCGGTCCTAGTGATGAATTTCTTAATGATACAGGGGTTGGCTTTACTGTTGATAAAATTAAAAAAGGTGTGACTGCTATCAATTTCTACGTTGACATTCCTGGTGATTCTAGGACATGGACATTCCATTTCCCGGATGCTAAACACCGAAATGGTTGGTTTTCATACTCGAGAGTCTCGAAGGACAAGATATACTGAGTCATACATAGAATGATTTATTTTGACCTCGGAACTACTAATTAGTCAAATCATCATCCGGCTCAACTGCCACTAGAGAGTCATAACATTGATCTTCTAACTTTGATCGAAATTAGTTATTCATAATTCAAATTCATCTTATGATATCCACAGACATCAAATTTCAAATGAACATTGCGAACATTTTTTTCCACACTGGCTATCGTACAGAATTATTGTACGGCAAAAATAACGTCAGATTTGCCGAATCTCGTATATTGGCTAACTATTTGGAAAAGTGATATCCTTCTGTCAACGTTATTTTCAATAAACTCGTTCATCAATAAAAATATTTTTTAATTTATTTCTATTTCAAATATTGAATCCTATTGTAGATAATATCTCCATTGTTCCTAACAATTATTCAGAATTTTATATTTCTATTCAGCAGTTTTATAGTATGTCGTGTGACACGGGATGGAACATGAAGATTTCAGACGAGCATGAATTGGACTGCCCGAGTCGCTGGTAAAGGCTTACATCACCTGCAGTCTGAAATCATGTTTTATTCTGTGTCACACATCATATTTTTCATGATTACCTGCATCGATGCTCTAAAATTCAGTGTCAGCAGCCAATAAAAAACAAGTTAATTTCTAGCTGATGATGCGGAGAACTGTTAAAGATTGAGAAATTAAAGGATTAAACGAACTTACCTAAGTGCAGTTCTATCGTAATTGTATGAAACGCCTCCTCCGAAAGATCACCTGGTAGTACCCCTACTTCATGTACTTATTACCACACGGTTCAAGGATAAATTTTCTGATTTACCTACCGTTCCCCGTTTACACGGGAGGCGTTCCGGTCCCAAACTTCATTATTTTAAAGTGCTGTCGTATGTAAGGACTATTCTTTTGGATAGTAAGGGGCAGGGTGGGACTGATCTTTCGGAAGAGGCGTTTCATACAATTTCAATAGAACGGAACTTAGGAAGTTCGTTTAATCGTTCAATTGTATTTCACGCCTCCTCCTCAGATCACCTGGTAGATGTTTAGAGCAGTGTCTGTACGGCAGAAGATAAAGCCTTTTTTAACTGTCTGCATAGTTTTTTTTTGCTAATAAATCCTGAGCAAATAGTTTAGAGTCCTGAATGACTTTTCTGTCATAAAATTTAGCGAAAGGTTGAGAAGTAGATGTCTATCCTGCAGTTTTTCTTATAAGGACGGTGCTCATTCCACTCGCCTTAGGAGCTGAGGTTGCCACATGACGGGTACTATAAGCTGTGAGCTGATAAGTGTCAATACCGCTTTGTTTTAGAATAGCCTTAATTCACCGACTTATAGTTTGAGATAAAACAGCCTTGTGTGGTTTTTTCCATAATACAAAAAGATTGTATCCTGATGCACAAAGACATGTGGTCTTTAACAGGTATTCATCCAGTGCAGTAACCACACAGATGGACGGATTCTCTTTAAAAATAGGCAACACTAGTGTCGGTTGCTTTTTATTATTTTTTGAAGTCTTTATCTCGGCCGGGATCTTTATCACGGTGGGCTCCTCGAATCTTTCTATATTTTTTATATCTACAACGGCTAAAGTCTGCACTCTACGCCCTGTCGTGAGGGTTAGTAGAGTAAATGTCTTTTGAGAAAATGGTTCTAGTGAAACCTTATCACAGGGAAACCATTTTCCCGAAAATTTAGCACAATCTGAGGATCCCATGTGCCGTCGTACATAGGTTGAGAAGGTCTCAAACTCGAAGCGCCCTCGCAGAATCTTTTTACCTGGGCATCTTGTCCGATTTCTGGCCCCGAAATGAGTGAAATAGCTGATCTTGTAGAGTTGATTGGTCCATATGTCGTTCCTTTGGAAAATTCACCTGCCAAGAACCGTAATACGTCTGAAATCGTTGCTTTAAATCTGTCAGTATTCGTTAAATGACAAAATTTCCACCATCGTTACAGTGGTCCTTCATATTGACGGAGGGATGGGCTTTAATGAAGCTAAGGCACCTTTGATTGCAACCTGTGGCATCCCTCTTTTCGCATGAGCCTGTGGGATGATATTCCTGCCACCAGGGGAATCTTTTGCCAAATTGGATGTGGCTTTATATCAGAAGAACACAACAAATCAATGTTAGGTTTAAAAATAATAGGTTGTGATTCTAATATTTCCATACACCGAAGATACCAAGTCTGGGTGGGCTAATTTGGAACCACTAAAATACCTCTAGATCCCTCATTATTGATCTTTTTTGAAATTTTTGGGATTTAAGGAAATGGAGGAAACGCATAAAAGAACCAGGAATCCCAATTTACCGTCAAAGCGTCAACCCACATTGCTCTTGGATCTCTTTTCCACGAGCAATATTTTTCACACTTTGTGTTTACTCGACTTGCGAATGAATCAATATCAGGAGTTCCTAATGTCTTACAAATTTCTGCGAAAGCTGATTAGTTTAACTCGAATTATGTTTCCGGTTCTAGTCTCCTCGATTCAAAATCTGGAGTCTCGTTTCCTTTCGATGGAATGTATGAAGCGAAAATCCAAAGATTTCTATTTTCACACCATTTCCAAATTGATTTAGCGATTTTGCTTAACTTTTCAAACTGTATACCTTTCATACGGTTAATATAGGCAATAGCCGTTGACAGTAAGCTGTCACAGTTACGTCTATCCTCAGCAAAACACTTCAACTCAAAAAAGCTGCAAGTAGCTCAAGATCGTTGATAGGTAATTTTCTCTTGTCTTTGTTCCAAAATCCAAGTGTGCTTCTGTTACCGACGGTGGTACCTCAGCCCGTCAAAGACGCGTCAGACAATACTTCCATGCAGAAGTTTAGAGACTTTATGGGATTATAAACTATTCCAATATAATTTTTCCACCAGGAAAAATCTTCGTTTACATTCGATGATAATGTTATACAGGCTTCATAATTATCTCTATTAGCACGAAGAGCTTCGAATTTTTCGCGCTCAAGGTTTTTCAAATACACCCAGCCAAATTTCACTACTGAACAACAAGATCCTATAGTACCGATCAATGATGAAAATTCTCGAATTTCATAATTTTTAGAATTTTCGAATTTATGAATTAGTTTTATGACAGTGGAACGTTTTTCTTTCGGGAGCTTTATTCTCATTTCTGCTGAGCTAATAATAAAGCCTAGGAAACGACATTCTCTTGAGGGAGATAGCTGGCTTTTGGTCTCGTTGATTATAAACACTAAATTCTCTAATAAGTTACGAGTTTCAAGTAAATTATTCATACTGTCGACCTTAGACTCACCAACAAGCCATACATCGTCCAAATAGACAACTGATATGAATCTTCGTTGTCTGAGCCAAGAAAAACCGGGTTTCAGTATTATTGTAAATACATAAGGTGTGGTGTTAAGATCAAACAGAATGCACGTGAATTGAGTTAACTGTTAAATTCAAGTTTTAAATATTTTTTATACTCTCCACGATTTCAATTAAATAATACGCGTCTTTGAGATTTGAGGTTGCCATGAAACAATCTCTGTATATTAGCTCTCAAACTGTATGTATATCCTCTAATTTAAAATGCTCTGTCATAATAAATTCATTTAAGTCATTTAAGTTAAGAATTAAGTGATGCGAACTATCTCATTTCGGTACGAGAAAAATTTTTGGAATGAACTGTCCCGAGATCTGACTGCTATCTCTTGAAGACCAACTGTGAGCCCTTGGTGGGTTTGGTTGAGGGACACTTTTACTGAAAGGTATCTTATACCCCTTGACCCACCCATAGGGTATGGAGAAAAGTTGCATCCCACCACTAATCCTACGCAACCATGTTAATCAGTTCTGGGAGTCTGGTACCACGGGGGGGGGGGGGTACTTTCTAAGCCTACTGTGACTAGAGTCTCTTTATTTTCTGGAATGATACTAATGTTTAGCCCGAAAAAAGTAGGACTCGTGGTAGCTGTGATTAGATACCACGCGCAATGAGGATTTTCGATTATACCTCCTGTTAATGTCCACCTCAGTCATAACTTGATTCTATTTTTCGGCTAAAAGTATCGTCTGGGTCGGGAGGCGGGGCTGGCCTCACAGCACTTGTATGCCCAAAAAAGCGCGAAAGTGGCCTCCGGTAAACCAGAGGTGGACTTCGGTCCTGTTACAGTAATTACTTAATTAACCTTGTCACTGAATTTTATTATCGAAGAAAGTTAGAACTGATATTTTTTTCTGCAGCTAGTAGCGGCTCTAGTGATGAGTTCTCAATGTGGGCCATTGAGAATTAAACCCTATACTCCACAAAATCTGCCACAAAATGGTGCTGCTCTAAATAACGAACCTTAAGAAGTCGGTCCTAGTTTCAGATCTCGCTCAGAACCACCATATGGACCGAACAAACAAAATTATGACTCTCATAGTTCTTTTTCCAGCTCTAGAAGTTATATGGGACCGACAACTGAAACCAGAACTTCTAATTACGACGCTCATAATTTTTATTCTGGCTCTCAATCTAATATGGGACCGACTACTGAAACCAGGACTCCTAATTACGACTCTCATGGTTTTTATTCTGGCGTTAAATCTAATATGGAACCAAAAACTGGAACTATAATTCCTAATTACGAATCTCAAGCCTCATTTGCAAATCTCAATTATAATTCAGGACCAGAAACTAGACCTTCTATTGCTCAATATCCGACCGATCGTTCTCCAACTTCTCATTTTGATTATGGATCTCATACCAACCCAGGAGTAAATACAGTTTTTGAGAATTCAAAAGGAGAGGTTGCTTTCATTGTTGACACTTCTGTCGATGCTGTATTTGATGTCAGGGATAGTATATCTCCTAAACAACTTCCTCCGAACACGTATTTTAATAGAACTGAAGCGAGCCTTCAATACTTCGTTCATCATCCAGATGTTTTTGGGTCACAACATTTAGCTTCCAATAATAGTCCCAATTATCTGACGTTAAGACCAACTGGTTCACGATTTCCTGACGATAGAATCCGAAATTCATATCCCAGTTTTTATAACGATTTTTCTTTAAGACCACCTGGTTCGAGAACTCCTGACGATGGATCTCTTAATTGATATTCTGGTTCCAGCTACAATCTGGATTTAAGGCTAACTGGTTCGAGAACTGGCTATTCCAATGTCATGGTACTAACACCTAAAAAAATTTATCTTCGTCAGGATCAAGCCGTCTGAAATGGTAACGGTTTGTCTAGCAGTTGGTTTGAAGTCATAAAACCCCGACACCTACTAAATAGAACTGGTCATGCATATTATGATTTATCTCGAACTCGAAACTACCAAGTGGCCGAATTATCATTTGGCTCAACCGTCACTAAAGAGTCATAACATTGATCTTCCAACTCTAATCAAAGTTATTTATACATAATTCCAATTCATCTTATCACATCTACAGATTCCAAAATTTAAACGCTCATTGCAAACATTTTTTCCAAAACAGCCCTATTAAAGAATCATTGTACGGCAAAATAAAAAACGTCAGATTTGGCGAATCGAGTATACTTGTTAATCGTTTAATGAATTGATAAGCTTTCTGTCAACATCATTTTCAATAAACCAGTTCGTCAATAAAACAATGTCTTAATATATTTCAATTCCAAATATTGTAACCTACTGTACATAATATCTCCATTGTTCCCATGAATTATTCAGTATTCTATGTCTCCGTTTAGCAATACTGAGATTTTTTTCGCTATTTTTAACTTCCCGCTAAGAAAATTCGAAATTTTCAAAAATTCGGGAAGTTATTGGTTTCGGTCCGACTTACAAAAATCGAATTTCTAAGAGATCTTCACGTTTTGAGCTTCTAGGAAGCTACTCTGACTAATTTCAAGATGATGTCCGAGTGTATGAATGTGTGTGTGTACATACATATGTAAATATCTGTATCTTGTGAACGGATGAACCAATTTTGATCGAGAAGGTGTAGTTCGACGTGGCTTGTCAATATCTTAAAGCTGTGAAAAATTGAGCTTGATCGGTAGGGCTCGTTCAGAGATGTTCTGAAAATAAAATTTTTTCAAAAATGTTTTTTTTTTATAATTTCTAATGTGCTCGATGGATAGATTCCAAAATCAACTGGGCTCTAAAACTTTATGAGCCGCGTTGGATGCCTCCTTAACCACTAAAATCGGTTCATTCGTTCAAGAGAAACCGTTGTCGAAAGAATTAAAAAATAAAATTTTTTTTTTAGCCCTGAGCAAAAAAAATAACAGTGAATAAACACAAAGGAATCGATCAACTGGGAATTTCCAACTACAAAAAAATTTGATAAAACTTATCGTTCATTAAATTAACGACTTGTTTGTCACAGAGTTGTCCTTGATTCTTCTAAAGTCTAAAGCCTACCTAAAACATAGTTTTTATCAGTTTCTTGATTACTCCAAACTATCGATACAGTTATTTTGTCATCTTTTGCTAGCAAAAAATAGATCCACAACAGTAAAATTTCTACACGAAAAAATAAGTATTCATTAATTGTCTGCCGTCACTAAGAAAATATTTTCATATGCATGATTGATAACATCGATAGATATGTCGTGATGCTAGAGTCTTGAAAATTACGGAATAAGAAATAAAAATGCATATTAATTATGTTCATAAAAAATGTTTTATTATTTTGTGAACATATATAAATTTTATTTTTTTTTAAATATCTTAACAATAACTTGATAAATCGAATTCAAAATGTAATCTGCTTTACAACTTGATAAAACACGTCGAATACCACCTCAAACTTCTCAATCGGTTTATTCGTTTGAGAGATGTCGTTGATGAAAGAAATAGTGAAAAACGTTTTTTAACTTCCCGCTAAGAAAATTGTAAATTTTCAAAAATTCGGGAAGTTATTGGTTTCGGTCCGATTTACGAAAATCGAATTTCCATCAGATGTCGACGTTTCGAGGTCCTAGGAAGCTATCCTGACTAATTTCACGATGATGTCCGAGTGTATGTATGTGTGTACGTACGTACGTACGTACGTATGTATGTATGTAAATATTCATAACTCTTGAACGGATGAACCGATTTTGATCGTTGAGGTGTCATTCGACGCGGCTTGTTAATATCTTGAAGCCGTAAAAATTTGAACTTAATCGGTAGGGTGCGTTCAGAGATATTTCAAAAATAAAATTTTTTTGAAAATGTTTTATTTGGATAACTTTTAATTTGCTCGATGGATTGATTCCAAAATCTAATCAGCTCTAAAACTCTATAAGCCGCGTCGAATGCCACCTCAACCATCAAAATCGGTTCATTCGTTCAAGAGAAACCGTTGACGAAAGAATTCAAACAAAAATTTTTCCTTGGTTTTTTTGAAATTTCTCAAAAACGGCTAAATAAATCAATTTCAAAATTTGATCAGCTTCAGAACTTGATAAAACGCGTCGATTGCCACCTCAACCATCAAAATCGGTTAATTCGTTCGCGAGATATCGTGGGAGAAAGAAATGCTAAAAAATGGTTTTTTACAAAACAATGGCATACAAAAATATTTGCTCGAAGAGCTCGAAAATGTATTCACAATAATGTTTTCAAGCTCAACGAGCTCGAAAACAGCGGGAAGTTTTGGGGCTGGCCCGCAGGGTCAACTAACAGACCGATTTTTTTTTTTCGAATACCTACAAAATAATTGAATCAATCCATTTCGAAATCTAATCAGTTCTAGAACTTGATAAAACCCGTCAATTGCCACTTTAACCGTCTCAATCGGTCAATTCGTTTGAGAGATATCGTTGGAGTAATAATGGTAAAAACCGGTTTATTTCGATAACAACGGCATACAAAGGATTTTCGAGCTCGAAGAACTTGAAAATGTATTCACAATAATGTTTTCGAGTTCCTTGAGCTCAAAAACAGCGGGAAGGTTTAGGGTTGGCCCACAGGGTCAATCGATAGACCGATTTATTTTGTCTATCAAGAACCACGCCATCATTTTGAAGTCTGCATCACCAGACTTGAAAGTCTAATGCAAAATACTACAAAAAATATTTCAAATTTATGACAGACTATTTACCCATAGAAATCGGGCGCCATTCAATGAATAATTACTTCTTAAAAGTTACTTCGGTGAAGTTATTAGGAAAATAATAAATTTTCGTAAGATAATCATTACTGGATGAAATCATTACAGAAATAAAGAATTTTATTTGGGTAGACTATAAATTTGATAAAAATCGAGCAGGAAATTGAGACAAAGAAGTCATTAATTTAATGGATGATTAATTTTATCGGATTCGTAGTTGGAAACCCCAGACCGATTGATTCCTTTGTGTTTTTTGTTCATTGATTAATATAAATAGCTAGTTCTGGCTTTAGTTATCAGCCTTAGTGTCGATTGTGACGCATCAAGATAAAGCTAAATTATTTAATCAATTGCAAGCCTTAAACCGATGCCATTTATAATAAATTAGATCACCAATAAAGAAATGTCTTGATTTTTTACTATCCCAAAAATCTTAAACTATTTTACAAAATATTTATGTTTTTTCCAACAATAATTGAAGATTCTATATCCGTACTCAGCAAATTCAGAATACTTACTGACTTTTATCTTTTTCAACAAGAGCTATGTCACAACCAAAAAAAATTTCCGTCTCAAATGTAATAATTTGAAAAACTGAAAAATTTATTATCTTTGTCGATCACGTTTTGAAACTTTCTAAAATCTTACCTTGATACCTAAGATAGTATGACAATATATTTGTGAAGCGAATACCAATACAATACTTGATGAATTAAAAAAAAAAAACATCGAAATTATAAATGTTTCCTAAAATAAAATCCCGTATATCAGGGCACCCTTTTC
The DNA here is from genome assembly GCF_029852145.1 of Microplitis mediator. Lineage (NCBI taxonomy): Eukaryota > Metazoa > Arthropoda > Insecta > Hymenoptera > Braconidae > Microplitis > Microplitis mediator. Next base: position 2,306,700 of record NC_079979.1, read on the forward strand.
AGAACTTAAGTGTTCTAGGGTGTTTTAAGTATTTTTTGATACTTATAATATAATATGACATATAGTAAAAAATTTTTCTTTGTTGTCATCGAAATAAATAAAAACGAAAAAAAATTAAATCTACAAATTTATCGGTAAATCCATTTTTTTTATCAAAGACAATAAAAATTGTAATTTTATTTGTTTTTAATGTGAAAAAATTATCGAATATTTTTATCACAAGTCATTAATGTGATGGTTTTTACGAATGAAATTGATCTTTATGACCTATAGTTGCGTTGTTTAAAAAAGAAAAAAATTAAATTGTTAGTATACGTTGTAACTTATCAAAATGCAGTCGATTTTAATATTTGTAAGTAAACTGAACTAACTTATCCTAGTAGCATTCTTATGAAAGTCTCACGTAAGTCTGTATATTCAGTCTTCAGCAAGTCTGCATCATCAGGCTTAAAAGGTTAAAGCACGATTCTACCGTAAAATACGTTACGTAAATTTGTAATTATCTTTGCACAAGATAAGATCCTTACTTAAGGTGCATAAGCTCAATCTTGCTGCAGAATTGCTTGAGATACCAGGGCATGGTCACCTTCATTGCTCTTGCGTGAGCGGTCTATATGGCATTAGTATAGTAAATTTAGTGGCGCCCATTCGATATACTTTTATCGAGTGATCGATGATATTATTAATTTGTAGAACTTTCGATTTGAATGAAAACCATTGGGTTTGCTCCAAGTGATATGTTTGAGCTTGGAATGACTTGGAAAAAAAAACCTGATATCTTAAGCAATTATTCAGCAATTCTGATCTTACATTGTTATAATGTATGTGGCTCAAGAATTTGCTGCAGACTGATTCTACGGATTTCCGTAGGTCTTTAAGAGAAATTTTGATCAAGACTTGATGAAATCGTTTGCTAGTATACTTGTAAAATACATCTTCGTCAAGTCTTGTTCAAATCTTCCGTAAGAAACTTGCTGAAGGATGTTCGATAACTGACTTGCTTAAGGCAATGCTACTAAGGCAGTGGGCATTGAAATGAACATTAGATTTTCTTACAGCTTGGAATAATTCTCATGAGTTCTGGATATGAATCATCTGGAAATAATAACGCTTTTCGATCTACTACACTAGGTAGTTACATTTACACAGTGGAGTATAATTTCCAAGCAGTTCCTGTCACTCCAGACGAAAGTGACAATGTTGAGAATAGAAGCAATGGTGTTATTTATAATAACAATCAATACAACGGCAATATTATGAAGCCTATTATTGCTCCTTGACTAAAAAAAATTTTTGTCTGATTTGAAAATTAAATAAATAATTTTTATTTACAATCTGTTGCCTTCATTTTATTGACACCCCGAAATTTGATAATTTTATGATGTAAGAAAGTACAATGAACTGAACGAGTAAATATGAAAATTATTTTAGAAGTTATAGAGAAAAATTCCATTCTGCTGCCAAATTGTGGGCGCTATGATAACTTATCTTTTATTTCTGAAGCTATGCTGCTGGTTCAAAATCATTGTTTAGATAATTAAATAGTGACGTATTCATATATTTGTAAAAAATTTTCAATTTTTTCACTTCCTGCTAGGAAAATCGATGATTTTCGAAAAATTTGGGAAGTTCTGTTTTCACCCCGATTTGCGAAACTCGAAATTTCATTAGATGTCGACGTTTTGAGGTCCTAGGAAGCTATTCTGACTATTTTCAGAATGATGTCCGAGTGTCTGTATGTATCTGTGTGTGTATCTGTGTGCGTGTGTATCTGTGTGTGTGTATCTGTGTATGTGTGTGTGTGTGTGTGTGTGTGTGTGTGTGTGTGTGTGTGTGTGTGTGTGTGTGTGTGTGTGTGTGTGTGTGTGTGTGTGTGTGTGTGTGTGTGTGTGTGTGTGTGTGTGTGTGTGTGTGTGTGTGTATGTATGTATGTATACTCTTTATAACTTCTGAACTAAGGAACCGATTTGGATAGTTAAGAAGGCGATCGATCTCAAAATCTACTCAGCTCTAAAAATCAATAAAGTACGTCGATTGCCGCCTCAACCATCGAAATCGGTTCATTCGTACGCGAGATATCGTGGGAGAAAAAAATGCTAACAAACGTTTTTTTTCAAAAACAATGGCATACAAGAGTATTTTCGAGCTCAAGAAGCGGGAAGTTTTGGGGCTGGCCCGCAGGGTCAACCGACACCCAGATTTTTTTTTTTATTTTTTCAAAAATTGTTTTTGTCCAATTGCTGAGTAATACCATTTTAATTGATAAAAAATAACAGAAAATCGTATAAAAATGTTATCTATGATGCTATTAATCGATTGCTTGAGGCATTTGTGCGCAGAAGTATTTTTTGTCAGTTGATTGTTGGATATTTTTTATCAGTTTCAATTTGAAATTGAGATAGATCACAATGCATGTCAATATATTAGTTTTCGTAAGTACTAAATTTTAAAAATATTCAAAATTGACATAAAAAAAATTTTTTTAATTTTTAAATTACAAATTGTCTCATCAGGCTGCTTTACTGCTGATAAGCTCAACATGTGAGTCGTATACAGTCGAAAAAAGACCAACTACGGGAGGAACAAGTGACACCAATACTTACAATAGTCATAAAAATGTTAATATTAATAATAATAATAGTAATGATGATGCTGATAACAACGGTATTATTATTATTAATAATCCAGAAAATGGTTCGGCGACAGAAGAACCAACAAATTTCGATGGAACAGTAAATGACGATTGCGGAGGTGTTGATCTGAACGAGCCTTCATTAGGTGGTTCTCAGATTTCTACAATTTGGATTCCTGATTCTGGAATTATATGGCAATATGGCCAAAGACCATATTAATTATGCAATTTTTAATTGTTTGAAATAAAACTTGTACTAACAAGTAATGACAAGTAAAAAAAATGTATTGTCTAAATGATTTTTCCTGTGAGCAGTGCAGAGTTTGAAACTAGTTATAAGTATAAAAACAAATTTCTTGACATCTAAATTCTACCAAGAGCTCAGAGATTGTTCATTTGCTCACTTTAATTACATTCTTAGTAATAGAGTCATAAGCTAGTTATTTGATCAGGAAGTTTCTTTAGGTAGATATATTAACTTATTTTTGAATCGTGTGTACCGAGATTCCCATCCGGGGAATTTGTATAGGAAACCACGGGAAACTGTGGAATCCCATAGAGGAACTTGACGTAGGAACTTGGATATATGGAATTCTTTGTGAGAAATTCATATAGGAATCTGGGTATCTAAGAGCAGAATATTTTTGAACAAAAACTTGATTATTTGATGGTTTTTATCTTATAATGTATAATGAGTTATTGATTCATTAATATACTCAATTAGTATTATATCATCAAAGAAATTACAAATAATTTTCATAAAGTACTAAAAAGGGAATCGTATAAAAGTATTGTACTCCAGGAAAGCTTACGAAAACACATATGCATTTGATGGTATTTGTGTCAATAGCGTGACACTTTTTGCTAATTCTCCTGATTTCTAATCCGTACACGATCTTTATATCAAATTTTGACATAGTGCGAATTCCTATGAGAAATCATCGTAAAACTCCACACAAGAATCCATACTTGATACCCATACGAATTTGGCATGGTGTAGACTCCCATAGGAACCCAAGTGAAAATCTATTTCGGGATCTACGCTGGATCCTTATAGAAAATCATCCAAAATCACCATGTGAGGGCCCACATAGGAATCTAGGCTGGATTCCCATATAGATTTTTTTTTATAGAGCTATTATTACTATGATATATATATGATTGACCCCAAAAAATTAATTTCGTTTCTGACAATTAAATTAATTATTTAATTACATACTGCAGTGACTGTGATAATATAATTTAAGTATGTTATGACTCATAATGTTATTAGGGAATTCCATCGCATTGTTGTGTCCTACAATCAAATGAATTTTTTAAAATTATTTTATGTATAAACGAACAATATTTATAACTGCTACTTTAGTGTTCTTTTGATTATTGTGACAGTCAGAATGAAGTTCAGGAATTTATTTTTTTTTGTGAGTAAATATTATTAATAAAAGTTCTTAGTTTGGTAGTTTGGCCTAAATTGCCACTATCGTTTTTCTTATATAAAATATTGAAATTTTTTTTTAGCTGACTTTACTAGTTTTTGGATGTATGACGTCCGAAGCTGGACTGATCTTTAAACAGGATCATGATCCAAGCGATACGTATAATAATACTGGGAATGATAACCAAGATATTGATAAGTTTCAAAGCGTTACTCCCTTTGTTTGTTACCGATATGTGTTTAGACAAGATAACATTTGAAGAAATTCAACCAGTTCACTTCTAACCAATAGCATGATTTTTAAATCTACATTAAATGGAATTAAAACCTCATAGATGTTGAGACCTTCAATCTAAAGCATCAAGCTGCAACATTACAAAATTACAGACGAAAATTTTTTTACAGTCAATCGGGCGCCATTTGAAGAATTTCTGTATTTTTTATTTATTTTCTTTGGATACAAATTAGATTATCATTTCTCTGTAGCACTAATGTTTAAATGAAATCATTTTGCACAAAAGTAAAGTGATTTGTTTTATTTCAATTTTCCATTTTTTGTTTTAACTTGCTTTTAAATGCCGAAATCATTTAAATCTCACGAGTTGGTAAACAAAAAAAACTAGTTAATAAGTAAGAATGTAATCAAAATTAGAAATTACAGTTTTATTGCTTGGGCGCCATTTTGCAGATTTTCAATTTTCTAATTGAGTTTCTAAAGAAAAAATTATTAACATAAATCTCTCAAAAGAAACAATATCAACAAATCAAACTTGTTTCTTACTGGCTGCTGACACTGAATCTGGGAGTTCCGATGTAGGTAATCACGAAAAATACAGTATGTGACTCAGGATAAAACACGATTTCAGACTGCAGGCGATGTCAGCCCTCACCTGCGGCTTGGGCAGCCAACCTCACCAGGTCTGAAATTGGTTTCTTTCATCCCTCGTCACAAAATATACTCTTTTAACTGCACTTGATTTGAGTAAACCAACAATTGTGGCTGTAGAAAAATCTTGTTTTAGCCTATACAATAATTACACGCCTATAAAAAAAAAAAACCTCATTCAATGTAATAGACATCATTTCATAATTTTATTTTTAATGCTTTGTCTAGTAGAAACAAATCTATCTTTGTAATTATGTGCTCTTAAAAAATATTGATGCATAAAAAATCGAAGTTATAGATTACAAAAGCATACGATAATTAAATACTTTATTAATTCCTTTGTTCATTAATTGGTTTCTTAAGAAATAGGTTAATCTATATGTCTTTAATGACTTCTAAAGTTCTGATATGGATTCGGGCATTCATAATAATCATCGTTACCACGTCATTAAGACATAATATTTCGTTGTTTGTGAGTTCATATTTATCAGTTTCAATTAAAACGTGTCACAATGCAGTCATTTGTAGTCTTCTTATCCGTAAGTACTTGTAACTAAAATCGTTATCATCATATATTTTTTGCCAAGTATCATTAAACTATTCCTTAGGTCGTCATTTTATTGGTGGATGACGTTCATTCGTGGAAAATTGTAAGAAATTATACTATTGAAGCTCCAACGAGCACTACGCCAACTTATAATTATAATCCAGTTTCAAATTACAATCCAATACGTCCGAATGGGGAAGCTTCAGGGGTCCCGACGCCCACTCAGAACTCGTACCCCGTGCCAACCCATGATAATTATCCGATAAATCCAACAAATCATGATTCCCCGAGAGATCGGACTGAGGAAACTTCAAAAAATCCCCCATCTACTGATATCTTGCATCCAGTCCCAAATGATTATTATCATTCTGGTTCTCAAGCAACACCAATTGATCAGCCTCATATAGAATGGTTGAACGAGCATCAAACCTTCAGAGATATTAGGAATTATTAGTGAATTTCGTGTAATTTGCAATAAAGATGATGATTAAAAAAATAATAGAACATTGTATGAATGATTTTCTTTCTATCAAATAATCTATCTGGAAATCCAGCTTAGAATTCCATATAGATTCTTACATAGTTACTCGTGGGAATCGACAAAAATGACATGGAAATGAAAAAAATAATGTAAATTTACAGGTGTGTTAAAACAATCCATTCTTTCCAGAAAATTTAATTATTACGAATAGTACAAAATAATGAGCAAAAGCTTTCGATAAAAAAAAATTTAGATAGACTTGGTGCTTTTTGTTTTTATCTCTAACTTTTTATTTTATTCACGATTCCACAGCCTGAGGATTCAGATAAATAATCAGGGCAGTGTTAAGAAACTGATTGTTTAATGGCTAGTTAATCTACAAATTGTTTTAAAAGATCAATCTTAGGACCTTTTTAACCCGTCAGCACTCACGTTATGAGCATTTTGCTCACGCTCGATTTAAAACAATGATAACTTGTTTTTTCAAATGGAAAGGGTAGATGAAATTTTTTTTACCTTCGAGTAATTTTATCTATTTTCAAATTATGAACTTTTGAAGTGCCTTAATATTATATATAACTTATAATAAAATATTTTTCTCATGCGCGTTGGAAATTGTGAGCATTCTTCTCATCACAGGATTATAGATGTAACAAAAAAAAATTTACTTTCGGTAACGTTCGGGCCAGTTCGTGTTCCTTCGTAAGTGAATAGCTGTTCGGCCGCACTCGATATACTTCGTTTCTTTTAAACTTATCCTCGGTTACGAGTGCGCTAAAGCGCGCGAGATGATAGACGCATGTGCATAGAGCGTGAGCGAATCTCTCATCATGGGAGAAAGATTACCGGAAAGTTCACGTGAGTGCTGACGGGTTAAATGCTTAAGGACCTTAAAAAACTATTGGCCTTCATTATCATAGGTTTTTGTGGAAATTTTAATTGCAGACAACGTTTTCTATACAAAAAAACAACGATTCTTTAATTACTTTGTTATTCTTCAATATTAATAATTGTGTATTATCATTTCTCCGCATTTGAAGTTTTTGATCTACTTTGTAACACAAAAAACCAGTAATTGAACTAGTCATTAACGAAGTCTCGTTCTTAATGTGTTTTTAATAACAACTTGACTCGCACACATACTTTTGAATCGGTAATTTAAAGAATTTTCTATTACGAATTACTTATTCTAGTAAAAATTATTGAAATGTATAAGCAATAAAATATATGAAATAAATGTAAGAAATAAGTAACGCAAGGTTTAAACCAAAGAAGTATTTATTATACAAGCTTAAACCCGACAATGTTCAACGAAAGTAAGTAGGTATATCTATATATATTCGACGATGTGACCGCTCAACCGTCCAGTACAATTGTAATCCCTCTGCCTCTGCCTTCTGAGACCCTCGGGTCCCTTGACCTGTGGGGCCAACTGAGACATCACGTGATGGGGGTGGGTTTGACGTCACAGCTAGGCTGTCCAGCAGCCTACGTGTCCGGGGCAATATGGTCGCTTCTTACAGTCGGCCTTCCTGATGGTCTTCCGCGTCCTCGCGGTTGAAGGGGTCGACTGCTATCACTCTTGATAGCCCTGCTTCTCGTCAGCACACCGGGTTGTCCTAAAATATCATAAATCAATCAAGTATTAGTAAGGTGATAATATTAGGTAGCATGCAATCACACAATAACCCAACTAATGCATCCCTACAGTCAAGCTTCAAGCTAATTAGACTCATTAGCTTTGCAAATTACTATTCTCATCATGCCCGATGACCATCACCCAAGTCTATTTTGGGTCGTCGTAATGACGTGTGAGTGGTTGTGTACATGCAAGTGTTTATGTTAATGTCTGTCTCTTTCTATCTCTTTCTTTTCCTTGCTCTTTAGATCGGGCGTACTCAAGCAGGTAATATCCATTTCTTAAATAAGAACCATTCCTGGATGCCCTTTGGTCGATTTGAATTCGACGTACCTGGTCGAGTGGGCTCACTAGGAGTCCTTGCTGACCCCCGAGCTCTACCTCGACCAGCTTCCTGATTTCTCGGCTCTTCTCCACGTCCTGGAGCTTGAGAGGGTGCGTGCGCAGCAAGAGTGCTTGGAAACGGCCGGCGAGGCTTCTCGACCCACTTCCTAAGAGGAGGTCTCTCCGTCGGTCGTTCTCCGTAATCTTCGACTCTGCTCAGGTAAATGCGAAAATCTTCCAGTGTTTAAAGTTCAAATCGGCTGATTGCTATTCTCAGAGCGTTGTCTTCAACCCCTTGAGCGATGCAGTCAGCTGCTCTATGGCCGGTTATCTCGCACGCATCGACTAACACGGCTTTGGCGAAGAAGAACTCCATCATGGACTCATCGCGCATCTTCTTACGCTGCATCATTGCTATCAGGCGGTCTGAATACTTGGTATGATCCGTGAATGCGTCTCGAAGTTTGATCTTCCACTGGTTCCACGTGATCGCAATTGTTGGTAATCCGCGGTACCATTCACCCGCTATACCCCTTAGATTATCTAAGGCGTAACACGATGTCGTCGTATCTGACCACCCATAGATTTCCTGGAGTTCCTCAACCTTGTGGATCCGCGATTCGATGGACTGAATCTTTACTTTGGGGTCGAAAAGAGGAATCAGTTTCTTCCCCTGTAAACCTCGAGGGTGACCTGGAGCATTAGGAGATCCTTCTACGGAGAATGGTCTAGGTGACAAATTCTGAGACTGTGTCGACGCCAGCATCGTTACCGCTGTAGTGAGTTGTTTTAGCATCTCCTGCCACTCTGGGTTGTACGAAGGTGAACGGCATCTACCGCTGTAAATCGACCGTCGCGTTGAGCTCTGAGATCTCGATCGTCTCATATACATTGTATCCCGAGACGACGATCGATCTCCTCTTGGGTGCACTGATCCTGCTCGTAGCAGTTGTGCGCCACTCCCCATAGCTTGTGGGAGCTTGGGACGCGATGCCGATCGACGTAGACGAGCTCTCGATTCGCGGTCGATAGCTTCTTGATTCATTGTTAATTATGCGTTCACTCACTCGATAATTAACTATTATATAACACTTCACTTTCACTTCACTAGCACGCGAATACTTTATCCCACTTCTGAACTGTGAGAAATAACTAACGCAAGGTTTAAACCAAAGAAGTATTTATTATACAAGCTTAAACCCGACAATGTTCAACGAAAGTAAGTAGGTATATCTATATATATTCAACGATGTGACCGCTCAACCGTACAGTACAATTGTAATCCCTCTGCCTCTGCCTTCTGAGGCCCTCGGGTCCTTTGACCTGTGGGGGTAACTGAGACATCACGTGATGGGGGTGGGTTTGACGTCACAGCCAGGCTGCCCAGCAGCCTACGTGTCCGGGGCAATATGGTCGCTTCTTACATAAATATATAGTTTAATATATTTTTCAATTCTGAAAATAAATAAACATATATAATACCTTATGTTTATCTATATTGGTATTTTTGACACTTTAAATATATATAAATCAATTTTGTCACTTGTATGAACTCATATATTTAGTTTACATTAATTCATGCATTATAAATTATGTATTAATCATGTATATTTAAACAGTCATACATTATTAGAATCAATCAGTTTTGTAATTTTTGAGCTTATTGGAAAAAAAAACACGTTCTAGAAATTCTGTTGATCACGATATTTCTCGAACAATTAATTTGATTTTGATTATTGAGGTGGCATTCAACGCTAATAGTGCTTCAGAGCTCAATAAATTTTTTAATTAATCGATTAGTATACTAAAAGTTATAAAAAAAAACATTTCTCAAAAAATTTTATTTCTTGAACAACTTAAAACATACTCAGCCAATCAAGCTCAATTTTTCTCAGTGCCTAGGTATAGTTAAGTCGATTTGAATGCCACCTCAAAGATCTGAATCGGTGAATCCGTTCAAAAGTAATAGTATAAATACATACGTACGTACGGACATACATACATGCATATACTTGAACATCCTCTTACAAATTTTCAGGATAGCTTCCTAGGACCTTAAAACTCCGAAATCAGTTCAGAACTCGTTTTACGATAATTCGGCCTAAACCAATAACTTCCTTTTTTTTTTAAAATATCCAATTTTCGTTGCGGAAAATTAAAGAGATTTAACGTATTGAGTCCATGAAAACTTAGAATTTCCTTAATTACTCGATTCCCCCGCCTTCCCTTTCCCTTTATATTAATACATTTACCCATAAATCTATAGATATATGAAGAAAAAATATTGTTCAATAAATGGAAAATCATACATTCAAAAACGTAGTCCAGATGTTTATATAAATTGTTTGATACTCTAAATGTATTTTTAGTATTTATGTTTAAAATACATGGGGTGACAGGTAGGTTTTGGAATTCGTATAAATCAAGGACAACTTCGTGACAATCAAGTTGTTAATTGAAAGAATGATAAGCTTTATCAAATTTTTTAATAGTTAGACATTCCCAGTTGATAGATTCCTTTGTGTTAATTCTTTGTTAATGAGCATAAAAAGCTGATGATGGCTTTATCGGCAATAATAGTTCTAATCGAGTTGTGTTTGGGTTCTCATATACTTGTTTTAATAGAAACGTGTCTCAATGAAGTCATTTTTAGCCTTCCTATCCGTAAGTACTTGGAACTCAAACCATTATCACCATATATTTTTTGTTGAATAATACTAAATTGTACTTTAGTTCGTCACTTTATTGACGGCTCAGAGCTATGCGTGGAAAATCGTAAGAAATTCTACAACAGCTGCTCCAAATTATGGCTCTGGGGGATCTTCATCAAGTTCCAGCTCCGATGTGGTTTCGGATGAAAATTTTCCGTTATTATGGCAAATGGAATCAGTAAATGATGTTGACATAAATTATCTAAATAATAATATGGATGCAATGGCAAAGATGGCTGAGAAAAGTTTCTGGAAAATAAAACCGGCTAACGATAATATGGATTTGTATAAGAATCTGTTACCGAAAGTTGTTTTCTTGTCTACAGAACGTTGGTGGGATCCTTCAATACCAAGGGAACGATATGCCTTAAGAAGCAATGGTGTCTATATGTTGCCAGACCAAACGATACGTCCTCCATCACCTGACAATGTAATGCAAGTATATAATCCTAATAGTCTGAAGACTCCAATTTATGTTAAAGCAGATGCAAGCAAGCCATTGACTACTGACGTGAACAATGGAAAATTAAGACTAATATTTCACGTCATTCGTGTTAATGTTTAAAAGTATTCTAATAATTAATTAGTATTCTTTCGGTCGAAGTGATTGATTTCATTGGTTGTCGGATGAAATTAACCACGATTCGAAGTGTAACCAAAATAGTTAATAAATCTCATGCCATACAAACTTACCGATTTTTAACTGTCATTTTTGTATATTATAATCTTACTAACAACCGATTATTTGTATAAAAAAATCCTAAAATCTTCTGTTCAACACTTTCTACAAAAAAAAAGCTTACAAAAAATAACAAACACCTATTTTTGGCGCGAGATAATTACCCTAATAGCATTCCTAAGGAAGTCTTACGTAAATCTATACCTCCATTTTCCAGCAAATCTGCATCATTAGTTAACCCTGAAATTCCAAAGAATTTCTGCTCCTCCGTAGACTAACTGTCTGAGTTGATACAGTTCGAATAGACATGCTTGAGATGCATTGGTCGAGACTTGCTGCAGAATTGCTAAAGATACCAGGACATGGCCACCCTCTTCGTTACTATGTGAGCCGTCCAAGCAACATTACTATAAAGAACTCACTGGCACCTACTTGATGTTTGACATAATTTTATCGAGTGCTAATAGTTTTAATGTATAGCTCAATAAATTTAAATAAGGGCCACTGGGTTTGCTGTAGAAACTGCGTTTGAGCTTAGAGTGACTCGGAGATACTGAAACTTGATATCTTGAGCAATTCTGTAGCAAATTCGGTCTTACATTATAATAATGAACATATATTGCTCAAGAATAGCTGTAGGCTGTTTTTTTAGATTTCTGTAAATCTTCGAGGAGAATCTTAAGTAAGACTCGATGAAATCTTTGGCAAGTTTACTTATGAGATACATGTTCTTCAAGTTTTGCTTAAAGCTTCCGTAAGAAACTTGCTAACTAACATTCGTCAAGTGACCTGCTTTAAAAAATGCTACTGAAAAATAAAATAACTGTATAATTATTCAGAATCAATTCAAATATGCTTAAGCAACCAATGTCGGGTAAGCCTTAGAATTAAAATAAGTCAAGGACAATAGTTTGACAAAAAAGTCGTTAATGTAACGACTGATGAGCCTTATCAAAATCTTTTATGGTTGGGAATTCCCAGCCGACCAATTCCTTTGTGTTTATCTACTGTTAATTAGTATGAAAGGCTGATGATAACTTCATCAGTCGTTATAGTGTTGACTCAGTTATTTATGAGTTTTCATCAATCTGTTCCAATTAAACTCTGTCACAATGCAGGTTTGCCTAGTCTTTTTATCTGTAACTAATTGTAACTAAAATAATTATCATCATATATGTTTTGTTGAATCATGTTAAACTATTCTTCAGTTCATCATTTTTCTGACGGATGAGGGTCATTCGTGGAGAATTGTAAGAAAAAACCAAACGGAAGCTTCAAGAAGCACTACGCCAACTTATGATTATAATCCAGTTCCAAATAATGATTCAAGGAGTCCAAATTCTGGCTCCGATATAAGTTCCGACAAAAATTTCCCTTTAGTATGGTAAATGAAAACAGTAGACACCGTTGACGTGAATCAAATGAAAAACAATTCTGAAATTTTCAATCAGGCATCTGATAGAAATATTTGGAGATTGCAACCTGCTGATGACACTAATTTTAATAATCATCATTGTTTGCCGAAAGTAGTTTTATTGCGAATAGAACTTGAGATCGATGACTCGTAACCAATAAATAGAACTATGCAAAATGGCAATCTCCATGTTAAGAGTTCATTCCGTGAGCTGAGTACTCCATCAATTAATAATGTAATGCATATTTATAATCCCCATAGTTTGGAGGCTCCCATATATATTAAAATGGATCCAAGTATGCCAGTAACGTTTGATCTCAATAATGGAAAAGTAAAATCAGTATTTCACGTTTGTCGTGTTTATTTTTGAAATTTTACTAATGAGTATTTCCTCGATCGAATAGATCTAATATATTCTTTGTGTACAACATTATATAATATGTGTCAGACTTTTTACTAGGTAACCGCTTATATTCGTTAATTGATCAAACAATAATTTGTTCATATGATTTCAATTTCGATTAAATAAAGAAATATTTGATTTAATTGGTACTAATTAAATAAATGAACAGTTAATTAATTTTTTTTCATCAGTAAGTAAAAAAAACACTGAATTATTTTTTTTCTCTGATATTCTCTGCTCCACCCGATTGACCTGGAACCAGATTATTCACTCAATTTGTTTTTTCCTACCGTGTGGCTGTGGGCTGACTTGTGCTTTTGCGCTGCATCGTGCTGTGTACCTCTCATAATGGTAGCTGACCGAGCACAGTGACATGGATAATCAACAGAGAAAACTCACGCCAGTGCAGTCAGCGATAGGCAAAGTCTCAATGGTCGTCGAAATTTTACATTTCAGCGATCACTAGGCCTTTAATCCACGCCTAATGACAGTGATTCTGCTTGAGTCTGATGCATGGCTAAGTAGTTCTTATCCAAGTAGTTAACGTTTTTACCGACATTCATCGCATTGATCTTCATTCAGCAAAGCACATCAAAGTGATTTATCATAAGAACAAATTATTGGAATTATAGCGATTGCATGACGCCGATTTCAGGAATCTTACGGTGTTTTAATTTTAGGCGTTCATTTCATTAAATATCGGAAACTACTAGAGACATCGAGTATCATTCTTGGTGGCACTTGTTATCTTAGATAGTATCTATAGTTATCTTTGTATACTATAATACAATGTTATGTTGAATAAAATTTTGAGGTAGAAGAAAAATTATTGTGATGCCAACAACTTCCAAACTAATGGTATTTTCGTAGAAAAATGGTATCTAAAATAATTTGCCTGTATTACGTATGCGATTATCCAGATATTTGAGCAATTGCTCGTTATACAACCAGTTGATCTACAAATTACTTCGAAAAATATTGTGGAAAATTAAGGAACCAGAGCTAATTATTGAGCATCATTTTATCATTTTTTTTTTTTTAAACATTTCCTAGACATTTGAGATTATAATGGCTGTATGGTCATAAAATGGATTTAATATATATTTTTAGACCTTCGTATTGCAACTTTAATCAATTAATATAACGTCTTTTCTACTATAACATAATTATAACAAAATATTGAGCACAAGCTTATTACTGGTATTACTCTAGAATAGATGATCAGATATAAGATCCTTTTTGCGTGTGAGTGCAGGACCAACACTCACTATGAGCCCATATCTTTGTGGGCCAAACACTGCGGACATCTCAGGAAATAAAGAGACTCTGACCAAAGAGGGTTTCCCTGATCTGGTCAACAGGTTGCTCCAAATTAAAATGCTAAGATGCAACTTCTCCTCAAAATCCTAAAAAAAGGTCACGTCCATTTATAATCATTTAGATTTCGGACTTGCGATTGCCACAAATTTGCCCTCATCTATTATTAAATGATTATCTAATCTTCGAGCTTTTTGACACCATGATTTTGAAAAAAATTCAAAGTGAGGCTTAGACCACTCGTTGATAGGATCACGGAAGCACCTTTTCACGTGAGCCGCCGATTTAGCGTTACTATAGTGAACTCAGTGCTGCTCATTCAATGCTCGATATAATTTTATCAGGTGGTAATAGTATTAATTTATCGCACTTTAAAATGTAACGAGGGCCACTGAGTTTGCTGCGGATAGTACGTTTGAGCTAAGAATAACTCGAAGATAGTGACACCGACATGCTGAGCAATTCTGATCTAACATTGTTCTATATTACGTATATTGCTTAAGAATTGCTACAGACTGTTTCTCTTAATTTCCATAAGTCATCAAGAAGAATCTTAAGCAAGAATTGATGAAATATTTAGCACGGATACTTATGAAATACATCTTTTTCAAGTCCTGTTCGAATTTTCCGTCAAAAATTTGCTGACAGACATTCATCAAGTGACTTATTGAAAAAAATGATGCTGGGACATAAATTGATTCTATGAATATTTAAAATCAATTCAAATGTGGTTGAGCAACAAATGTCAGGTTGACTTTAGAAATTATATAATTCAAGGACATCAGTGTGATAAAAAGTTGTAATGTAACGAATCATAAATCTTATCGAAGTCTTTAATCGTTTGAAATTTCCCAGTTTATTACTTCCTTTGTGTTTGTCTACTGTTAATGAGTATAAAAAGCTGATGATTTCAACGGTAGTTATAGTATTGATTAAGTCGTTTGTGAGTTCTTATTGATTAGTTTCAATAAGTGATTATCACAATGCAGTCGTTCTTAGTCTTTATTTCTGTAAGTACTTGTAACTGAATTTAAACTAATTCCAGAAGCTAAGGAATATTGAAAACATTCTGAATTTTTAAGTGATTTTCAACATGCTATAACTCGGAGAAAAATGATCGTACAGTAAAAACAATACACAGCGAATTGAAGCTTCAAGTGTCTAGTTTTTAAATGTAGACTTGCAAATTTTTATCATGGAAAGTTTCGAAGTAATCCTAATTAACCGATTTAAATCATTTTTGTGGCAATCGAAAGAATTTGTTGGTTGTCAACTTTCCTGAAAATTTCAAATCATTTGATCAAGTAGACTCGAAGATAATTAAAAATTACGGGGAAAAAATAGTATATACACCTTGGGAAGTAAATTAAAAAGCCTCAGATACCTGGGACGTCTAGTTAAGAAATTTACATTTTTTACAATAACTGTTATATAAATATTTTTGATAGGTCAACAAAAGTGATAAACCATATAAATATTATTGAGATATTTCTAAGAATTTAATAGCCTCGAAATTAAATTAGCGACAGTTAACCCTCATTTGACTCATGAGTCGAGCAAGAACGTCCTTGAGGATAGCAGATTAAGTGGCATTAGAGAACCTAAAAAAACTTAAAGGTAAGATGATCGATTTGATTAAAGCTACAGTTTAATTTTTTTTATTATACTGTATGACCATTTATTTCCGAAAATCACTTAAAAATTTACACTTTATTTAATATCCATCAATTTTGGTGATTATTGTATTATTATCATGTCTTTTGTTAATTAAATCTGAACGATTCTTTAGTTCGTCATTTTATTAACGGATGAGGTTCATTCGTGGAGAATTTCAGGAAATAACACAAAAGAAACTCCAACAAGCACTACGCCAATTTGTAATTGTAATCAAGATTCAATCATTGATCCAAGAGCTCCAAATTATGATCCCTCAATGACTCGTGTTGGATTTCTTCCAAAAGTATGGCAAATAGAAACAATTATGACAATCAAAGAAATAGACGCATTGACAAATAAAATTGATGAAAAGATAACTGAATATTTGAGTGATTCAAGTCATTGGATATTACAACCTTTTGGTAAAAACATTAGTTCTCTCGATCTGCGTAATTTACCAAAAGTTGTTTTATTAAAACCAAGCCTTCTGCGCGTTAACTTAAAAACATTTGGGACAAATTACTCCACTGTGGAAATTTTTTCATACCTCGAGAGGTCTCCTCCATCAATTGATAATGTTTATCTAACTTTTAATTCCCATAGTTCAGAACCTGTGGTATATATTAAAGTAGATACAAATTGGCCGATTGCGCAAGATTTTCATAATGGAAGAAGAAGAATGATACTCAACGTTGTTCCTGTGTATTTTTAAATTTCACGAGTCAGTAATTTTTTATGCTGAAGCGATCCATTATATTTATTGTAAGATCACACTATCTATTCGATTTGAAATGTATCCGGATCTTAAAACAATCATTGCACAACAAATTACAAATTTCTTACCATTATTTCTGTATACCATAATACAAAGATATAAATAAAATTTAACTAATAAAAATTTTCCTCTAAATCATAATATCATTAATCTTAAGATTTCTTACCTCTCTCTGAGTCTAACCATTAAACGGAACTAGGATCTGCATCGAGACATTTATGTTACAATTCTTGAAGTTATTTTTTCGAAGTACAAATCGATTTCAAGGCTAGCTACTAGTTCAAAAAACTATTTGCCGCACAATGTATAAAGATAAGTTGATATTTGAGCGGCAAATTCTAATTTCTTCGAGTTAAAAACAGAGAACTGGTTTTTTATCGAGGGATGCAGCCAAATCTCGCGCCACGTATGCACTGAACGATGTAAGAACGGGAGAATTAAAAAAAATCTATTGTTTCGAATTAAATTGACCTTAAATACATCATATAAGTAAATGGATCACTTTCGATTGCAATTTGAATTAGATCATTTGGTCCAGTATTATATATGTTACACCCCATCACAACGTCTAATGCGCTAAATGTAAGTATTTTTCAAATTTCATAATTTTATTATCCACATTCGTGCTATATAAGTTGCAGAAAGAGATAGAAATAGCCGCATACATACATTAAGAAAAGACAAAAAGCGTAGTAAACGTTCAAGATTCGAAAATAATTAATAATCAAGCGTGATTGAAATTTTTATTCACGATCATGTTCAATGAAATCAATGTGTCCAAGTAGAAATCAATGTAAGTGATCAAAATGAGTATTTATATAAATTTTGACGCAACCCCGAGCATTGATATATATAGTATCCAAGAAAAATGTTAAAAACGGTGTTTTTCTAATTTTTAACTTCACGCTAAAAACATTGAAATCTTGAAAAATTCGGGAAGTTATCGATTTCGGTCCAATTTTCGAAAATCGAATTTCTATCGAATTTTGACGTTTTGAGGTTCTAGGAAACTATTCTGACTAATTTGTAGATGATGTCCGAGTGAATGAATGTATGCATGTACGTACGTGTGTAAACACCTGTTTTTTTTTAACGGATATACCGATTTTGATCGTCGAGGTGTCATTCAATGCAGCTTGTTAACATCTAGAAGCTGCCAATAATTGAACTTGATCGGTAGAGTGCGTTTGGAGATATTCTAAAAATAAAATTTTTTCGAAAATGTTTATTTGGGTAACTTTTAATGTGATCGGTTGATTGATTCCAAAATCAAATCGGCTCTAAAACTTCATAAGCCGCGTCGAATGCGGTTCTTTCGTTCAAGAGAAACCGTTAACGAAACAATTAATAAAAAAAAAATTTTTTTCATTTTTTTTGAAATTTCTCAAAAACGACTAGATAAATCAATTTCAAAATCGAATCAGTTCTAGAACTCAATAAAACGCGTCGATTGCCACCGCAGCTGTCTCAATCAGTCAATTTGTTTGAGAGATATTGTTGAAGAAAAGCTGGTAAAAAACGGTTTTTTTTCGAGAACAATGGCATCCAAAAATATTTTCGAGCTTAAAGAGCTCCGAAATGTATTCATAACAATTTTTTTAACCTTGAAGAGCTCGACAACAGCGGAAAGTTATGAGACTGCCCCGCAGGGACAACCGATAGACCGATTTTTTTTTTTTTTTGGAACAAAGAATTTTTTTTCCTTGTAATGAGTCTTAATCCTGTACTTGCAGTAATTTTATACAGAGATTTTATTTTTTGTAGGGTTACCTTTATCAGTTTTAGTTACTCTTTAATTTGGTTGATGACGTAGTTTATGGCATGTTAATGTCAGATAGAAAAGTAGACATTCAACTCGGGTGGGATTGCTTACCGGAACTAAAGCTATGGATTCCGAACACAGGGATAAGAGTGTCCTACCGTCCTCTGAGCTGTATATTCTATTTCTCACAATATTTGCACCTAAAACTTAAAAAATTGCTATCCACTGGTCACAAGCATGACGCCTGCGTAAATTTGTCTGATTCGTTCATTGCTATAAGAAATTCACGATTTCCTTTTAGACGAAGGCAGACTTGATTGCCTAGACCGAAAATAAGGGCTGACAGTACCCAAAATTTAAAACCGTTCTCCACACCCTGGCGTGAACTTTAATTTCGATGTTACCGAATATTTTCATTGCCGGTGATAGGAGGAGGAATCAATTCATTTTTATTTTGTACATACTTAGTCTGCATATTTATTTCTAATTCCGTAATTTTGAAGACTTTAGTATCACGACATTTCTATCGTTGTTATCAATCATGCATACGAAAATATTTTCCTAGTTACGACAGACAATTAATGAATGATTATTTTTCCATGTAAAAATTTTACTCTTGTGGATCTATTTTATGCTAGCAAAAAATGACGAAATAGCTGTATCGATAGTTTGGAGTAATCAAGAAACTGATAACAACTATATTGGTAGGCTTTAGACTTTATAAGAATCAAGGACAATTATGTGACAAACAAGTCGTTAATTTAATGAATGATGAGTTTTATCAGATTTTTTGTAGTTGGAAATTCCTAGTTGATCGATTCCTTTGTGTTTTTTACGATTCATCGTTATTTTTGCCCGGGCTACAAAAAATTTGTTCTTTTAATCTTTCGACAACGGTTTCTCTTGAACGAATAAACCGACTTTGATGGTTGACGTGCCATTTGATGCGGCTTATAAAGCTTTAAAGCTGATTAGATTTTGAAATCAATTCATCGATCGCATTACGAGTTATCCCAAAAAAAAAAACATTTTAAAAAAATTTTCAAAATACCTCTGAACGCACCCTATTGATCAAGCACAACTTTTCACAGCTTTTAGATATTAACAAGCCATGTTAAATGCCACCTTGACGATCAAAATCGGTTTATCCGTTCAACAAGTTACAGAATATGTACATACGTACATACGTTCATACATACATACACTCGAACACCATCTTGAAATTAGTCAGGATAGTTAGCTAGAACTTTAAAACGTCAAGATCTGTTAGAAATTCGATTCTAAAAAATCGGACGGAAACCTATAACTTCCCGAAATAGTGGAAATTTTCAATTTTCTTACCGGAAACTTAAAAAAAATTTTCATTTTGATGATGATTACACAATTAAAGAATCAATATTTGTTTCTTCAATTGTTTAACAAAACTTTGATAGATCACCCCTAAAAAACGGTTTAGTAGATCAATTAAAAAATTTACAGGATTTTTGGGGGTACATTAAACTAAAACATATCTGGCAACATTAAACCTTCCATCGATATTTACAAAGTAGCGGTTTATTTACTAAAAAACCAACAAGAGCCAATCTTTTGTGCTCACTCCTGACGGATGTTGAAAATTACAAAGAAAAAAAATCCAAAAATTGATGAAAGGATCTTGTAGGGGATTTATTTTAGTTTATAACGTCACCCTCCAATTTACTGTGCGATAAATACTAGCTGAGACATCGATGATCGAACCCAGAAGGAATCTTTTTCGTTTGTAGGCTACCATCTTTGTGAAAAATCATCCTACGAGATTAAAAAAAAACTCGAATTCAAGCTAAATAAATTTGCTCGTTGGAAAAAAAAGTCATTCGGAAAGGCCCTACGGTTATTAGCATGGTGAATTTGCCCCCGAAAGGTATCGGCTTGATACTGCGGGGATTTTTAGGTACTAATGAGATATTAAGATCCTGAGAGTTTCAGCTTTTGAAACCAATCGGTCTTCGAGAAAAAGCCAAATATGTAAAAATCAGATAAAATGAATATTCTCAGAGACTATTTTATCGATTGACTTATACTCGGGATATGTTTTGGGGGTCGATAGTAGCTCCTCGGAAAAAAATTGGGAGCTTGATCGGTCGACAACAACCTCGAAAAAAATGACTTTTTAGTTTTAATTTCGACTTTTCACGATGTTTCGGTTCTGGTACAATTATGAAATAATTTTTTTTGGATTCCTCATCCAATTTCCTATAGACTTAAGTGCTTTTAAAATTTTCAAAAAAGGTACGCTATATAGAAAAAAAAAATAAAAACCACTTTTTAAGCAAATATTTACTTTATTTACATGTTTAAAGTGTGAATCATTATTTTTCTAGTTTGTGTATGTTCTTGAATGTTATTTGCAAGAATAATCTCTGCATCAGCAGTTAAATTTTGTCCTATCATATAATATCAACTAACATATTATAAACATTATACACATATAAAACAGGAAATAGATTTTAGTTTGTAAATTATAAATACATAACAACAAATGAAAGATATACTTGAGGAAAAAAATGTATAATCATATTTTATCAGTCTTCATCACTATCCTCTTCAATCACAGGTGAAATACTGTCTCTATCAAATAATTTGCTAAGTATTGCAGCAAGCCTTAAAATCTTTGTTAAATATCTCCCGTGTGATAAATAGTAAACAACAGCAGCAACATGAGAGCAACATCCAATTGTTCTCAAACCATTTGCACACTCACAACTATGCCTCAATATGCTTTTTTGACCAATAGCATTTTTTTTATACTCAATAAAACATCTATAAACCTTTCTATTAATGTGTCTGGATTGAACTTGAATTTTGATTATATTTGACTGTTGTTTCACATATTTGTGATGGTGGAGTGACCCAGTGAACCCAGAACAGAGGACACCTGTGATTATTATTTATAAACTATTATTATTACTATTTTCTTATACCTATGACTTAATACTACTTATTCACTAATTATTATTTTCATATCTACTGGACTATCGGTTACACTTAAAACTAGTAGGCTTAAAAAATAGGACTAAAATTCTAAATATTATGTTCCTTTGTTTAAACAAATTAATTACTACTGTACTTATACTACTCTATTATCTATTTACTTAAAAACTATTACTTATGTTTCTATTTAATATGACTTATACTTTTGTATATAATACTTTCTTTTTTTTCTTTTCTTTCATTAATATAAACATTATTATTTTTCCTTAACAATGAGTTATTATTATTATTTACACTTATAAGGCTGTGCTTTTAAAATCTAAGTCGAATGAATATACCGAGATATAAAATTATATGGATGTACGGTATAAGTACGTGAATGCGCGACCGAGCGAAAATTATTCTAAGTCCTGAGCACCAAAATCAAAGGAAATAAAATAAAAACGCTTATATAGGTTTCGAATAAAACGTTTAAAAGTTTTAAGAGATTGAAAGAATTATAAAATGAACAGAAATACGAGAAATATTGGTGAAATTAAAATAAACTCTAGTATTTCAATCGTTCATTCTTTCATTTTCTATCCGTCCGCCCGGATTATCGTCGCTCACACGGCTAAGTTCTCGGGACTTAGTATTTACTTAACATCTTAAACGAATTCTTTTCTTTTAAATTCAATTTTACATACGATAAAATTAATTTCTCTCGATTTCCTTTGACTTTTTAACTCGGGACTTAGAAAATATTTTACAACAGTAGACTCTCGATGTCAACAACAGAGGGCGAGGGAATTTATTCCCGTTCACCTCTACAACGGGTAGATATAGAGATAAAACCGCGCATTTAAGCCCGTAGAGGCAACTTAGTCTCCCGAGAGGTTGTCAAGGAAGGCCATTCCAGTCAACCAAGAAGGAAGTCACTTACCAGGAGTCCGACCGGACCAGGTAAGCGAAATCTATTTCTCTCGAGGAGGTTTTAAGGGACCCCACTCCAAGGCCTTCTGCCAAGGGGTGGTAGGTGAAACTATCCGCGTAGGTGGGGGTTTGTTGGAGGCCATCCACTTACCCTCTGGGACGGGACTTCGTGTAGGGCCGACGGGGTAGTCGACCAGACTCCCCTGAAGCACCCGGGGAGGGGTAGTACCGCGTGGTAGACCGCAAATCTTTTGAGTATGTGTGTGACCGTGTAACCGTGTAAACCGTGTATAGATTGTTTAATTAGCAATAAACCGTGTAAATTG
Source organism: Microplitis mediator (assembly GCF_029852145.1). NCBI lineage: Eukaryota > Metazoa > Arthropoda > Insecta > Hymenoptera > Braconidae > Microplitis > Microplitis mediator. Next base: position 2,329,569 of record NC_079979.1, read on the forward strand.
TTGAATAAACAACAAGCCGTAATTTTATAATATTGAAACCGCGTTTAATTATTAATATTAATTATTGTAAGAGGTAGTAGAAAAGGGCTGGAAGCCATTGTAATTATTAAATAATAAATCCTAGTTTCTTATTTCTTTTCTAAATCTGTGTTTTCTTTCTTTTAAAAAAAAGAGTTTCTTTTGTTTAGTTAAAGTAAAGTTTTGTTGACTTGATTAATTAGCACTGTCTATAAATTAAAAACCCCTTTTGAACCCTGGACTCCGGCGAGCTAAACCAAGCAAAAAGGGGTAGTTGGATAATTTATACAGTCTAATTTAAGAGATTAACCATTACTTCTTTTGATTGATTAAATCGTTCATATTTTTACTCACTAATTTTCTTTCAATATATATTTTCTGTTTCGTCTAACTTCTGACTTTCTGGTGACATACAAAACTGATTTGACGTCTTTCTGTGATACTAATTAATTAATTACTCTTCGACTATTTTATAATTAAAACCCAATTATACCCGTTACAAATTTTGGCGCTCGAACAGGGACCTGACCGCGAATAAATCCAGAGTTAACGGGTACCGCGAAAGTTTTATTAACACTTTTTTTTTCTTTCCCTTTTCATTTGTGTCATTTATTTCCGCTATAATTATGAAAAAGCAACCGGTAACCGGATCCCAAACGTGGGTATGGTCGCTTCGTAAGGACGCCCTTTTAAAAGAACTCGAGAAATACCCAGTGAACATCGAACCGCAGGCAACGTTATCAGAATTAAGATTTCTTTTGCGAACGGAATTAAATAAAGCGAAAGCCGCGAACGCAGGTCGTGCGGGTCGGTACGATAAATTATTAGTCGATCTCGATCGTTCCGAAGCCGAATTGGACAACCTCGACAACTCAGACGACGGCGCGACGATTGAAGACCCTGAGAACGACGACGAACACCCGTCAGACGAAGACCGGGGCAGCGTGGACCAATCACCGGAGGCAAGAAATGCCCGAAACCGACAAACCCGAGAAGAACAAATCCGGGTTGAAATTGAACGGGAAGAACGTGAGAGGTTTGAAAGAGAAGAACGAGAAAGAATCGAGGCAGAAGAAAGGGAACGAATGGAGAACGAGAGAAGGCAACAAGAGGAACGAGATCGTCGAGCACGGGAAGCAAGGGAGCAAGCAGAGAGAGAACAGGCTGAAAGAGAACGAGCCGAGAGAGCAGCGCGGGAAGCAGCAGAGCGAGACGACCAAGAAATACGTGAGCGTTTGCGACAAGAAATCCGGGCACAACTCTTACGTGAACGCGAAGAACAACGGGCGCGTGACGCGGGTCGGGAAGAGAGAGAAGCGAGAGTGAGACGTGAGAATGAACAGCGAGAGAGAGAAGAACAGGAATTACGTGCTCGGTTGCGGGAAGAAATTCGTGAGCAAATATTACGCGAAGAAAACGAGCGACGCGAACGCGAAAACCGAAACCGGCGGACAGGTCACGAGTCCATGGAAGTAGCTGAACCCAGAGCTGGTTCCTCAAGACAAGGAACCCCGTTACCAAGTCGCGCTCGACAGTCACTATTGGTAGATGACTCCGTCGAGCTTCGAAAGAGGGACTTGGTACGGAAATGGGGCGTCGTATTCAATGGGGAACGCGACGTCCAGGAATTCCTGGAACGGCTGGAAGAATTGGCAGAAAGCTATGGGTATGAGATGGACCACTTAGTGCCATGCATCCCGATTTTGCTCCGGGAAAAAGCTCTCCTCTGGTACAGAAATAACAAGAGGGATTGGGTTTCTTGGGAAGACTTCGTATCGGATCTAAAAGCTTTTTACCTGCCTCCAGGACTCGAACTAGAGCTGGAAGAACAAATCCGGAACCGCGTACAAAGATCGACCGAAACCGCGGCAGAATATGCAACCAAATTGCAAACACTAATGAGAAGACACGGTCAAATGTCAACCACAGCCCGTCTTACTCGTTTGTATCATAATTTGAGACCTGAGTATCGCCGATACATTAAACGTACGGAATTTACCACTGTTCCGGAACTTTTACGACTCGCGGGTGAATATGAACAACTCGTCGCGCAGGAAAGAGCCCCTCCGGCCAAAGAAACCAAGCAACCACCCCGGAAACCGGTAAAGACCGCGACACAAGCACCACTCGAAATTTTCGAGTATAACTGGCGAGAGTGTTGTTGGAGATGTCGACAACGGGGACATACTAAGCCTGAATGTACGAATCAGTGGGTGAAATTTTGCATGCGGTGTGGTAAAATGGGAACGTTTTCCCGAGATTGTCCCTGCCCAAGACAGGGAAACGCCGAGAGGACCGGTACACGCTCCCAAACCCGGTCCGTGATTCCCCCGGGAGCACAAAATCAAACGAGCAACGCGCCGAGAAGCCCCGAGCCGAAGGCAGGCAATTCCAGCCAACAGCCGTAAAAACCAGCGATAAACGTCCTTTTGCCGAGATCAGACTCGGAAACGCGAAAATCCATGCATTAATGGATACCGGAGCGACCGCGTCAATTATTTCTGAACACACGTGGCATTTCATCCATGCAAACAAACTATACACGCGCTATGACTCAACGCCAGTACAAGGATCAACCATGGGCAACCATATTGTACGATCAACTGGTACCGCGTGGGTTACCATAAGACATGAGAACCGAGAATATACTTTGCCGTTTCATGTCATCACTGCGTACACGAGTGACATGCTTCTGGGTATTGACAATTTGTCAGCAATGGGCTATCAATTGATACGCCAACCTGGGACATTTGACTGTCATACCCTCGATATAAAGCATGATATAGAAACAGCCCGTAAAGAAATCAAGACTTGGCTCAAATTGGATGAATCAATAACTGGCCCAACCCGGTGTGCGACCCATAAAATTAAAATTAAACCTGGAACCGAACCGGTAAAAACGCGCTACTTTCCGAAGAACCCCAAAATGCAACAGATCATGAATGAAGAAGTTGACAAGATGCTGAAAGATGGAATCATCGAACCATCAAACAGCCCGTGGAATTCCCCGGTCGTATTAGTGCGTAAAAAGGACCGGAAATACCGTTTTTGCGTTGACTTCCGCAAAGTAAACGACGTATCCGAAAAAGACGCATTCCCAATACCCCACGTGAATGCATCTCTTGATAAATTAAGAAAGGCAAAATTTATCAGTACTATCGACTTGAAAAGCGGATATTGGCAGATACCACTGGAAAACGAAAGCAAACCAATTACTGCTTTCACGATACCCGGACGTGGTCTGTTTCAATTCCGTGTAATGCCTTTTGGACTACATTCTGCTCCTGCAACGTTCCAGCGAGTAATGTACGAAGTCCTGGGCGCTGATCTCGAAGCTCACGTGGTAGTATATTTGGACGATATAATAATCGTCAGTGAAACCCTTGCCGAGCACATGGAAATCCTGAGAAAGGTGATGACACGACTCCGCACCGCGAACTTGAAATTAAACCCCGAGAAATCCCACTTTTTGAAACAAAGTACCGTGTATTTGGGTCATGTCATCGACGAACAAGGAATCCGAACGGATCCGGAAAAAGTTAAAGCAATTACCGAGATTGCTTCCCCGCGTACAACTAAAGAACTGCGCCAGTTCTTGGGAATGATATCCTGGTATCGACGGTTTATTCCCAACTGCGCAGACCTGACCAAACCATTGACTTGTCTTCTGCAGAAAAGAAAACGATGGAAATGGGAAACTGCTGAACAAACGGCGTTTGAAACCCTGAAAAACCATCTGAAATCGGACCCCCTATTGGTTCCCCCGGACTTTTCTAAACGTTTCGTCTTACAAACGGATGCGAGTGACGTTGGAATAGGCGCTGTCCTGACACAGGAACACGACGGTGCAGAAAAAGTCGTCGCATACGCGAGTCGATCGTTAAACAAAGCCGAGCGGAATTACAGTGTAACCGAGAAAGAATGTCTTGCAGTGGTCTGGGCGATTCAGAAAATGAGACCATACCTCGAAGGGTATGAGTTCACGGTCATTACAGATCACCAGTCACTGAAATGGCTCCGATCAATCGAGAGTCCGAGTGGTCGGGTAGCCAGATGGAATCTGTACCTTCAACAGTACGAGTTTGACGTCGTTTATCGGAAAGGGAAATGGAACAAAGTAGCAGACGCGTTATCGCGAAGCACTATTACCAATTCCGACGAAAGTGACCCTCACGAACCGGAAACCGATTTAATTCTCGAAGCAGTTGACCTTGGCGATTCTTGGTATGAACGAACGGTCAAAGGGGTCAAGAATGACCCTCAAAGATACCCCGAGTATTGTCTGAAACAAGACTTATTATATCGGCATCGATATCATAGCCTAGACTATGCAGACCGAGGCAATGTCTGGAAACTGTGTATTCCAGCAGCGGGAGTGAGACAGATCATCCGCGAGAACCATGATGTGCCTTCGGCTGGTCACTGCGGAATCGCTAAAACGATTGCTCGGGTGTCCAGTCAATATTACTGGCCGCGTATGAGAGCCGAAATTACTGAGTATGTGCGGCAATGTGTGAAATGTCAAGCATATAAAGCCTCACAACAACCACCATCGGCCCCAATGGGGACAATTCCGGCCCTGAGGCCATGGTCAGTGGTGGCTGCTGACGTAATTGGACCAAAACCGCGATCCTCACGGGGAATGTGTTATTTGGTAGTCTTTCAAGACAAATTCACAAAATGGATAGAAGTCCAACCGTTACGGCAACAGACAGCCTCCGCGATCACCAACGCGTTTAAGGAACGGGTTCTGCTACGTTTTGGAAGGGTAGAGACAGTTATTACCGACAATGGTACCCCTTTTGTCAGCAAAGAGTTCACTTCTTTGCTCCAGCAATTCGGGATAAGACACGTCCGAACACCCCCATATTCGCCGCAGTGTAATCCCGTTGAACGTACGAACCGGGTAATTGGTACAATGATCGCGCAGTTTGCCGGAACAAACCAGAGAAACTGGGATAAGCAAGTTCCGGAATTTGCCTTCGCGTATAATACTGCGAAACACGATGCCACGGAATTTTCCCCGGCATACCTGAACTACGGTCGCGAAATACAGCCTCCGTCATCGGTACGATCTCGCGCCGGACAAGGGGAAAGCGAGGTGTACGACCCTCATCGGGCAGCGAAGACTCTGGAGGACACAATGGAGTTAGTCAAAGTAAACTTGGCACAGGCTTATGAGAGACAAGCCAAGTATTATAATCGAAAGCGAGGTTCTTGGCAACCAGTTCCTGGGGATCTGGTCAGCAAGAGAGAACATCACTTGTCATCCGCGATTGATAATTTTTCGGCTAAACTCGCAGAGAAGTTCGCTACGGGCTTTACCGTGACGAAAGTCGTAGGACCTTCGGTATACGAAGTGACCAAGGAAGGTAAAACCTTCACCGCGCACCTTAAAGACCTAAAACCCTTTCACGAGGGAAATCCCCTGAAACCTGACCGCGACCTACTTGACCACGAACAACTTGACCACGACCACGAACAAACGGAACCAGAATTAGACGAAACTTTGCAACCGCGTCGTATAACTCGGGCTATGGCGAGAAAGGCTAATTCTCCCCCTATCACCGGAGACCCGGGTTGAAATTGGGCCACCCCGTAAAAAGGGGGTAAAATTAGGATCAGTTATTCTGTCTTTGAGGAGTTTATATTTTTTTTTTATGATAAACACATGTAAAGATAAATTATATATATATCATTTTTATATATATAAATCATATGTTATTCACTTTAAATGTTTTTTTTTCTCTTTTATTCTACTACCTCGTATAAAAAAAAAAGAGAACCGTGTAAACTCTCAGTTACGTTTTAGGAATGAATGAATGAATGAAACAGTATGATTATCACTATTGTAAACCCTTTTGAAAACTATTGTATATAGATGCAAGCTTCAACTATCCAAGAGTTCACGATGGAAGAGGAGATGGAGCTGTTAGAGCGAATGGTCCAACAACAGCCGTACCTGATTTTGGAGCCAATCGCCGAGCCAACCACCGAGACAAGCACCGAGATCACCACACTCCCAACTACCTCAGCAAC